>NW_003852529.1:3115968-3125126 GCF_000181295.1 Otolemur garnettii | reverse complement strand
GGAGGTTGCTGTGAGCATGTAATGCCATGGCACTCTACCCAGGGGGACAGCTTGAGGCTCTGTCTCAAAAAAATCTTCTTATTTTATTTTTGAGACAGAGTCTCATCTCACTATGTTGCCCTCAGGAGAGTGTTTTAGTGTCACAGCTCACAGCAACCTCTAACTCTTGGGCTTAAGTGATTCCCTTGCCTCAGCCTCCTGAGTAGTTGAAACTACAGGTGCCCACCACAACGCCTGGCTATTTTTTTGTTGCAGTTGTCATTGTTGTTTAGCTGGCCCAGACTGGGTTCAAACCCACCAGCCTGGGTGTATGTGGCCGGTGCCCTACTCACTTTTTTTTTTTTTTTTTGCAGTTTTTGGCCTGGGCTGGGTTTGAACCCACCACCTCCGGCATATGGGGCCAGCGCCCTACTCCTTTGAGCCACAGGCGCCGCCCAAATCTTTTTTTTTTAATTGGCAATGTTTAATGTGGAATTTCGCAATTGTTAAGTGTTGGCAACTCAAATTTAAGACAAACAAAACCATCTGTGGGCTGATAGTGCTCCCCACACAATTTCACTGCTCAGACTAGGGGTTGGGGGCCTGTCTGGACCACTGCTAGGCCACAAACCACAACACCTAATGTTGGCCAAGCCTTACCCCACTTCCTTCTCCTACAACCCTCCTGGCACCTTCACAGGACAGTCATGACTCCTGATTTACAGATAGAGCAACTGAAGCTGAGAGAGACAAAGAAAATTGCCCAAGGTCACTTGAGGTGGTGAGGGGGAAGATCTGGGATTGAGAGTGGGATGCAGCTGACCACAAACCCTGTGTTCAGACTGACCCCCTCCAGGAGCCTCAGCATGGCCCCAGGTTCTCTCCTCCCTCCACTCCGCAGATGTGCTTTGGCTCTAACCCTTCATAGGGCACCACAGCTGGAACTTCTGCCTGGGGTGTACCCAGCAGCTATTTGCACCATCACTGAAATCACAGTTCTCTAGAGGGAAGGGATGTTGTGTTAAAAGGAGGGGATAGAGGGTGGCGCCTGTGGCTCAGTGGTTAGGGCATGGCCCCATATACCAAGGATGGTGAGTTCAAACCTGGCCCCGGCCAAACTACAACAAAAAATAGCCAGGTGTTGTGGCAGGTGCCTGTAGTCCCAGCTACTTGGGAGGCTGAGGCAAGAGAATTGCCTAAGCCCAGGAGTTGGAAGTTGCTGTGAGCTATGAGGCCACAGCACTCTACCGAGGGCGATGGAGTGAGACTCTGTCTCTAAAAAAAAAAGAAAGAAAGAAAGAAAAAGAAGGAGGAGAAAGAGCAGGCAGTTGGGGAGTCTGGGGTCTGCGCTGGCCCAGCCCTGCAGGGAATGAGGGACCCCCTGACAGCCAGAGGACTGATACCCCTTGAGGTTGGTCTGTACCTATGTCTAGTGTGTCTCGGGTTGTCCCTTGCCACGTATACCCTGCCAGCATGCTGCTGGTGTTGGCTGTCCCACCTTGGCCTCATTCTTAAAAAGCCAATTTGTGCCAGGTGAGCAGAAAAGAAAGCTGCTGACATTATCAGATCCTGGCAAGGCAGGAGCAGGCTGAGATGTTCATATTCACATTAACATTTGTGTTTCGGTATGTCCAGATCCCCTTTTGCCAAGAGCTAGGGCCACTTTGGACACATACACAGTGACCTGTTTGACCTGCAGATTGCTAGGAAACTGTTTGGAAGCCACATGCCCTTCTGTGGTGAGACACAGTGCTAAGCCTCACGGAGCCAGAAGCCCAGTTGAACAGTTTACTAGCTGTGTGGCCAGGGGCAAATGACACCTTGGGACTCTCATCTGCAAACCAGAGATAATAATAGCACCTACTGCATGGGGCTGTTGTGAGCATAATGAGGTCATACATATGCAAAGTGCTTAGAACCCCACTTGGTATGTGTGAAGTGCTCCCAGGTGGGTACTGTCATTATCTCCAGCCAGGACCAGAAAGAGCCTTCACTGAAGTCAGGATAGGTGAAGGCCTCCTGCTTTAGCACTGCCCTCTCATCTCCATGACAACCCACATCTCAGCCTGGAGTGGGGGCAGCAACCGGAGAGCTGGTAGCCAGAAACTGTCTGTACACTTTTATCTGCCCTGCTTCTCGAGGCTTCTGCCCTGGGATTTATGGCAGTCCTATACATGCTAGAGAACCCTAACTGGACCAAGGTGCTGCAACTTCTTGACTCCAAAGCCACAGACTGGGGAAAACCCTGGGATTCCTAACATCTCAGCTTCCTCCTCTAACTTGACCCCAGTCCAAAAAAACTCACGGAACCCTAGAAGGGTTAGGAACAGCCCAAGAGCCTTCACACTGTACATGAAGGGCATTTGCATTTTTTTGTGTGAATTTGTATTTTTTGTCCAAGGTGGCCCTAACTCTAACATTTAAAAATCAGGAAACTAGGCTTGGCACCTGTAGTTCTGTGGTTAGGGCACCAGCCATGGGTTCAAACTGGGCCCGGCCTTGGTTTGAACAACAATGATGACAACAACAAAATAGCCCAGTGTTGTGGTGGGCAGCTGTAGTCCCAGCTACTTGGAAGGCTGAGGCAAGAGAATCGCTTAAGCGCAAGAGTTTGAAGTTGCTGTGAGCTGTGACACCATACCACTCTACTGAGGGCAACTTAGTGAGACTCTGTCTCCAAAAAAAAAAAATAAATCAGGAAACTTGGGTGGGCAGGGTATCTCATGTCTATAATCCTAGCACTCTGGGAGGCCAAGGTGGGTGGATTGCTAGAGCTCAGGTATTTGAGACTAGCCTGAGCAAGAGCAAGACCCAATCTCTACTAAAATTAGGAAAAAAAAATAGTGGGACATTGTGGCAGGTGCCTGTAGTCCCAGCTGCTTGGGAGACTGAGACAAGAGGATCGCTCAAAACTCTGGAGTTTGAGGTTGCTGTGAGCTATGATGCCAGCACTCTACCCAGGGAGATAGAATTTAAATAATTAAATTAAATTAAATTAAAAATCAGGAAACTTGGCCAGGCATGGTGGCTCATGCCTATAGTCCTAGCACTCTGGGAGTCAAACGCAGGATTGTTGAGCTCAAGAGTTTCAGATCAGCCTGAACAAGAGCCTGTCTCTACTAAAAATAGAAAAATTAGCTGGGCACCTGTTGTCCTAGCTACTAGAGAGGCTGAGGCAGGAGGATCACTTGAGCTCAGGAGTGTGAGGTTGCTGTAAGCTGTGATGCCATGGCAGTCTAGCCCAGGCAGCAGGGTTAGACTGTCTCAAATAAATAAATAAAGTCAGGAAACTGCTTATTATAAAAAGCCAGGTATCTCGCTTTTCTTTAAATAGCCAGAAGACCCAGGAATGACTGGTTGGCATTCCTGCTGGAACAGAAAAGCAGCTGCCCTTGGGCCAGGCCAGGGCCATCAGTTCTTGCTGGAGCCCCACCTTCTAGTACCAGCCCAACCTCTCTGATGTTGGAGGGAATCCAAAGGCTGGGGCCTGGGCTACACTTGCCCTGTGCCTCCTGTGGTGAGATCAGTACAGCTTACCTCCGTCTCCCTTTTCCAGAACTGCCCCTACCCACCCATTTAGAACACATCTGTGAGATAGTAATGATAAAACAAGGAGCCATTGTCAGGGTTCAAGTGGTGGCTTGTCTGAACTCCCAGACCTTTCTAGAGCAACTTAGCACTCAGTGGCTCATAAAACCTGGGGGTGGAGGGTTGGGGGGGAATCATGCCAAGCAGTGAGCGGACTGATAATAGAATACTGCAGAAGGTAGCCTCTCCTTACCAACTGAAATGCAGCACTGAAGGAGGCTCGTGAGCAAACGGTGCGGCCCGCTCTCGTGAGTCACTGGGAGCTGTTACCGGTCAGCCTGTTGTTGGGTAGAAGTGAGGTAGGGTTGCCAGATTTGGCAAATACAAATACAGAACACCTAGTCATATTGAAATTGCAGATGAACCATGGATAATTTTTTAGTATAAGTACATCCCATGCGATATTTGAGACATGTACTAAAAACTTACCTGAAATTCAAGTGCCTCTGGGCATCCTGTGTTTTATCCGACAACCCTGGAATGAGGTCTTATGGCTTTAAACACGATTTTTTAACATGCTCTTTAATTTGATTATTTAATTTTCTTTTTAAATATTTTTATTATTTTTTATTTTTGAGATAGTCTTACTTTGTTTCCCCTGGTAGAGTGCTATGGCATCATAGCTCACAGCAACCTCAAACTCCTAGGCTTAAGCTATCCTCTTGCCTCAGCCTCCCAAGTACCACAACACCCAGCTTTTTTTTTTTTTTAAGAGATGGATTCTTACTCTTGCTCAGGCCGATCTCAAACTCCTGAGCTCAAACATTCTGCCCACCTTGACCTCCCAGGGGCTAGGATTACCAGCGTGAAAACACCTACCTTTCATTGGGCTCCCCATGTACCTGTGTGTGAGCTGCAGGTGACAGGCACACAGGTGTCAAGGAGGCCAGGCTGCACGTTAGGATTGGTGACCCTCTGCAGCCCTCCTGCTGACTCTCTTTTCTCTTCTAGTTGCACCACTGCAGCAGGCAGCATGGCCGTGGACGTGGCAGAATACCACCTGAGCGGTGAGTCCCCAAGGCAGGCCCCTCCCTAGGTCACACCTGCAGGCTATCCCATGGGACCTTTGCATCAGTCTGGAATGGGAGGTGTCAGAGGGACATGAGTAACAGCCTGTTTTGCTGTAAGGACAGTCAGCAACTTGCCCAAGGTCATACACCATTGGACCCATCCGAGGTTCCTGCATCTTTCCATGCAAGCAGTTCCTTCCTGTAATAATGATTATCTCTGTTTGATTTGAGGGGATTCCCCCCTTGTCCTGCTATTCCCTGAGAATGACCCTATCCCCAGGATCTATTCTCCTGGGTCCCTTCATGGAGACTGTTAAGTAGCCAAGGGAAGGAGACCCAGAGAAGGTGTTGTCAGATATATGGAACATTAAACCCAGGAGATCACCCAGTCTAGGAATGCAGCCCCCACCTTTCCACCCTGGGCCCCACCGTCACAGCTACTTAGTCACAGCACTGAGCTGCGAGGTACCCTAGACTCTAGTGGGTGGTGTCAGAGCTGAAATATGCTCACCATCTTTTTTCCGTGTGTTCTCCTCCCCATCTTCAAATGGGAAAAGTGTGGTTCAGCAAGGGAGAAGGACAATGAGTAAGAAACAGGGTCAAGACATGAATTTGGGTATCCTAACTCCCAGGCCAGCTCCTGTCACTCCAGCTCCTGCCCTAATACAGGCCCCAGCCAGGGATTCTCACCATCTATCCATAGGCTCACAGGTCTCAGCCAAGACCCTACATGGCCTTGGGCAAAACCCCTCTGAGCCTCTACTTATCTGTAAAATGGGGACAGTGGAACCTGTGTCAGGGCCGTAGGAAGACTCAGAGAGCTAAAGTAATATGAAGTGCCCACCAGCGCGGCATAAGCACAACCTTCCCAATCAGGCCTCTGCCTGGCCAGGTCCTTGGATCTGCTGCGCGGGTCACCCACACAGGCCTGGCGCCCCGCAGCTTCCTCATCTGTACGGTTGGGATAAGAACAGAACCTTCCTCACAGGATCATTCTGAGAACTCAGTGGGTGCATATGTGTACAGTGCTTGGGACTAGACCTGGCAAATAAATCACACATGGGAAGTGTGTTACTGAGGGGAGCTGTTACTCCTCCCACTCTTCCTCTTCCCCCTTCCTCCTCACTTCCTGCATCACCATAACAGTACTCCATTACATCAACAAATAAGTGAGTATTAGTTGGTATTTCATGTCACCCTCCTGGTGTTTTTCCTTTTGCACCCTCAGCCCCACTCCCCTTTTCTGCCAAACACAGCATAGATGCCTGTCCCTCAGCATCCCAGATCCTCACGTGCAAGAGCCTGGCTCTGCTTTGCCACCTCAGGCCTCTGTTCCTGGCCCCCAGGACAGGGAGTTCACACTGTTGTGTGTGCACAGCACTGTCATGTCCTATGAACGGTGTGCATGGTACTCTAGTGTGAACCACTGAATCCTAGATCTGCGCAGCCCCAGACTCCCAGACTGTCCCCAGACTCCCAGAATGCCCCCACCCCAGCCCTTGTCAGACGCTGGGTGCAGGACCCTCTGTATTCAGGACAAATGGCAGTACTTCCACCCTCACTACCTGCTCTCTCCCACCCCTGGCCTGCCCAACCCTCATTCTTGTGCTATGTGATCTGTACATCAAAATCTGTGCTTACACCGTGTTGGGGATTGTTCTTTTCTCTCTCTCAATGCTGGAAATGCTTCTCTGCATTGCCACAGTGCCATCCTAATGACCTCAATAGTCATTCTTGAAGGCCAGTGACATTTTCTCCTGAGATAGTGCCACCAACCCCCGCCAGCCCCCTCAGTGGGACCTCCAGGCTGTTTCCAGATTTCTGCTGTTATAAATACAGCCTTGATGAATCATGCCAGACATAAAATTTGATGCAACTTGTTGGGACTTTCCCCTTGGAATAAATCCCCCAGAGTGGGACCACAGGGTGGGGGAGATGTTGTCATTGTGTCTTCATTTTCCAGATCAGGAAATTGAAGCCCAGAGAGGCTGGGTGACTTACCTATACTCAGGCTCTGCCATTTCTTACCTCTGAAAAATGGCCTTAAGTAGAGAGATGGATGTGCCCTTTAGCCTCTCTCAGCCTCATTTTTCCTCTTCTACAAAGTAAAGTCAGGGCATCAGAGGGGGCTCAGGGCAAGATGGCTGTCAGGTTGAAGGCTGAGCCTGTGAGTTAATGTTGTAGACTCTGCTTAGAGACCGCTGGGCTCAGAAGAGAGCAGGGCAGGCTGAGCCTCCCCTGCCAGAGGGGCTGCCATGGTATGCGATGCCTCCCCAGTGGTCAGGAACCCCTCCAGCCCTAAGTGCCTCCTCCTGCTCTGCCCTGGGCACTCTGTCTACTCTAGGCGTTTTTTTAAAGACAGTCTTGTTTTGTCGCCCTCGGTAGAGTGCCGTGGTGTCACAGCTCATGAAACCTCCAACTCCTGGGCTTAGGTGATTCCCTTGCCTCAGCCTCCTGAGTAGCTGGAACTACAGGTACCTGCCACAACACCAGGCTATTTTTTGTTGCAGTTTGGCCAGGGCTGGGTTTGAACCCACCACCCTTGTTATATGGGGCCGGCGCCCACTCACTGAGCCACAGGTGCCGCCCTACTCTAGGCTTTTTATACCTGCATTCTTCTTGCCCTAGAATCCCAGGCCCTATTGCCTTGGCCTAGCACCCTTCTGACTCCTCCTATCTCAGCTTACATGTGCCTCCTCCGGGAAGCCTTCCTGGGCTGTTCCCATCATGACTCCTAGCACCCTGTTTTGTCCATTTCATTTTTACTCCCACCCCACCCCCCAGATGTGGAGAACTGGGTGGCCTCAAGGTCGCACATGGCAGTCCAAATCCCCAAGTGCAGCCCTTTGATCAAATCCACACTTCACAGAACAAATTCCTTTTTTTTTTTTTTTTTTGAGACAGAGTCTCACTTTCTTGCCCTGGGTAGAATGCCATGGCATCATACCTCACAGCAACCTCAAACTCTTGGGCTCAAGTGATCCTCTTGCCTCAGCCTCCCAAGTAGCTAGGACTGTAGGCACCCACTACAACATCTGGCTATTTTTAGAGACTTTTGTCTCACTTTTGCTCAGGCTAGTCTCAAACTCTTCAACTCAAGCAATTCACCCGCCTTGGCCTCCCAGAATGGTAAGATTACAGGCATGAGCCACCATACCTGGCTAAATCCCTTTATTAAGAAGGGTCAGTCAACGGGCTGAACTCAAAGATCTAGAAGCCACTGTGGCCCCAAAGCCACAGGTTCCACACTCTCAGCTACTTAAGGATGAGGGTGCTAACAGGGTGCTGGCATAGAGTGGGTGCTCAGTGGATAAATCTCCACCCCTGAGATGTGCTCCCCACCTCTCTCCACCTTGCTGCGCTGGGTCAAGGCCAGCTGGGGTGCTGGTTACCTGCTTACTGTGACGTCTAGCTACCAGAGTTGGTCTCCCAGTGCCATCCCTTCCTGGCTCTGCAACCTTAGGTGAGTCCTTTAGCCTTTCTGTGCCTCAGTTTGCCCATCTGAGTTGAGGTAGAGGTAATACTGAGAAGGGTTTAGGGAACTGTATTTACCAGCAGTGTGACCTTCTGCAAGACGAACCTGGCTCTGCTTTGGGAGAGTCGAGTCAGATCTCCAAGTAGAGTGACACGTGACCTTTTAACATGTGTGGTCCTGCCACCGGCAAGGTACTGTGCTGGGTGAGGACTCCCCACCACCATTGAGGGGGTAGTTATAGTAATTACCATGTTTGGGGACCATGGGCTCAGATGAGTAGAGAAAAAGCATTCAAGCAACTGGAGCGTCACCCAGCCCTGCACATCCTATAGCCTGTCTCTTCTGGCTGAATCATTTGTCTGTTTGTTTTACTGAGAGATAAAATTCACATACTGAATAATTCAACCATGTGAAGTGTCCAGTTTAGTGGGTTTTAGTATATTGTGCAACCAGCAGCATAATTTTTTTTTTTTTTGCAATTTTTGGCTGGGGCTGGGTTTGAACCCACCACCTCCAGCATATGCGGCCGGCGCCCTATTCTTTGAGCCACAGGTGCCACCCCAGCAGCACAATTTTTGGAATGTTTTCCTCACCCCCAAAAAGAAACCCTGACCCCTCCAACTCCCCCAGCCTCTGCTAATGACTGACTGTGCTCCTACATTTGTATAGATTCTATCTGTCCCTGTTCTGGACATTCCATATACAGGTTCAGAATCTCGTGTCCCAAAAATCTGAAATCTGAAATGCTCCAAAATCTGAAACTTTTTAAGCCCTGACATGACACTCAAAGGAAGTATTCATTGGAGAATTTTGGATTTAAGATTTTAGGTTAAGGGCCAGGTGACGTGAGGATCACGCCTGTAATCCTGGCACTCTGAGAGGCCAAAGCAGGTGGATTGCCGTGAGCTCACAGGTTCAAGACCAACCTGAGCAAGAGTGAGACCCTGTCTCTAAAAAAAATAGCCAAGCTCTGCGCCTGTAGCTCAGCAGCTAGGGCACCAGCCATATACACCAGACGGAGCTGGCAGTTTTGAACCTAGCCCAGGGCTGCCAAACAACAGTGACAACTACAACCAAAAAAAAAAAAAAATAGCCAGGCATTGTGG
>NW_003852529.1:3110626-3115468 GCF_000181295.1 Otolemur garnettii | reverse complement strand
CCCAGGAGTTGGAGGTTGCTGTGAGCTGTGATGCCACGGCACTCTACTCAGGGGGACAGCTTGAGGCTCTGTCTCCAAAAAAAAAAAAAAAAAAAACCTGATCCCCAGAACCTAGCACTGAGCCTGGCACGTGTTTAGAGACAGTGCTAAGAGGGTACAAGGCATTCAATAACTACTCCTTCCAAGAGTAAGTCGTGCTCCCTGGGTGGGGTTCTAGAACTCCTGGGGGGTGGCTCCAGGGCCCACTAACGGGAGGCTGCCCTTGCCTTGCAGTCATCAAGAGCCCCCCTGGCTGGGAGGTGGGTGTCTATGCTGCAGGGGCCTTGGCGCTGCTGGGAATTGCGGCTGTGAGCCTATGGAAGCTTTGGACTTCAGGGAGCTTCCCCAGCCCTTCCCCATTCCCGAATTACGACTACAGATACCTTCAGCAGAAGTACGGCGGCGAGACCTATGCAGAGGCCAAGCAGAAGGTGAGGCTCCTGCTCCCACAGGTGCACACGGAGATATGTCCCCATGAACCCCCACCCCATCCATTCTCAGGAGCAGCCTCCAGTCCCTCCCCTTCCTGGTAATGTCCTCCTCTGAATGGGGAACTAGACCCCATTTTCCTATTTTAATCTTCAACTCCTAGTCCAGTGCTAGGAAGTCAGTAAATACTTTTTGAATGAATAAATATTTCCAATTTTTAAAACCATCCCATGAAAAGTACAGAAAAATATAAATACTGCTGGGTGTGGTGTCACATACCTGTAATCCTAGCACTTTAGGAGGCCAAGACAGGAGGATTACTTGAGCCCAGCATTTTGAGACCAACCTGAGCAGTATACTGTGACCCCTGTCTCTGAAAAAAAATAGAGAAATTAACCAGGCTTAGAGGCATACACTTGTAGTCCCAGGTGGCTGAGGCAGGAAAATCTCTTGAGTCCAAGAGTTTGAAGTTTCAGTGAGCTATGATGCACTCCAGCCTGGGGATTGGAGTGAGACTGTCTCAAAAAAGGAAAAAAGAAAAAAAGGAAAAAGGAAACAAAAAAGTGTGTGTGTAATATGAAGAAAAACATCTCCTGAGAGGCTCCCACCCAGAGACAAGCAACTGTTAACGGTTTTTATTTTTATTTTAATTTTTTTCAGACAGAGTCTCACTCTGTCACCTGTGGTAGAGTGCTGTGGCATCATAGCTCATAGCAACCTCAAACTGTTGAGCACAAGTGATCCTCTTGCCTCAGCCTCCCAAATCTCTGGGACTACAGGTTTCCTGCCACCATGCTTGGCTAGTTTTTGTATTTTTAGTAGAGATGGGGTCTTTCCCCTCCTCAGGCTGGTCTCAAACTCCCAAGCTCAGACAATCCACCCACCCCAGCCTCCCAGAGTGCTGGGATTACAGACATGGGCCACTGAGCCCGGCCTCTTAACTGTTTTTTAAACTATTAACATTTGATATACTTCTTTCCAATATTCTTAATTTACCTGCCCCCATGTTTTTCCATGCATAGTTTTTACACATTGGGTGTCATAGCTACATGGAATTTTATATCCTACTCTTTTCATCTCATTTAAAGCTCAAAAAGTCTTTTCCCATGTGAGCATCATTTTAATGGCTGCATGAGATTCCTTTTTGTGCATGTGCTCTAGTTTACTAAGTGCTGCTATAAATAATGCAGGGGATGTTTTGTATATAAAACTTTGTCTTCATTTGAGATATTGTACTTTGGATGGACGCCCAGAGATGGAATTACTATATCAGGGATACAGTTTTAGGGCCCTCACTATACATTGGTAAAGGTTTCACCACTTGGCAGAGAATTTTTCAAATGTCATGCAGAGTTCCAGAGAGCACAGCCGGAATCAGAATCCCTCACTCATTGGGTGTGTTCAGGGGGACTATCTGAAACTCTCCTGGGGGGAGTATAGTATAAACTGGAGCAAGTTTTCCAAAGAGCATTTTAGCAACATATATCAAAAGCCTTCAGAAGGACTATGTCCTCTGAGCTAGGATTTTTTTTTTTTTTAGAGACAGAGTCTCACTTTGTTGCCCTTGGTAGAGTACTGTGGCATCACAGCTCACAGCAACTTCTAGTTCTTGGGCTTAGATAATTCCCTTGCCTCAGCCTCCCGAGTAGCTGGGACTACAGGTGCCTGCCACAATGCCTGGCTATTTTTTTGTTGCAGTTTGGCTGGGGCTGGGTTGGAACCACTCTCAGTATATGGGGCCGGCGCCCTACTCACTGAGCCACAGGCGCTGCCCAAAAGCCGTGATTTTAAAAATAATTTTTTAGAGATGGGTCTTGATATATTGTCCAGGCTGGTCTTGAACTCCTTGGCTTAAGCAATCCTCCCACCTCAGCCTCCTGAGTAGCTGGGATACACACCACCATGTTCAATTGCTGAGCCAGAATTTTAAAACTATTAAATGCTGCATTATTTGTAATTCTAAAAAATTACAAACAATATAAATGTCCAAAAAGAGGAAAATAGTAAAATAGATTATGGTTACCCACTCAATGAAAGTTGGGGAGCCATTAAAAAGTATGGTAATGCCCAAGTGCAGTGATTCACACCTGTCATCCTAGCACTTTGGGAGGCTGAGGCAGGAGGATCATTTGAGGCAAGGAGTTTGAGACCAGCGTGGGCAACATAGCAAGACCCTATCTCTTAAAAAAAATGGATGAGGGCTTGGCACAGTGGCTCACGCCTGTAATCCTAGCATTCTGGGAGGCTGAGGCAGGTGGATTGCTCGAGCTCACAAGTTTGAGACCAGCCTGAGCAAGAGTGAGACCCTGTCTCTACTAAAAATAGAAAAACTGAGGCAAGAGGATCTCTTGAATTGGAGATTGCTGTAAGCTATGATGTCACTACACTCTACCCAGCGTGACAGCTTGAGACTCTGTCTCAAAAAAATAAAATGGGCTTGGCGCCTGTAGCACAGTGGTTATAGCACTGGCCATGTACACCAAGTTTGGCATGTTTGAACTCTGCCCAGCCAGCTAAACAATGACAATTGCAACAGTAACAACAACAACAACAACAAAAAAAATAGCCAGGCATTGTGGCAGGTGCCTGTACTCCCGGCTACTTGGGAGGCTGAAGTAAGAGAATCGCTTAAGCCCATGAGTTTGAGGTTGCTGTGAGCTGTGATGCCACAGCATTCTACCAAAGATGACACAGTGAGACTCTGTCTCAAAAAAAAGAAAAATCTAAAAAAAAACTTAACGGGTGAGGTAGTACATACATCTAGTCCCAGCTACTTAGGAGGCTGAGGCAGAAAGATCACTTGAAACCAGGAATTTGAAATTATGGTGAGCTATGATTGGGCCTCTGCACTCGTGCCTGGGCAACAGAGTGAGCCTGGTCACTAAAAAAACAAAGCAAAAGGGACCAGGCTCCTCACACTCTGAGAGGCCGAGGCAGGTGGATGGCTTGAGCTCAAAAGTTTGAGACCAACCTGCACAAGAGCAAGACTTTGTCTCTAAAAAATAGCCAGGCTAGTGAAAAATAAAATAAAACATGGGCAGCACCTGTGGCTCAAAGGAGTAGGGCACCGGCCCCATATGCCAGAGGTGGCAAGTTTAAACCCAGCCCTGGCCAAAAACTGCAAAAAAAAAAAAAAGAAAAAAAAGAAAAATAAAATAAAACAAAACGAATTTTGGTAATAGGCTTGGCGCCCATAGCACAGTAGTTACAGTGCCAGCCACATGCACTGAGGCTGGCAGGTTCAAGCCTGGCCCAGGCCAGCTAAACAACAATGACAACTGCAACAAGAAAATAGCAGGGTGTTGTGGTGGGCACCTATAGTCCCAGCTACTTTGGAGGCTAAGGCAAGAGAATCGCTTAAGTCCAAGAGTTTGAGATTGCTGTGAGCTATGACACCCCAGCACTCTACTGAGGGTGGCATAATGAGACTCTGTCTCAAAAAAAAATTGGTAATTAAGGCTACGTGGAGCTAAAAATTATAATAATGAAGATGTGGACACTGCATAGGGTATAAAGGATTTTCTTTCTTTTTCTTTCTTTCTTTCTTTTTTTTTTTTTTCTGAGACAGTTTCTCACTCCAGCACCCAGGCTACAGTATTTGGTATCAGCCTTGCTCACTGTAGCCTCAAACTCCTTTGTTGAGGCAATCCTCCCACCTCAGCCTCCCAAGTAGCTGGCACTACAGGTACCTGCCACAATTCTCAGGTAATTTTTTTTTTTGAGACAGAGTCTCACTTTATTGCCTTCTATAGAGTGCTATGGTGTCACATCTCACAGCAACCTCAAACTCTTGGGCACAAGAGATCCTCTTACCTCAGCCTCCCAAGGAGCTGGAATTATAGGCACCCACCACAATGCCTATTTTTTTAGAGATGAGGTCTTGCTCTTGTTCAGGCTGGTCTCGAACTCACGAGCTCAGGCAATCCACCTGCCTTGGCCTCCCAGAGTACTAGGATTACAGGCATGAGCCACCTCACTCAGCCTAATTTTTTTTTTATTTTAATAGAAATGGGATCTCACTATTGCTCAGACTGATCTTGAACTCCTGAGCACAAGCGATTCTCCCACCTCAATCTCCCAGAGTGCTAAGATTATAAATCCCAACGTTAATTTATGGAAAAGAAAAATTTGAGTATCTAGGTAGCTATGATAGCTTCACACTATGAAAGCTTTCTGCATCGTAAGCTTCCCTGGAGGCTGCTAGATCATCTAGTGGGTTGCTGCATCCTGGGATTCTTCCCCACTCCCCTAAATTGGACACTCAGATTGCTAACTAGTTTTTTTCTCATCACTGCAATTGACATTGATATTCTGTTCTTCCAAATAATCACTTTGAGAAGAAAAAGCTTTCTTTTCTTTTCTTTTTTTTTTTTT
>NW_003852529.1:3109011-3110419 GCF_000181295.1 Otolemur garnettii | reverse complement strand
AATGCCTGGCTTTTTTTTTTTGGTTGCAGCCGTCATTGTTATTTGGTGGGCCCAGGCTGGATTCGAACCCACCAGAAAGCTTTCTTACATTCTGGTTAAGGACAGAAAAATAGGTGACATGAAATAACATTAAAGAAGGATCTTCCTGTTAGGCATGGTGGCTCACACGTATAATCCCGGCACTCTGGGAGGCCAAGGCGAGTGGATTTCTGTAGCTCAGGAGTTCAAGACCAGCCAGAGCAAGAGTGAGACCCTGTCTGTAAAAAGAAATAGCCGGTGCAGGCGTTGTGGCAGGCACCTGTAGTCCCAGTTATTTGGGAGGCTGAGGCAAGAGGATTGTGTGAGCCCAAGAGTTGGAGGTTGCTGTGAGCTATGATGCCACGGGATTCTATCATGACAAAGTGAGACTGTCTCAAAACAAATCAAAAACAAACAAACAAACCAAGGATCTTTCTAACTGAGAAATGTACTAAAAGGAGACCTGCCACCATGGTGAACAGTCAGGACTTACTGTGTCTCTGCTGTCTCCTAACAACCTGGCCTATGGTCCGTGTGATGCTCCCACATCCCTTTTTCTTACTCCCAGAAAGCGCCTGCCTGGACTGCCCAGCGTGCCAGCACTCAGGGACCACCCAGCCGCAAAGGCAGTCTCAGCATTGAAGACACCTTTGAGAGCATCAGCGAGCTGGGACCTCTGGAGCTGATGGGCCGGGAGTTGGACCTGGCCCCCTATGGGACCCTCCGCAAGTCCCAGTCAGCTGACTCCCTGAACTCCATCTCCTCTGTGAGCAACAACTTTGGGCAGGACTTCACGCTGGGCCAGGTGGAAGTGAGCATGGACTATGACGCCACCTCCCACACCCTGCACGTGGCTGTGCTGCAAGGCAAGGACCTGCTGGAGCGGGAGGAGGCCAGCTTCGAGTCCTGCTTCATGCGTGTCAGCCTGCTGCCAGATGAGCAGATTGTCGGCATTTCCCGGGTGAGTGGGCAGGGCGGAGAGGGGCCGGGGCTCACTGGACACTGCACAGGTGGGCAGGTCTGTGGACCCACAGGATCTGGGGAGGCGCTGGATGCTGATGTCAGAGCTGGAGTTGTGGGACTGTGTGGAGTGCAAGACCGGGGGTTGGGGCCTCTACCTGTGAGCTCCCTGTGCATGATTCTCAGCTTTCCTGCCATGGGAATATAGTGTATGGAAAGTGACCATTTTCATGTCTGTCCCTGTGTCAACATGAGGTCCTGATGGAAAGGGTTGGCACACTTGAGTTGCCTAATTTGGAGAGAGCTTAATAACAGCATTGTTTAGAATGGTGTGGGTGGGCTCAGCGCCTGTGGCTCAAGGGGCTAAGGTGCCAGCCACATACACCTAAGGTGGCGGGTTCGAATCCCCAGCCCGGGCCCGCCAAACAAC
>NW_003852529.1:3073593-3108827 GCF_000181295.1 Otolemur garnettii | reverse complement strand
AAAAAAAAAAAAAAAAAAAAAAGAATGGTGTGGGTGGAATGTGCTGTGACCTCAAGGATGACAGGTATCCTGGGTCTAGTAGAGCAAGGACTGTCCTGCTACATACCCCAGGGTCTGAAGGGATGAGACAAAGGGGGTTACAGGCCTGTAGTCAGGGCCACCTTGATAGGAGCTTGGCCTTTGATCAGAGGAACATGGTCAGCCTGCAGCCACATTGCAGAGAAAGAACTCAGGGAATAAGCACTCAGACCTCCAGTTTCTCTTTGGTGACCCCACAGTCTGACCCCACTGGAAACCAGAGGATAAGAGAGCCTGCTGATGTAGCCTGTGGGGGTCATCTCCTGGGGCAGAGGGTACAGCCTTGCTGAAAGGGAGCCAAACTGACCTGAGACATGCCTCACTACCCAGGAGCAGGTAGCTTTGGGCCGAATGGAGGCACCCAGACACTGTGGCAGGGAGCTCTGAGATGGGCGAGGTCACACACGGTAGCCTCTCACTGGAGCAGGAGGAGGTGAAGGACCAAGTGCCCTCTGATTCCTTGAAGACCCACTGGTGTTGGTTACTTACCATGCTGAAAATTGGCTGCCTGGCCCTCCCTCAGTGGTGGGCACTGTCCTCCCTCTCCTACCCTCCCTGCCCTGCCGCCATCACTCTAGGAGGGTCTAGAACTAACCACCAGAACTAATCACACAGCAACCGTATGTATGTGGGGCACCAAGAGGTGGTGGCTCAGCTTCTACGAGACTGTACAGTGGGCAGTTAAGAGCAGGACCCGGGAGCCTGACTATCTGGGTTCAAATCACACTTCTACCACTTCCTGGCCCTGTGACTCAGTTTCCTATCTGTCAAATGGTCATCATAATTATTGAGGAAGAGATGGTTTCATACACATCAAGCCCTTTGCCCAGTCCTTAGTAAGTGCTCAGTTGGTTGGCTCTCTGAACCACGGAGGGCCCCTATTGAGCCCAATGCATGTTCCTCATGGCCTGGGCTGCCTAAAGGACTCTAGGTGGTTCAGGACACATCCTTTGAGGAGGGAAATTGGCAGACAGCAGCCACACAGTCTGCCAGTCTGCCATATGCTGAGAACCTGACTCTCATAACTAATGCATCTTTGATTCTCCCATCAACCCCCTAAGCCCAACAGAGCGGGCTGTCAGGGCATCTTACAAAAGAGGAAACAGGGGCAGCTCCTGTGGCTCAAAAGGGTAGAGCGCCAGTCCCATATGCCGGAGGTGGCAGGTTCAAACCCAGCCCTGGCCAAAAACTGCAAAAAAACCCCAAAAAACAAAAAAGAGGAAACAGGCTCAGAAAAGCACTTTGCTCAGAGACAGCCACAGCAAGTAAGCAGCAGACCCCGTACCCGAACCCAGGGATCCAATCCTCCTCTACGCTTGTGTCCATAAAGCCCAGCACTCAGAGGAAGGATGGGTGAGCCCCTATTGGCAGCAGACAGTGTCTGGACTAGAGGAAGAAGAAATGGAGCTGAAGGTCACAGGAGCCTGAATCCCAAGGTCAGGAGGTGGTGGGCTTTATCAGTGGGGGCAAAGAACCCTTGAAGAGCAAGGGACTGTGTAGGGAGCACGGCTCCCAGAGAGCATTGCAAGAAGAGACTTCCCAGTGACAGAAGAGCATGGTTCATGTTGGCTAGAGACACTGGCGAATTTCTTCCCAGGAAGCAGGCTTCTTGGCTTCACAACCTGGCCAGTCCCACCAAGTGGGTGCTGCCCCCAGGCTGGGCAGCACCCCAGCTTCAGGCACACTGCCAGAGATGAGAACTCCTTTCTTTAAATATCATTGGGCAGTGACTAAGGCAATCCCCCACTACAGGGAGAGCAGTGCCCACGGGTGCATCTTCCCAAAGGGGCTGCCCACAGCTTCCTGGGTGGAGGCCAGGGGCGCCCACCAGGCAGGATTCGGCTTGGAAATGGAGTCCGTGCAGCCTTGCCTGGTCCATCCATCCCTCCTGTGGCATTCAGGCAGTCCCAGTGCTGGGTTCTGTAGGGGGCTGGGGCTAAATGACTTTTGACCTCACAAACAACTATCTCACCCCCACCACTGGCTCAGCCCAAGTCTGGACTTGAGCAGATGCAAGAGAGATAGAGCTCAGCTCAGCCAGCACACAACAGGCAAGTGGAGGTTAGCTGAGATCAGACTGTGCAAGCTTCATTGCTGCCACTGAGGAGAGGAAAGAGGGCTTTTAAATCTTCAAGCCTGAGCCACCAAAGGGAAGATTTGCCTTGAGATTGTTGGGACAGCAGAGCCAGGACTCTCCCCCAGTCTCTGGATTCTCTGCCTGGTGGTTTCTCCCTGCTGTGGCCTCTCAGGTCCCTGGCCGCCACCTCTCCAGCTTTGGCACTCCCTCCATAACCCTTTCTGCAGATCCAGAGGAATGCCTACTCCATCTTCTTTGATGAGAAGTTCTCCATCCCCCTGGATCCTGCAGCCCTAGAGGAGAAGAGCCTACGGTTTTCCGTGTTTGGCATTGATGAGGACGAGCGCAACGTCAGCACGGGGGTGGTGGAGCTGAAGCTCTCTGTGCTTGACCTCCCACTGCAGCCCTTCAGCGGCTGGCTCTACTTACAAGACCAGAACAAGGTGAGTCTGGCCTGCTTTGGCCTGCCCATCTACCCCTGCAGAAAGCACACATTCTCCTTTGTCCTATGCAACAACCTGAACTTGATTGTTGGGAGAGCAGAGGAGACCTGAGCCACATTTGAGGAGATTCTTCTAACTGTAGGAAAATGACAGAAATCCTCCTGACCACTGTTTACAGCTCATCCACTGCTCTTACCACCAACTTTCAGAGGTTCTACTCCTGCAGAGCTTCTATAGGGAAGCACTTCTCCAGCCCTAACAGGGACTGTGTCAGACAGAGGCCAGGCTGCAGTTTACTTTTATAAATGTGGGCATGCTTAGGGAACAGCATTGCTGCTTAAGTCGTATGTACTGCTACCACATACTGCGCTTGGGGCCTAGAATGAGGGAACAAATCTGAATTTGATCGCTACATTTGACAGGGAGCCCCTGGCCCTCTTCTTAAGACATGGCTCCCGGCTTGGCGCCTATAGCTCAACCGGCTAAGGCGCCAGCCACGTACACCTAAGGTGGCGGGTTCGAATCCCCAGCCCGGACCCGCCAAATAACAATGATGGCTGCAACCAAAAAATAGCCGGGCGTTGTGGCGGGCGCCTGTGGTCCCAGCTACTTGGGAGGTGGAGGCAGGAGACTCGCTTGAGCCCAGGAGTTGGAGGTTGCTGTGAGCTGTAATGCCACGGCACTCTGCCCAGGGAGACAGCTTGAGTCTCTGTCTCAAAAAAAAAAAAAAAAAAAAGACATGGCTCCCATCCAGGAGAAGGGAGGGGTGGTACCTGGTCCATGAAGCATGGGGGGAGCAGGGGAGGTGTCCCCTTCTCAATCCTGCCAGTCTGGTGCCCTCATGCAAGGAACCCTAGGAACAGTCACTCCTCTATGGAAAAGGAAGCTTCTGCCTTTCCCTGGCAATCGAGACCTTCCCTGGACCGCCCTCTGAGCTACCCACCTGTCCCCCAGGCTGCTGATGCAGTGGGTGAGATCCTGCTGTCCCTCAGCTACCTCCCTACAGCTGAGCGTCTCACTGTGGTTGTGGTGAAGGCCAAGAATCTCATCTGGACCAACGATAAGGCCACAGCAGGTAAGACTCTGCAGGCTGTGTGGCTCGTCTGTGTGGCTCCATGGAAGATGTGACCCAAATGCTGTGCTGTGGGCAGCTGGAGGCATCAGCAGGAGTGGGACACCATGCCAAGGTCCCCCATGGCTTTGGCTGAGCTCAGGACCCATGCACAGTGGAAAGATTAATCTAGCTAGGGATATGTGGGAACTCTAGAGGGTGGCAGGGAGCCCCTGTGAAGGCAGGGTGACGGACCCAAAGTGACAGGGACCAAGGTGATGGGGCCCAGGGTGATAAGGCCCAGGATAACAGGGGGCCAGCATGACAGGCCCAAAGTGATGGGGCCCAAAGTGATACAGGGCTAGGGTGATGGAGTTCAGGTTAATGAGGGGACCCAGGGTGATAGGGGTGCCCAGGGTGGTGGGGATCTGAGAGCTGGAGGCAGCACTCAGGGCCAGGAGCACTAGGCAGGGAACCAAGGGGGCACCTGCTTCTCAGAGCTGGAATTCATGATGGAGGCTCCATTCTCAGACATAGGGCAGCATCCCAGGCTGCAGACGGGACCAGGGATGCCTGGTCAAGGTGGGTGCCAGGCAGGACCTGACACTGGTCTACAAGACCCTCTAGCCCCTCTCAAAGCAGTAACCCATGGAGGAAGCTATGCTCTGGGTAACTGAAGGCAGGGAGCTGCAAGCCTAGGGGCACCCTGGCTCCAGGCAGGTTCAGCAAGGACACCCTCTGGGCAGTAGGTGATAGCCAGATGACAGCTCATTCTTTAAGAGCTGCACACAGTTGAATCAGGCTCTGCTGAGCTAGTGCCAGTGACTCAGGGCTGACGTCTGCGCTCAGACCATTTATAGAATGGCAAGTGGTGGGTCTGCTGAGCTCCCCAGAGCGTCGCGTGAGGGGGCGTGTGGGCTGAGGCTGGCTGCCTGAGTCCACAGCCCAGGCCTCTCCTGACTTGCCACGTGAGCCTTAGTTTTCTTATCTGAAAAGTGGGAGAAATGATGAAGACCTAATAGCAGGACTGTAGGGTACAATGACATCAGCTGAGGCTTGGGGTATTTGGAGCAGTGGGCCAAGCTGGACTGGGCAGGTCTGTGCCAGGTGATTGTGGCATTGGCCCTCAGCGCCCCCACCTGCCTGCAGACCCCTTCGTCAAGGTGTACCTGCTGCAGGATGGGAGGAAGATGAGCAAGAAAAAGACGGCTGTGAAGAGGGATGACCCCAACCCAGTGTTCAATGAAGCCATGATCTTCTCGGTGCCAGCCATTGTGCTCCAGGTGAGGGGGGGAACCGGGGAGAGGCCAGGTCACCCCAGGACTCTGGGGCCACTCCATCTCCCTCTCTCTGCAGCTTCACTTCTCGGGGCTCCTGCAGATGATAAGGGTTTGCGTCAAGCCATCCCCTTTCTAGCATTTATTGAGCGCCCACTGGGTGGCAGCCTTATGGTGGGTGCTGGGTTACAGGCACTGCTCACAAGGGATAGGCTGTTAAGTCCCCAGACAGTTCCGATCTACCAGGCACATCTCAGACTTCAGCAACCAGGTGTTTGTGGAGGTGGCTCAGGTGAGTTCTGGGGGAAGATAGTTCTCAGCAGGGGGAACTGCAGAGGCCCTAAGATGAGCTGGGGTAACCCAAGGGCCCAGAGTCTGGCTCTAAATCTCCTGAGGCTCTATTGCAGAGGCCATTCTGAGCCCCCCACACTGCCATTGCTTTCAGAAGGTGCTGTGCCCCAGGGGCACCCCCTCCCAGCAGGGACATCAAAGACCATTTGTGGGGGGACTGTAGACAATGTGGTTTAGGCCCTGCTTACATACCTCAGAGGATGGGGCTCTCACTACCTCCCTTCACTATCTCCATCCTTGAGTACTCCTGACACTGAAAAAGTCCTTTGCACCGGGCGGCGCCTGTGGCTCAGTGAGTAGGGCGCCAGCCCCATATAACGAGGGTGGCGGGTTCAAGCCCAGCACTGGCCAAACTGCAACAAAAAATAGCCAGGCATTGTGGTGGGTGCCTGTAGTCCCAGCTGCTCGGGAAGCTGAGGCAAGAGAATCGCCTGGGCCCAGGACCTGGAGGTTGCTGTGAGCTGTAATGCCACAGCACTCTACGAAGGGCCACAAAGTGAGACTCTGTCTCTTAAAAAAAAAAAAAAAAGTCCTTTGCGCCTTGAGCTAAAACCTGCCCCTATAGTCCAGGGGCTGTAGAGAACCCACCTGATCTTCCCTCCCCAGGGCACCTTGTCTGGATTTGAAAGCCCAGAACTCTATGTGACTCTTGGTGTTCCTAACCCAGGCAAACATCCCAACATCTCTGGCTGGTCCTGGGTATCATAGCCTTGCTCTGCCACCCTCATGGGATAGGCTTCCCGTCTGTTCCCTACCTCCCCCAGGTAGTCACAGTGCCACCACTCCATAGCCTCCATAAGTGAGAGACTTCTTGGGACCATGGGAGAAGGCAGGAGGACAGAACCCAGGCTGGGTTATAGGCTCATGTTTACTGCTTTGATCTCAAGTTCTTTCCCTTCCTCAGTGATGAGTGCAACATGACGATGATATTAGCAATAATGACAGACCCCTGTGGTGCTCTGCCTGTGTGCAGGCACCATTCTACACATTTTAAGGCATTTCTTTCTTGGAACAGCCCTATATGATAGGAACTGTTACTATCATCACCATTTTACAGGTGGAGAAACTGAGGTAGTAAAAGCCCAAGTCACTGCCTAAGGTGATGCAGCAAGGAACTGGTGAGGCCAGCAGGTGCTGGCAGTGCAGTGCTGCCACAAGGCGGCCAGAGAAGGCTGTGGGGATCTAGTTGAGATCCTTGCCCACCAATTATTTCCTTGGGTGACCTTGGAAAAATCTCATCTTCCAGATCAGAGGTGAGGAATCCTCCAGCTGCACCTGGTGTCCCACTGGGGCCCAGATATGACTTGGGAACCAGGAGCCTAGGGGGACCCCAGGCTGTTCCTAGTCACTAGTGCCTGTGTTGCCTCCTCCCCAGGACCTATCTCTTCGCGTGACAGTGGCTGAGAGCAGCAGTGATGGCCGTGGGGACAACGTGGGCCATGTCATCATTGGGCCATCTGCCAGTGGCATGGGCACCACACATTGGAACCAGATGCTGGCCACACTGCGCAGACCCGTGTCCATGTGGCATGCTGTCCGGCGAAACTAGCAGCCGGGGCAGGTTAGGGGAGCAGCAGAGCCCCTGCAGCCTGGCATGAACTCAGCTCTGTCCAACACCCTCTCCACAGCCCAGCTGGGGCCATGAACACTGGGCACCTGGTGGAGTCCTCTTGAGCCATCTTCGTCCCTCTGTCCAGACTAGAGCAGACATGGCTCTATGTCCAGGAACCCAGAGTTTTCTCCCACTGCAGGCCAGCTGTGGCTGGGCCAGGACCCAGGGAGGGCAGCTGGGCACTGGCCTATTGGCTCCATTTCAAGCCCCCTACCCTGCTCTTCCTGAGAGGTGAGCTGCACCCTAGGCCATGCACTGGAACCCAGGAGTCTTAGGGGGCCAGGCACTGGGCTAGCCACTGGCAGGGATAACACAAACAAAACCCAGCTCCCAGCTTGCTAGGTGCAGTGGCTCACACCTGTAATCCTAGCACTCTGGGAGGCTAAGGCAGTCATATCACTTGAGCTCAGAAGTTCAAGACTAGCCAACCAAGAGCCAGACCCTGTCTCTACTCAAAATAGAAAACTTAGTAGGGCATTGTGGTAGGCGCCTATAGTCCCAGCTACTTAGGAGGCTGAAGCAAGAGGGTCATTTGAGTCCAAAATACTTAGGTTGCTGTGAGCTATGATGATGCCACAGCACTCTACCCAGGGTGACAGAATGAGACTGTCTCAACAACATCAAAAAAACCCCAGCCCTCAGGACATCAGGAAAATAAGACCCTTTGCCCCAGGGGATCTTCTCAGTGCTGAAAGGTGGTCCAGCCACAGGGACTCTCTTTGAGGAATGAAAAGGGAGGGCTGCTTAGAGGGGCAGGGGCCCAAACCGAGAAGGGATGTGAACTTCCCCATCACAGACTCAGTCCTCAGCCCGCTGTAGTGGATCCAGGCATGAGAGACCAGAAAATCAAGCCCAAACGGCAGCCTGTAGGCCAAATGAAACCTATTCCCTAAACCTCAACCATTGCAAGGACCAGACCTAGGTTCCTGTGCTCTGTCCTGTGCAGACAAGGCATTAGCTCCAAAAGTGGGTATTGGTTCCTCCAGGCCACCGCAGCCAGCAGGAGCTGGTGGGTGGTGGAGCAGGTAGGACAGCAGAGATCTCAGTGGATAAGGAGGCCCTGGGCTGAGCGTTGGAGCCATGGCAGTGAGGAGGGACCATCCAGGTAGCTGAGGCATGATGGGAAGTTGGGGAGGTCAGGGAGGTCGGGCAGCTTGAGGCACAGCCTGAGAAGATGGAACTCCAAACCAGGAAGCGGTGGCTCTGGAGCTTGGTTCCAACTCCCAGGACATGAGATGTCTTAAGTTAAAGTCCCTGAAGTAAAATCTGAGATGGGGATTCTTAGGCAAGTGACTGACAGGGGGAGGAGCTCTCAGAGAAAGGGAAGCTCAGGCCAGGGGGAAGAAGCCAAGTGCATTGTGGCTTCGGGGATGCCCAGCTTCCACCAGATCACTAGGGAGCTCTGGAATACAAGTAGCACCCACGGGGACTGCCCAGACGCAGAGGGGCTGGCCTGCTACCCCCACGGGAGGCCATCTTTGACTACTGCCCCAGCCCCTCCTGGAGTGAGGGTGGACTCACCTTCCCAGGTATTGCCAGCTAAGGCAGCTCTTGTCCACCAAAGGCAGTCCCAGAGAAGTGGCAGCTTCATGCCCTGCACGAATGAGGGTGGGTGCACTTGCCCCACCAGAGGAATGGGCCCCCACAGGTGAGGGCATGGGCTCTCAGGCTGGCTTCCCTGCTCCCTGGCCCTGGTAAGCTATGGAGACCCAAGTCCAACCAGTTATCCCCAGTGACAGAGGGGTGGGGGTGTTGGCTGAGACAGGGACTCAGAGTGGTCATGGAGGCAAGACGGTGGCTCTCCCCACCTGACACAGCCCAGCCTTGAGAGCAGGCTCCCTACCCTGTGGCCAAAAGAAAGAGGGAGAGCATAGGGCCAGGAGACACATGGCTGGACATGTGTCTTTGCCTCTAGGGAGACCCAGGCTCCTCCTAACCCAGTGGCTGTGCAGTGTAGGCCCCCTGCTCTCTCCCCTCTTCCCTCCCTCTAACTGCATGACATGTTGACTGTGTACCCAGGACGGCCATAGTGGGGCCTGAGTATGCTGACTGGAATGATTCTGGAACCAAAATAAAGCTGGGGCAGGAAGAGGGGGCTTCCAGGGAGCCCTGCTCAACCCCAAATCACCTTTGTCTCTTCTCTAGGAATCAGGGATGCAGGCCTCATGGGGGCTACTGTGCCTCATCCCTCCTCTGCTGCAGCATGCTCTGGGGCAATGAGGTCAAGAACCGAGACCATTAGCCTTCTTGAGAAGCTCATAAGGGGTTCCCGAGCCAGTGCTGGCCAAGGAGAGTGGTGAGGGGGAATATCAAGGAAGGCTTCCTGGTGGTGACACTCAGTGGTGTCTGCAGGGCCTGAGGGAGAATATCAGATGGATATAGTAGGAAAGCCTTCCTGGTAGAGAGAACAGCACACACAAAAGGGCAGCAGTGGGCAACAACTTGGCCAGTTTATAAATCTTGCCAGAGCAAAAAGCAAGGGGTGGTGGGAGCTGGGGTGGCCGAAGGGAGCCGAGAGAGACTAGAGGAGAGAAGGGCCTCACGTGGTCAGCGGGTACTGGTGTCCCGCTTGCAAGCCTACTACACTTATAAGTAGGTTCTGTTGCCATTCCCTTTTTGCAGGTGTGGAAACGAGCTTGCAGAGGTTGGATAACTAGCCCAAGATCAGTCAGCCAGAAAGTCACAGAGCTGGGATCCAGGCTTAGGCTGCCTGACTCCAGAGCCATGCTCTCTAGTGCTAGGCAACACTGCCCCCTTCCCCGTGCTCAGAGGTAGGGCTGACTGGCAGCAGAAAACCCCGTGGCTCTAGGCTGCCGGAGCCCTTCCCTTCCCTTGTCCATGAAGTGTGGACAAGGATGACCTAGGTGAGAGTTCCCAGCCCTATCACAGGGACTGACTCTGAAGACCTTATCTGTCCCTCCAGCAGGGCAGACAGAGGTAACCAATGAGACAGGAAGTTGCAGGAGCCCATGAAAAGGGCAGAGACCAGGGAAGGCTTCTTGGAGGAGGTGGAAGCATGAGAGCTTCCCTTGCAGGATAGGAGGACTGTACATGGGGAGGAGGGAGAGAGGCCTCAGGCTGTCTGAGCAGGCCAGGAGTGGTGGCTCACACCTATAATCCCAGCACCTTGGGAGGCCAAGCCAGGACGATTGGTTGAGGCCAAGAGTTTAAGATCAGGCAGGGCAACATAGTGAGACCCCCATCTCTACAAAAAAATTTCAAAATTAGCCCCGCGTGGTGGTGTGCACCTGTAGCACTAACTACTCTGGAAGCTGAGGCAAGAGGTTTGCTTGAGTTCAAAGTTACAGTGAGGTAAGATTGTGCCACTACTCTCTAGCCTGGGGACAGAGTAACACCCTGTCTCTTTAAAAGAAAAAAAGCCTGAGCAAATGCATGTGTCTGGGAAGACCTGGCAGGCTGAGGCCTAGGAGGCCAGGGTGGGGTGGGACTATGGAGGCTTCCCATGCCCAAGTTGAGGCAGAAGGTCTTGCTGGCAGTGGGGAGCCACCAAGGGGGCCTGAGCAGGAACAGATGTAAAGAAAAGGGGGGTTGTTCTAAGAAGCTGTGGAGGTGACAGGGAGGGTCATCAGCAAGCACTGCTCCTGGTCAGTGAGGGGCAGGCAGGGCAGGTGGGAGGCCTCTGAGCTACCTTTAGGCTGGAGGTTCGTTCAGCAGGACGGAAATCAAGGTGCTTTCCTAGAGAGCAGTCAAGATGGTGGAGCTGAGAGAAGCTGTCTTCCATCCACCTTGTCACCCTCCCTTCTCTGACCCTCCGCTCTCTAGGCCCCCATCTCTTCCTGCCCCTTCATCTCCTCTTCTCCAGCCGGGGCCCAGGGTCCTGCCTCCAGGGCCCCAAGTGCCCACCCAAGAGGAAGAGTGTGGCAGTCTCTGACCTGATGAGCAGTGTTGCTTGGGCCAGGCCTGCCTATGACAGAAGCAGGACTTGGTGCTCTAGCAGCCACAGCAGACAGCAGCTCCCAAACTGCACTTCCCCTCCTGCCTGTGGCTGTCCACGTCTGCAGATGCCAGAAGGGACAACCCAAAAGGCTAAGAGCTAAGATCAGGACACAGTGCTCCCCCTCTCTACCCACTCCCACCTCATTATCTACCTTCCTGTGCCACTGTAAATATCAATAATGGTGAAGCAAGGAGAGGAGACAGGAGCAGGAGGCCATGTCCCCACAACCCTGGGCACCAGATGGATGGCAGTAGGGCTTGAGACAGAAGAAAATTGCAAGAAGAGGCCCTCTGGGTTCTGCTGGCATAGACCTGAGTGTGCTGCTTGCTTGCTGTGTGACAAGTTCCTTCTCCTCTCAGAGCCTCAGATTCCCCATCCGAAGAATGGGAGTGTTAGAAAAGATGGCCTGTAAAGGCCCCTACTCCTCTCATTTGGGGGCCTTCTGTGTGCATGGGCTCTGGAGCCCAGCTTCCTAGGTTCCAATCCCAGACTTACCATGTACTTGCCGTGGGACCTTGGACAAACTTTCTGTCCTCTTTGGGCCTCAGTTTCCTCCTTCGTCAGAGGAGGGTAAGAATTGTACATACTTCATTGGGTGGAATGAAATGACACACACCAAGTGTCTGGCACAAATGTACGCAGTAAAGGCTTTGGGCAGAGAAGTTCAGGCTGAGGACAAGGGCCCTTGAGATCTCGTGTTCAGGGTGACAGAGCGGAAGGTAGCAGGGGAGGCACGAAGAGGAAAAGGCTCTGGGAACTACACACTGGGCTCATGCACCCAGCCACAGAAAAGCAAGGGCCGAACTGGACCTCAGGCTCTACCCATGGCATGCACAAACACCCCACATCCCCAAGGCCAGCAGGCAGCCCAGAGTAATGACAGTGCAGGGAGCATAGCAGCCACAGGAGGGCAGCAGAGAATGGCCTGGTCCCTCCAGATGGGGGTGAGGTACCAGAAAATGGAGCAGAGAGACCCAAGCCCAGGGAGCCCCATGGAGCAGATGGAGTCTAGAGACTGGTTACCTGTCCAACGACACCCCACACACACCCCCACACACACACCCGTACTTGGTTCATGTGTTGCCTATACCCAAGCATTCATTCATTTCTTCGGTTTGTGTATTCTTGTGAGCCAGCCCGTCTGCCCGCCTTCTTTCCTTCCCCTCTCCATCATTCTGTCCTTTTCCTTCCCTTCCTGCCCTTGTTGGTTCAGCCAGGCAGCCAACTGGACATAACATCCTGGGCCACAGCTGGGTGCTGGTCTGGGACAGGCACTCCTCTCTAGGGGTACAGCAATGAGTCAGCCTTGGTGTCTGCCCTTGAGGTGTTGGTTGCTTAGCTGGGCACTGAAAGATCCTGTCTGGCCACATATATCCCAAAGGCTGACCTGGCCATTGCTGCTGTTCCGGGTCTGCAGGGCATTACCCCCCTGGGCAGGGTTCCCAAAGGACTCTGGGCTTAGGATTGGTGGGAGCTTGAGGGGACTGAGTCACCGACAGGCCAGAAGTCAAGAGAAGCCACAGTAATCAGTAAAACAGTGAACAGTACCCTGGCCAGGCAGACTCTATGACCTGGGCCACCACTCCAAAAATAAACTCCAGGAAAATAGTATGGTCCAGGGCCCAGCAATGCCTGAGATTCCAGGAAATTCCCTGCCGACAAGGGCAGATTCCATGGCCCAGTGACTAATCTCCCTATTGCAGGAGCACAAGCATAGGGTGGGGGTGAGGCTGAAGTTTGACATCAGGAGACAAATCCTGGCTCTGCATCTTGGTGGCCTACAACAAGCCACTGCCTGTCTCTGAGGTTCAGCTCCCAGATCTGTAAAACAGGGGGAAATAGATCATCTATGCTGGAATAATCAATATGAGGTATGATTGGCTTGGGGGTCTCATCTGGGTCTAAATTCTAGCCCTGTCTCTTACTAGCTGTGGATATTAGGCAGAACTCAGCCTCTCTGAGTCAGGTTCTTCATCTCTAAAATGGAACTAGTAGTCCCTACCCCCTAAGGGTCAGTGCCCACACAAGGTTTGCAATCCATTAATGGGTGCTGTTATTATTAGGAAATGTTCAGTGAAACTGCAAAGCATGACAGATATCAAGTGTGTCATTAGAGTGATTATCCCTATAGCAACCAAGGCCAAACGCCTCTGCTTGACTCTCAGTTCCCTCCACCCCCAGACTGGCCCCACCTGCCTCCCAGCCTTGCTACCTAAGGCCTGATGACGGCATCAGTGGGGATGAAGAGGCTGACAGCTGATCAACATGGGATGATCCCTACCACTCCTTGGGGCAGGGAGCCCTGCTCAGTAGCTTTGCCACCAGGCGGGTACCAAGTCACTGCCCAGCCCAATGGCAGTTTCAGGGAAGGGATACCTGAAGGGTGGAGCTGTCCTGGAGAGGCTCCCTCCATCCAGGGGAGGCTCCATTCAGCCTGCTGCCCATAGCCCTGAGGCTGTGCTAGGACCAGGAGTCAGGAGACTGGGCATCTCCTGCCTTGGCTTCCTCTTTGGGCCACAGTGAGATTCAAAGGGGGTTAAGGCGCTTTTTCACTTGTCTAGCTTTGAACTCCATGGAGGATGATGTCATGACCAACATGGGGGGGAGGGAGTGGGGACCCAAGGGATTCTGCCCCCTGCTCCTTTAAGCTTCAATGGAAAAACTCGATCCTAAGATTTGGGGAGACCCTTGTGGTCATTTTTAAAAGATTTAAAGCCTGGCCACTAAGAAGGGTGGGGTGATCAATGAGGTGACAATGAGTTTCCAGTTCAGTGCTGGGTTTATTGAAACCCTACACTACCCAAGCACCAGCTCCCCAACAAAGCCTCGCCCTCCCTGTGGGGGTGGGGCAGCAGTCCCCTGGGTCTTACCTCCATACCTTTGCTGTTCCCTCTTTTGAAATATCTTTTTTCCTTCCCATTGGACAACATCTCACGTTTTCCTTAAAACCCTGGCCCCTCCCTTGGAAGGGTTTCCTGACTCCCCAACCTGGGGAGAAATCCCTTTTCTCCTATCCCTTCTTGTCACAGTGATGTCCTGGCTGTCTGTGGGCTTCTCCAGGCAGGGACTCTGTCTTCAATAGTTCAAGGTCCCCAGATCCTTGACACCAGGGGGCCATATGATGGTTAAATAATAGGAACTATTCACACATGGTGCCAACCATGGGCCAGGCCCTGTTTTAAACATTTTACACATGGAAGTTTCTGTAGCTTTCCCCAGTGCCCCACCTGGGTGAGGCAGGTGGTCACTCCCCTGTGGCAAAGCTCCTTGGTGCTGGTGGTAGGACTTGCCAATGACCAACCCATAAGGGCATGCCCAGGTCACCCCCCACCCAAATACCTGGAGGGAAGACTGCAGTGGCTGTCTCCAGAGCCCCGGGGAATACGCATTTATTCATTCATTCAGCCAAGGGACCCAGCCCCTGACCCCAACAGGGTGGGAAAGCCAACACGGTGCCTCCCACCTTCCTCCCAGGGGCCGTGGGCCACAGTCACTGCCCAGCTACATCCCCCTCCAGATGTCCCGAGGCCTCAGGCCTGCACAGCGGGTGCTCAGCAAACGTTTCTCTGGCGCCCGGACGGGGCTGCAGGGAAGGGCCCAGCCTGCCGCCCGCGCCGCCCCGTCAGGGCTCTGCCGCTCACCTGGGCTCGCCCGCCCTCCCGCACTTCCTCCCGCCGCCCCGCCCCTTCCACATTCCTCTCGCCCGCCTACCCCGGGCCGCCGACCCGCGCCGCAGCCGCCCGCCCGGCCCCCCGCCCGGCCCGGGATGAAGGCGGCCCAGGAGGCTGGCGAGGAGGCGCCGCCAGGCGCGCGGTCCGCCAAGGTGGTCCTGGTGGGCGACGGCGGCTGCGGGAAGACGTCGCTGCTGATGGTCTTCGCCGATGGGGCCTTCCCCGAGGTGAGTGCCGGTATTACCAGACTCGACAGGCACCCGGCGATGCTCGGGGGCTGGGGAGTGCGGGGTCCGTGCCCGCCCGGGCGTCCAGGAGGTCTCCCAGCAGGGCCTGAGGTCAAGAGCAGAGTTCTTCTCCCTCTGCCATTGGAGTGAGGGCTCAGGGATGCCATCTGTAAAATGGGAGGAATGGCATCTAGCTGGGAGAGGTGTCACAGAGATGGCATTAGGCAAACTGGGTCCTTAGCATGTCCTAAGACACAACAGTGGCATAGCCTGGGGGACAGGGACTGAGAGCTTTGGAGCCAGACTGCCTGAGCTCAAATCATGGCTTTGCCACTCATAGCTATGCCCTTGGCCAAGTCCCCTAACCTCTCTGCACCTATGGTAGCATAACAGGAATAATGATAGTGCCCACTGCACAGGGTCACTGTGACTGCCTTTATAGACCTCTGATGCTCGGCCCACAGCCCACCCCCAGGAAGGACTCAGGGAACGTTGGCACATGTCATTCTTAGGAAACAGCCTCACTCGTCCCCAGCTCTGGCGGCTCCATGCATATCCCATGGGCCCTGCTTTGCCGGGTAAGAGCCTCCAGGTCTGGCTGCAGATGCCTGGGTGGCACATTCACTCTCCCATAATGGACCTTGAGCCCTTTAGCAACTAGCTTAGCTTCTCTGAGCCTCAGTTTCCTCTTGGCAACTTGGAGGGGTGGAAGGACTAAGTGATGGGGAGGTGGCATTCAGGAAGGGCTGACAAAGGCCTGGCACAGTGGCTCACACCTGTAATTCCAGCACTTGGGAGGCTGAGGCAAGTGGATTGCTTGAGCTCACAGGTTTGAGACCAGCCTGAGCCAGAGCAAGGCCTCGTCTCTAAAAATAGCTGGGCATTGTGGCAGGCACCTGTAGTCCCAGCTATTTGGGAGGCTGAGGCAAGAGAATTGCGTGAGCCCAGGAGTTTGAGGTTGCTGTGAACTATGACACCATGGCACTCTATCAAGGGCAACAAAGTGAGATTCTGTCTCAAAAAAAAAAAAAAAGGAAGGGCTGGGCAGTGCCTGTGGCTCAAGGAGTAGGGCGGTGGCAGGTTCAAACCCAGCCCCAGCCAAAAACTGCAAAAAAAAAAAAAAGGAAGGGCTGACACAGCTCAGCCGAACATGTCCTGGGCATGGTGTTCATCCTTGCCTGACTTGCCCACTGACTGGCCAGGGGTCAGGGCTGGACCACCCTACTCTGTCACCCCTCAGCCCAGTTGTCCTAGGAGTCCATGGGTTTGCTTCTGGTATCTTCTGCCTTTCCTATCCCAGCATCCTCCAACCCCAGGGGCTGTACAGGCTCTGGGGAGTCTAGTGGAGGAGGCAGGAGAGGCAGGGCCTGGGAATAGTGCTGGGCCTGGCCTGTGTGCTTCCCACTGTGGCAACATCAAGCCACTCTTGGTTTTGGTTTAGGGAGGTGACATCACCTCTTTTGACCAATTACAAACTTTTTTTTTTGAGACAGAATCTCAAGCTGTCACCTTGGGTAGAGTGCCGTGGCATGATAGCTCACAGCAACCTCCAACTCTTGGAGGCTGGAGAATCTTAAGCGATCCTCTTGCTTCAGTTTTTCTATTTTCAGTAGAGATGGGGGTCTCGCTTTTGCTCAGGCTGGTCTTGACCCGTGAGCTCAGGTAATCCATCCTCCCCCCTTGGCCCCCCAGAATGCTAGGATTACAGAAGTGAGCCCACAGCAGTGAGCACACCCAGCCAAGTCACAAACTTTTTTAAGTTGGGTGGGACATGTTTCTGACCCCAGATATTGCCAATGGGAACTTAACGATTATGGTACCAGGGGAAGAACCTCACCAAGAGGCCAGGCCACTAGGGGCCCTGTGTTGGGTATCTGACAGCTTGAGACTTGGAGCGGAGTGCCTTACTATTAGCTGAGACATCCTTGATGGTAACACCCTTGGTGGTGACACCCATCCCAGTTTCAGAGAGGACATAATGTAGAAGTGGGCTTCTTGCAGTTGTTGAAATGTATATTTTGAAGGACATGCTGGGGCTGGCCAGGGGAGAGGAGGGCATGGGTGTCACCAGGGGGATGGATTGGCCTTGTCTAGGTTCTTCTCCCATTTGGAGTCTCCAGCTTTCCTGAAACAAGAGAGAGATCTCTTTTTCTTCTTCTTCTTTTTTTTTTTTTTTTTTTTTTTTTAGATAGAATTTTTCTTTGTCACCCTGGGAAGAGTGCAGTAGAGTTATCATAGCTCACTGTAACCTCCAACTTCTGGGCTCCAGATATCCTTCTGCTTCAGCCTCCTAACTAGCTGGGACTACAGGGGCTGGGCTACTCTTCTCTTGAAGAACCATGTGTCTAAGAGCTGGGAAGGCTTTATTTTGCAAATGGGAAAACTGAGGCCAGAGATTGAGAGTCTTGCCAGGGGGCAAATGGCCCAGGGGTGGCAGTGTGATCGAGAACCCTGGTCTCCCTGCCTCCTACCAGGACCCTGTCCACAGCCCCCAGGGTTATGCCTGCTGGACTCAGCCTCTTCCCTGAGACTCTTCCTCAAGGCCACCCTTAAAGCCCAGGGAGCCAGAAGCTAGGATTAGGGTCCCATCTTCCTTTGCTGCAGGCAGAGAGCAGGCTGAGGATTTGGAGGACTTAAGCTCAACCTTAGGTTCAGGGCAGGGTGACCAAGGTAGAGAGAGCTTCTAAGGCAAAGAGGGACCCCAGAGCTGGACACTAGCCCCTGCCCACTGCTGCTTGGCATTTGGAGCAATAACCATTCCTGCAAGTGCAAAGCCCAGCAGCCCCCACACCAGGATGGGGATGGGAGGTAGCAGGGAGCACCCAGGACACTGCTGTTTAGAGCCAGCTGAGTCCTTCTTGTTGCAGTTAGACTCCCATGGGTGTCCTACTTGGGGATACCCTGACACCTTCTCTCAAGCTATACCCCCAATCCTGTGATGGTCCATTTTCTGTGAGTCCAAGGAGGGCAGAACCCAGGTTGAGTCATTCTCTGTCCTAGCCCAGCACAGATAACAGCCCTGCCTTTCTAGCTGAAGACAGCAACAGATAACGTGCTTATGTGTCCCATGGACAGAGGGTAACCCTGCCTGGGGGTTAAAGGTAGGGTTACAAAAGGTAGAGACAGAGGCACCAGAGGAGGGGGGTGGCTATGGCACTTACAAGCCAGAGGGGCAACCCAGCCCCTTTTCTGCTTACTCCTGGCACCAGGAACTGAAGTTGGTGACCTCAGGAGAGGATGTGAGTCCATCACCACCTAGCTGTCCAGTATGTCATCTTGGGCAAGTCACTTCTCCTCTGTAGGTATCATCAGGAAAATGGGGATTGTAACAACTTTGCAAGGTTGCAATGATCAGAGATGGTGCCAGTAAAGGGCCTGCATGGGAGATCCTAAGAGGGGGTGGGTGATGGTGTCATCACCACAGGCATTTGTAGAGCACTGACACGTGTCTCCCAAGAGCTTTGTGGCAGCCCGCTCTGCAGCCAGGATCAGGAAGGGTCCTGTAGCAGGGTCCTATGGGTGGCCAGGCTGGAAGCTCAGATGTCTCTGCCCTCCATGAAGCAGGACCCTGCCCCAGGGCAAAGGCTGGAAGCTGGGAGGGGCTAGAGAAGGTGGCAGCACCTGGAGGGACAGACAGGAGCTGATGTGGACACCACTCCTGGCAACGTGCTTTCTAAGTGATGGGCATTTATGCTGGCACCTCATCTGCCTGTCTGTCCTCCCTTCCACCCACACCGTGAGCTGACACTTCTTCTTTAACCAGTGAGAGGACTATCCCAAGGTCACAGGACTGATGAGTGCCAGAGCTAGATCCTAAGCCAGGTACATCTAATCCCAAAGCTAGTGCTCCTAGTCACCAAGTCACAATGTCCCCCACCAGGCAAAGGGACTGAGGAAGGGGTCCTGGGCAGGCAGGTGAGGACTTTGTCTATTCCTATTGGTTTTTCTTTGTGGAGGGAATGACAGGTGGCTGGAGTCCAGGGCAATACTACCACAAGATGTCTTCTCCATCTTCCCTAGCTGCCCACTCTGGGACCCACTTTATGCTACCTCCCACCCCCACCACCACAGCTTCCCAGGTATCCTGGAGGACAGCGCTAACCCACTGCTAAGGTGCTGCCTCTCCCAGCTGGCCAGGGCCTGACTCAGAGGGCCAGAGGGCAGGCAGGCAAGCACGAAGTCCTCCTGAGTCACAAGCCCGTGGGGACCTCACCTAGTATGAGGAGGAAGGATAATAGGGGCCCCCAGACTGTGTCCCCACCAACCAACTCTCAACAAGCAAGTGTCAAGGCCCAGAGGCCCAAGAGCAGGCATTCAGCATGCCCCTCAGGGCAAAGGGTGTACATTGTAGTAGAGTTTTGAAAACCTCACCTCTTGCTCAGCCTTGTCTTGCAAAAGTTCCCTCTTCATTCCTGCATTTTTGTCTCTGTACAAACTCGTCCTGTTTCATTCACCTGGCCTTTCTAGAGAGCAAGCAGCTCAGGCTGGTTAGGGCTGGGGTGCAGAGGCCTCTGCCCGAGTGACCCGTCCCAAGGCCAGGGAGGGCCAATACATGGGGTATGGGAGGGACCAGGAAAGGCATCCTGGCATTTGACAGTTGTCTGGTTTGGATTGTGAGATATTAGAGGCAATGGAATCCCCTGGGAGCTCCCCAGGGCAAGGACCAAGCCTTGTTTGTTGTTTATTCCTTAGTGTCCAGAACTGGGCCTAGAGAAAGTGCTCGTGTTTGCTGAATGAATATGTGAACAAATGAAAGAGCAAACACAGGGATTAGCAAACAGATGTAGACTAGTGTCACTGCAAGAAGACAGGGGGCCAGCATGAATAAAGGCTCAGAAATGGCAGTCCCCAGAGGTGTGTGCCTGTGGTGCCAGCTATTCAGGAGGCTGAGGCAGGAGGATCACTTGAACCCAGGAATTTGAGGTTGCTGTGAACTATGACCCCATGGCACTGGTGTCACTTGGCAACAGAGTGAGACACTGTCTCTAAAGAAAGAAAGAAAGACATCAGAGTCTCCCACACCCAGCAGCGGGCAAGTATAGAGTGCTTCTATTGTGCCAGACCCTGTGCTAAGGGCTCCACATGGAGTATTTCACCGCATCCTTACAGCAGTATTCTGCCAGAGGGACTTCTAATGTTTCATTTTACAAGCGAGTAAAAAAAAGGGCAGGAAGGGTCAGGTTCTTGCAGATGTGCATGGGCCCGGCTCGGTGCCTGTATCTCAGGCGGCTGGGGCACCAGCCACATACGCCAGAGCTGGCAGGTTCGAGTCCAGTCTAGGCCTGCCAGGCAACAAGGACAACTACAACCAAAAAATGGCTGGGCATTGTGGCAGGTGCCTGTGGTCCCAGCTACTTGGGAGGAAGCTGAGACAAGAGAATCACTTAATCCCAGGAGTTGGAGGTTGCTGTGAGCTGTGATGCCACGGCACTGTACCCAGGGCAACAGCTTGAGGCTATCTCAAAAAGAAAAAAAGAAGTGCATGGGCTCTCGGCCTGCATGCAGGGAGGCCCCCAGGAGCGGTCCCAGAAAAACTGCACTGGGAGGGGCAGCACTGTGGGCCCTGCCCCCTCAGAAGCTTCCTCACACCTCCCCTCCCTTTTCCTCCTCAGAGCTACACCCCCACAGTGTTTGAGCGGTACAGTGTCAATCTGGAAGTGAAAGGCAAACCTGTGAACCTCCAAGTCTGGGACACAGCAGGTGGGTGTGCAGAGCTTGGAAGTGTGGGATGGAGGAGGGGCTTTTGTGGGCCCCCAGATACCTGGGACAGAGTCAGGGAGGCCAGCCAGTCTCCCAGGGACAGTTGTTGGCTAGGATTGGGACCACCATGAACCTGAACCCTGCTTGCTTCTGACCTGAGTCTAAAGCCCATACCAAGGCAGCCCACTGTGTCCTGGAGATAAGAGAGGGGTATCTGGAGCTCTTTGCTCTGGAGGGGTGGAGTGTGCTTGATTTTCAAGCATCCCACCTTGGTTTTAGCTTCTGTGCAATCTGTCTGACCTCGGCCTCTGCCCTCCAGCCTCCTGAACTTGCCCACACAAGGGTTAGCTCAAAGTTGAACTCAGGGAGTCCCTGCAGCCCCTAACTTGGTGTAGGCTAAGGTATCTTTGCCCAGCTCCCACCTGCCCCTCATTCCTCGCCCCCTAAGCCCAGGGCCAAGTAGGCTTCTGAGGGACGGGCCTCAGTTCTTCCCTGTGGCTCCAGCCCTGGCCTCTGCCTCGACCCCCACACACACACTCCTTCCAGAACAGTGTCTCAGCAAGTGGTCTGGCACATTCCACAGGCAGACCAGGTGAGCACTGCCCCAAGGGGACATTCACGTGGAGTAGCTACCTAAGGACCAAATTTGTATCAGACTCTAAGGCTCCAGAAGTCCCTGTCTGATGCGATGGCCTCCCTGATACGGGGGCAGTGTCTGGCAAGGCTGGAGGAAGTGACTATCCCACTCCACCTAGGGCAAGATGACTATGACCGCCTGCGGCCCCTGTTCTACCCTGATGCCAGCGTCCTGCTCCTCTGCTTTGATGTCACCAGCCCACACAGCTTTGACAATGTCTTCGACCGGGTAGGTACGGGAGGGCAGTAGGCAAAATGCCCCACCCCCTACCCTCCACCTGGAGTTTGGCAAGCCATAGGTAACATCAAGTCCAGAGACTTTGGGGAAACTGATGCCCAGAGAGGGGCAGTGACTTGCACCGGGTCACACAGGGATTTGATGGCAGGCTCTGCCTTTCGGCCTCCCAATTCAGTGCTTTCCTGTCCTGCACTGTGCACTCAGAATGCTGGGAGCTCTTTCTACTGTGACTCTGCCTAAGATGCTGGGTGACCCAGGGGCCCTGCATCTCTCCAGCCTGTGCCTGCTAGGTCACATAAGCCCACAGCTCTCTGTGCGACTGTCCTCAGCGGCCTCCCAGGACACCCCCCCCACCAGTTATGTCTGGGGTTCCTGAGGCTGCTCATGGGTATCAGGGTGTGCTTGATCGCTTGAATTCCTCTGCTTCAGCTACCTCTAGCCTGGGCACAGCCCCTCACCCCCTGCTGCCAAGGCCTCCAGGGTTCCTCAGGGCACAGCCAGTGATGGCAGCAGCAACGACGACAGCAATGATGCCAACATTTCTTGAGAGCTCAGTGTGTTTGGGTCCTGGTCTGGGCCCTCAAATATATTGACTCATTTACTTCTCTGACCAGCCTTATGGAGTAGACACTACTATTGTTCTCACCCACATCACTTATCCAAAGAGGCACTTCTGTTGAAGCAGTGACACTGAGACTTGAACCAAGACAGTCTGCCCCAGGCACTCATTCAGAACTATGACAGCGCACATCTAAATGCCAGGTGCCATTTGGGCCTTGGTGACCAGGAGATACAGTGGTGCCCAGGACCAGGGTGGCAGCTGTGGGGTGGCGACAAGAGGCTGGGTTCTCATTAGTCTAGCAGGCAGAGCATCAGGATTTGCTGACAGTCAGGATGTGGGCTGGGAGGAAGGAGTTTTGACCGGAGCCATGGGAAGGCGGGGTTGCCCTTTCCCAGGATGAGAAGGAGGGGTGGTGGGCACCTGTTGGGCATCCCAGGGGGCATCAGACAGGTAGTTAAAGGGCAGGCCACCTCAGGAGCCAGAGCACAGGGCAAGGAGGGAGGTTGGCAGGATCCCAGTGAGATGTGGGAGAGTCAGGAGAGTGGGGCCCCAGGGTGAATGCAGCCCAGGTTGCAGAGGAGAGAGTGATCCCCATTGTCAGGCTTGTTGATGGCTTGGGTAGGAGGATAGCCATGACTTCACTGTTGGATTCATGTGGCGTCTCCCAGGATCCCACATAGGTCCCATTTGCTCCAGAAGTGAAATAGTATGAAGCCTGAATGGGCCATCTCAGCAGGCATGTGCTACTTTGGGGACTCCCAGTGCTCCAGTTGTAGTCCAGGCTAAAAAAACCTGGCCCTGTGGCCTCCCCTTTCCCAGAGCAGCCAATATGATCCAGGGCCCTCCTTCTGCCAGGCAAGCAGTGGAGGGGAAGCTGTGAGCCGATTTAAGGATTGTTTCCTGATATATTTTGCTGAGTTTAGAAGGTGGCAGTGAGAGGCCTCACCTTGCAGAGAGGCAGGACTCTACAGGTGGTAGCAGCAGGGCTCTGGGTCCCCCACACACACCTGGCTGAAATCCTGCCATTTCCAATTGTGCATATAAGGCCAAGTTACATAGCCTCTCTGTGCCTCCATTACTGTGCTGGAACAATGGGGTCGTTATAGAACTCGCTGCCAGGGACTTGGGGGATTAATGTGGTCATAGTATAAATTCTTAGATCAGAATCTGGCGCCAGGTTCTTTCTCACTAAGTGAGAAAGGCTGCTGTGCTGCTTCGGGGCAGGAGAGGGGCCCTGAGAGGGATGGAGCTCTCCACGGCTCACACACATGCACCCCTGCCCCCTGCAGTGGTACCCAGAGGTGAGTCACTTCTGCAAGAAGGTGCCCGTCATTGTCGTGGGCTGCAAGACCGACCTGCGCAAGGACAAGTTGATGGTGAATAAGCTCCGGAAAAACGGGTTGGAGCCCGTGACCTACCACAGGGTAGGAAACCCAGCCCGGGGTGGGGGCAGGGGAAGACTGGGAGAGGCACCTCTGGACACCTCCAAATGGCACCAAGCATCCAGCACATGTGGGATGTGGGTCAGCACAGGGGTTGTCTCAGGCTGTTGCAGGTCAACAACTGCCAGCACCTGGAAATAGTACCTAAACCTCTGGGAGGTTCTGCCTGTAGAGGGAAAATGCCACCTGTCAGGGTCAGCACTCCCAGCTGCATCCCAGATGGGAAGCCTGAGGCCCAGAGAGAACGCCCCACCCCACTGGTCAGCCTCTGGGCCCTTCTCATGCCTGGGTTAGTCAGAAGTTAATTATCTGGTGCCTTGAGAGGCAAAGAGCCCCAACCTGGAACTGAGGACAGGAACATGATGAAGTGCGTTGAGAGCACTTGGTTGAGCAGAAGCTATGGGTGCAAACCCATCTTCCAGGCCCAGTGTGGTGGCTCACACCTGTAATCCCAGCATTATAGGAGGCTGAGGCGAGTGGATTGCTTGAACTCAGGAATTCGAGACCACCCTGAGCAAGAGCAAGACCCCATCGCTTCTAAAAATAGAAAAACTAGCCAGGCGCAATACCTCACACCTGTAATCCCAGCACTCTGGGAAGCTGAGGTGAGTGGATTGCCTAAGCTAATAGGTTTGGAAACAGCCTGAGGAAGAACAAGACCCCCCTGCCTCTAAAAATAGCCCGGTGTGACGGATGCCTGTTGTCCCAGCTACTTGGGAGACTGAAGCAAGAGAATCGCTTGAGCCCAGGAATCTGATGTTGCTGTGGGCTATGATGCCACAGCACTCTACCGGGGCGACAAAGTGAGACTCTTTGTCTCAAAATAAAATAAATAAATAAATAAAAATAGAAAAACTAATTAGATGTGGTGATGGGTACCTGTTGTCCCAGCTACTTAGGAGGCTAAGACAAGAGGAAAGCTTGAGCCCAGGAGTTTGAAGTTCCTGTGAGCTATGACTCCACAGCACTCTATCCAGGACACAGAGTGAGACAAAAAAATAAAACAAAACAAAAAAGAAACTATCTTCCACTCTTATTCTGGAGACCCCCCAGGAGGCAAAGGGCTGTAGGGAGGCCAGGCTTGATGCCCACCCAGTACCCCCACTTAAAGCAGCCCCATCCACCTCTTTCTCACAGGGCCAAGAGATGGCGAGGTCCGTGGGTGCAGTGACCTACCTTGAATGTTCAGCTCGGCTGCAGGACAATGTCCACGCCGTCTTCCAGGTGGCAGCTGAGGTAGCTCTCAGCAGCCACAGTCGCAACGTCTGGCGGCGGATCACCCATAGGTTTTGCGTGATGACTTGACTGGCCTGGGCTCCTCCCTGCCCAGGACCACCTAGCACCTCTGGGAGGAGCTGGGCACTGACCTTTTGCTGAGTTGGCAGGGCTGGACCCAGTTCCCAAGCTGTGGCTGCTAAGCTGTACCTCAATAGGTGAGCACTACCAAGGCCAGGCCTTGGGGCCTGGGAAACCTGGATTGAGGCTGAGGGTTCCCAGACCCACCAGCCCTGTGCTGGGCTAGTCCTGGAGTCCCCTGGAATCACTCACAGGCTCCCAGGGTTCAGTCCTGGACTAACATCCTGGAGTGGCCTGTGTAGGCTAGCGCCACCTTGTGGCTATTCCCAGGGCTGCACCTGCAGGACATAGCCTTAGGACCCTCCTGTTCCTTCCCCGTTCTGCCTACCCTTCCCAGTGGTAACTGTAACAACTACAGTGACATTACTTGTCATTTGTGTTATGCCTCTTATTTCAAGGAACTTTATACACATGTTGCAAGGCAGGTTAAAGCCCATGCCATGTAGGTAATGGGGTGGAATTGCTAGGATCCAAACCCAGATTTGTTTCCAGGACCTTGGGCAAGTTCTGAGCCTCAGCTTCCTGACCTGTGAAATGGGAATAATCTCAAATTATATTATGGAGGTTTGGGATGAGTGAGAGGGTCATGAGGACCAGCACATGCAAAAGGCTTAGCAGGTGCTTAGCACTCAGTAGGAGGTCACAAAAGATCCAGCCCGGTATGGTGGTACATGCCTGTGGTCCCAGGTACTCATGGGTGGGGGATCACTTGAGGCCAGGAGGGCAACATAGTAAGACCTCATCTTTGAAAAAATAAGGTTCACTTTTTTTTTTTTAGACAGAGCCTCATGCTATCGCCTTGGGTAGAGTGCCGTGGTATCACAGCTCACAGAAACCTCCAACTCCTGAGCTTAAGCGATTCTCTTGCCTCAGCCTCCCAAGTAGCTGAAACTACAGGAGCCCACCACAAACGCCCAGCTATTTTTTGGTTTTAGTTGTCATTGTTGTTTGGCAGGCACAGGCTGGATTCGAACTCACCAGCTCTGGTATATGTGGCTAGTGCCTTAGTCGCTTGAGCTACAGGTGCCGAGCCTACATTTTTATGTTTATGTATTTATCTATTGTATTAGGCTTCTCTAGAGAAACAGAAACATACGGCATATCATATACATATGGGGTTTTATTTGTATATATATTAAAAAATACATTTATGTGGTTATTTATATATAGAGAGAAAGAGATTTATTTTAAGGGATTGGTGCACATGATTGTGGAGGCTGGTGAGTCTGAAAGTTGCAGGACAGGCTGGCAGTTTGGATGAGTTGGTGTTGCTGTCTGGAGTCCGAATTCTACAGGGTAGAAGGCTGGAAACACAGGTGGGGCCCCTGTGTCACTAACTTGAGACAGAATTTCTTCTCTGTGAAACCTCAATCTTTTCCTTTAAGGCCTTCAATGGATTGGACGAGGTCACCCCACTCTTTGAGGGTTATCTGCTCCACTGTGCTGGTTTAAATACGAATCACTTGGCCGGGTGAAGAGGCTCATGGCTGTAATCCCAGTGCTTGGGAGGCTGAGGTGGGTGGACTGCCTGAGCTCACAGGTTCGAGACCAGCCTGAGCCAGAGCGAGACCACCATCTCTAAAAATAGTCAAGCATTGTGGTGGGTGCATGTAGTCCCAGGTACTTGGGAAGCTGAGGCAAGAGAATCGCTTAAGCCCAAGAGTTTGAGGTTGCTGTGAGCTGTGATGCCATGTACTCTACCAAGGATGACAAAGTAAGATCCTATCTCAAAAATAAATAAAAAATGTGAATCCCTTCTAACACAGTGCCCTCACAGCAGCACAGAGACTGGTGTATGACCAATAACCAGGCACTGTAGCCTACTGTAGTTGTCACATAAGTTTAGCCATCACCTCTATTTATTTCTCTATTTAATCACCTCATACTTGTCATAACAATGCTGAGAGATAAGAGACAACAAGGTAGGCCTGGGGCAGTGGCTCACACCTGTAATCCCAGCACTCTGGGAGGCTGAGGCAGGAGGATCCCTTGAGCTCAGGAGTTTGAGACTAGCCTGAGCAAGAGCAAGACCTGTCTTTACTAAGATGTAGGAAAACTAGGGCAGCACCTGTGGCTCAAAGGAGTAGGGCGTCGGCCCCATATACTAGATGTGGCAGGTTCAAACCTAGCCCCGGCCAAAAACTGCAAATTTAAAAAAAAAAAAATAGGAAAACTAGCCAGGCGTTGTGGTGGGCGCCTGTAGTCTCTGCTACTCAGGAGGCTAGACAGGAAGGTGGCTTGAGCCCAGGAGTTTGAGGTTGCTGAGAACTAGGCTAATGACACAGCACTGTGGCCTGGGTGACAGCAAGACTGTCTCCACCTCCCAAAAAAAGGCACCAAAGCAGAACTTGTCCCCCATCCCCCGCTACCCTGTTTATCAGACAAGATAGAAGTCTGAGGCCCTTCCAGCATCTTCCACCCTCAGCTTTCTTGGCCACACCCTCCCATCTCACCCATGTTGCAAAACCAGCAGCAGCCTGTAGATTCTCTCAGGCCACCCAGACAAGCACATCTAGCTGGGCATTGTGGCAAGTGCCTGTAGTCCTGGCTACTCAGAAGGCTGAGGCAAAAGAATCACCTAAACCCAGGAGTTGGAGGTCACTGTGAGCTGTGACACCACTGCACTCTACCAAGGGTGATAAAGTGAGACTGTGTCTCAAAAAAAGAAAGAGAAAAAGCATAAAAGCAAAATGATTACCAAGGGCTCCAGAAACATATTTTGGGAAATGAGAGAACTATCTGAGTGAGACTTAGCTTGCTGGGCTTGAGAATAGGAAAGAGTATTCTGGCTGTGGCATGTGCTTAAAGGAAGAGCAATCGGGCTGGAAATGGAGGCTGCATTATCTCCTATCACTGAGCAGATTATGCTAAAAACCCAACATGGAGCCTGTCATCTAGGTAGGGTTTTCCATAGAGGCCCATAACACCATCTCACCTGCTGTGAGCCCTCACCTGGCTGCAGCTAGCAGTCCCTCCCTGGAGCCGGTTCCAGTGAAACCGCCATGTTGGTGGCTGGTTCTCATTAAGTACCAAATGCATCAGCTCAGGAGAAATGGTCCAGGTCAGCCTCAGGGGATGTTCCAAGTTGGCTCCAACTCCACAATGTTAGAAAATACACCTTTGGTGTTGATCAGACAGAGCTTTACCAGTAGCTTTGCTCAGGTTCATGTTGTAGTTGACAGGTGTTTGGATTTGAGTCCGGAGCACGTGGCCTCAGAGCAGTATATCAGTGCATTTCAGGGTTTGGTTCAGATCAAGCCTCTGAGCATGAGAAAGTTATTGGTTCTCTTTCAGACCAGAGAAGGCGCTGTGGCAGGTGGGGTCACAAGTGGCCCACTCATCTTGTGGCTGGCCAAATGGGTGCACAGCGGGGAGGGGCCTCAGCCCACATCCCAGTTAGGACATCCCCTAGTCTCTTTCAGGAAATAACTTGCCCCTTAAGCCCCTGCAGGACTTTAAGTGCTATACAGGAGAGCCTTGCAGGCCCCCACTTCACAGCTGAGGACACAGAAGCACAGAGAGCTTGATAACCTGCTCATAACCTCAAGAAGTGGCTGGGGTAGGACTTAAGCCCAGCACAGCGTGACCCCAGAATCCAGGCTGTCAACCCTGTCCTGAGTCACCAGCTCTGGACTTCTGCCCTGGACCCCCAGCCCTCACCCCTCCTTACACAGGTGTATCCTGACCCCAAGGAGCTCACAGACGAGGGAGATGACAGAGCCCAGAAGCATCTCCAGGTTTGAGAGGGCCCTCCATCCCTCTCCCCGCTCAACCCCACTGCTCCTTGCCACCATCAGCCCCCTCAGACACGGCAGGTGCCAGGCTATGAAGCATGAGATTTGCCCCAGACACCAACCAGTTTAGGCTGAGCTATACAACCCATAGGCAGGTCAGCTGACTGGTCAGACCATGAAGCAGTCTGAGCAGTGCCCAAGGACCCAGCAGAAGGAATTATTTGGGTTCTCTGTGCCAGCACTTGATGACCTGCCATTACTAGATAACTTACTTCAGAGAAGAAGAAAGCCGGGGTGGCACAGAAGATTGGCCTGCATAGGGCGACAGGGTCAGAGGCAGTCCTGAAGTTTGGGCTCTGGAGACACATCTGAGAGGTCAAGGTCAGGGAAGAAACACTGTCTGTGGACAAAGGGAAAACAGGGTAGGGCCTGGGGCTGAAGGACCCAGAGGGGTGGAGAGGCTTGGGAGAGAGGACTGGGGCAAACCCTCCGAGGGAGCGGGAAGTGGACACTGCCTGGCCTGGTGGGGCTGCCCTGGGCTGGGGGGAAGGTGCTGCAGGGCATGTGGCGAAGTCAGGAACACACACACTTAGCTCTCTCCCCTCACCAGGCTGCTCACTGGCACTTTCTTACAGATGGTTGCCACTTGATTTGGGGTTTTTCTTTTTTGATTTTTTGAGAAAGAGTCTCACTTTGTCACCGTTGGTAGAGTGAAATGGCATCATAGCTCACAGCAACCTCAAACTCTTGGGTTCAAGTGATCCTCTTGCCTCAGCCCCCAAGTAGCCGGGACTATAGGTGCCCATCACAATGCCCAGCTATTTTAAGAGACAGGGTCTTGCTCTTGTTCAGGCCGGTCTCGAACTCCTGAGCTCAGGCAATCCACCCGCCTCAGCCTCCCAGGATTACAGGTGTGAACTACCATACCTAGCAGTTGCTATTGAAATAGTCCTGTCTCCTGCCGTGCCAGGTCCCTGTGGCAGAGTGGGTTTGCTGGAATCTTGTTGCCTCAAACAATGCCATGCATACAGTAAGCACTAAATAAATGTTGGAGCAGTGTGTGAGTGAATGACGCTGAGTCAATACCATGCTCAGGCCACACATGTGCAGGTCTAGATCACCATGGGTGTCTCCTAGACTGCAGGCTCTCAGCCTCCTCCACCCTCCTCACCCCTGGCAAAACCAGATTCCAAAGCAGAAATCCATGCACATCACCTCTTCCATAGAAGCCTTCAGCAGCACCCTCTGCCAAAGAAGAATGTCCAATGTCCCCAGCTAGGGACTGGGGCTCTCCCGAATCTTGGCCCAGCTTACCTCCTCTAGGGCCTTGCCCCTAGAATACCTCACCATACCCAGAGGTTGCCCTCAGAGAACAATGACCTCAGCAAGCCCCTCCTCGATACCACAGCCTGTTCAGACCTCCCCTCCACCCCCTAATCCTTGAAGGTCTGGCTCAGGCACCGTCTTCTCCAGGAGCCCCTGGATCTGCCATATACATTCTCACACCCTCCTCGAAGCCACATACTCTCATCAAAGCATCTGCTCTTTTGGCACCAGCCCTTGGTTATGGAAATGCACTTTTCCTCATTTCAATGGGCCAGGTTGGACTCCTTGGAATGACAGGTGTGGTAGTGGGACCAGGGAGAGTGTCTGGGAGGATAGAGACAGGACCCTGCAGGCAGCTGGGCAACTCCACAGTCCAGACACAGGTAGCAAGACACCATGTGTCAAGGCTTGGTGGCTTTTGGGCTGGGAAGCTGCATCATGGAGGGTGGGCTTTGGGACAGTGGAGATGCTGATGAGGGGGACGCAGGTCTTCCCATGGCTGAGAACTACAGAGAGGCCAGGCACCTTTCCTAAGGCTCTGGGAGAGGCAAGGACACAATCCGGTGGTGGTTTCTGGCTCCAGCCTCTCTCCCCCCTGTGCCTGTGTCTCCAAATGGTCCTGTCCAGCCCCAAACAATCAGTTCTGCAAGGTGTAAAAGGAGGCAGGTGGGGCAGCACTTGCAGATACCCCAAGGAGCCAGGGCTATTATTCTCCTCCTCCTCCCACAACCATCCCCGTTTTGATGCCTCACAGCCTGGACAGGCGGGTCAGACGAGTGGGAGCTGGGGACGGCACAGCCCAGAGGCCACCAGCCACAAACCACAAAGTCTTCATTTCCCCACACCGCCTCCGCCCAGTCTTGAAGGTTGTCTGCCAGGAAGGCAGAGGGCAAGGGTGGGGACCCCAAGTCACCTCCAAGACAGGCCACTTCTTGGCACCATCTGGGCAGGGAGGAGGGTGGGGCACACACTGTGAGTCACAAAGCTTTCCTCTCCTCTCTGCGTCGGAGGCAGGGAGGAGGTGGTGGCTTAGTAGATCCCCCACCTCAGGCCACTGCTTGTTGCTCTTTCTGGCCTCCTTTTCCTCCTGGGGGTGATTCCTTTGGAGCATGAGTACTAATAACCCCCAGGAAGTCACCCTGAAGCCACTGGCTAGAGCTTCAACCAAGACTGTGCCCAGGCTGCAGGGCAGTGAGATCCCAACAGAGCGAGATCTCCAGTTCCACGCTAAGTGCTTCTGATAGTTCAGGTTGTGAAAAGAAGATTCAAATCCTACCTGTGCCACTTACCAGTTGTGTGGCCTTGAATGAGACACAGGACTTTTATCTGTTCATTTCCTTATTTGTATCTCTTTCGTGTCAGTCTCCTTATCTGTAAAATGTGTGTAAGGGTAGTGCTGACCTTCTAGAGCAGTTGGGAAAATTATAGTTAATGCAAATCATGCTTATTCACTCACCCCACTGGCTCTTAACTCCTAGCTAGAGTTATTAACTATGAAATGAAGATAATTATTTACTGTGCAGGGCCGGCAAAGCAGGAACAAGCATGTAAGTGTTTGAGGCTGGTCCTGTCTTCCTAATCTGGGTCATCAAGCCTGGAAGGAGACAAGAGGGGTTCTGCTGGTGGGAGAGAGACAGGAGCAGATCAGAAAGTATGTAGTTTTGCCTCCTACCACATGGAGGCTGCTGTAGGTACCAGGCAGAGTGGGCATGGGCAGGGGGGGTGGGGCTGGGGGAGCAGCGATGCAGAGGCTCTTGCCATTTAGATAAACAGGAGGAGTTCACATAAAAGCCATAGGACTCCTGCTCCAGGAAGAATATCACCCAGTCATGTCTGGCCTGGAAGTACAGGTGACATTCTGCCCATCCTGCCTTATTCAGGACCCATGATTCCCTCACTTTATAGATGAGGAAAATGAGTTCAGAAAGATGAAGACCAGGACCAAAAGCAGTAAGTGGCAGAGCTTGGCGCACAGGACCTGGACTTCCAGCCTCGGTGCCTGACCTCCCCTGGACACCAGCCAAGTGACTGAACCTGGGCAGCAGAGGGCAGCAGGGCCCAGGAAGAGACCTCAGCTCCCCAGGAGGCCAGTGGGACAGGTTGGAGACTTGCCATGAGCCACCTACCCCACTAACATTATCATGAAGAAAAACTGGGGCTCAGAGTGGCCTTGACCATTCAGCCAGTTCTGGTCACACCCAGAAGAGAATCATGCCAGCCTGAGTCTGCTGTGGTTCTCAGGTCCGGAGAGCCTAGGTTGGAGTCCTGGCCCAGCACTTACCAACTGTCAAGATTACAGTCAAGTTTCCAGCTACTCTGGAGGCTGAGGTAAAAGAATCACCTAGACCCAAGAGCTGGAGGTTGCTGTGAGCTATGTGATGCCACGGCACTCTACCAAGGGCAATAGAGTAACACTCTGTCTCTATCAAAAAAAAAAAAAAAAATTACAGTCAAGTGTGCAGGCTGGCTGGACTGAGGTCAAAGGAGACATCACACCCACGGTGAAGCTGTTCCCACAGGGCCTGTACACGATCAATGCCATGGAGGTCATCTTGATTTTGTCCTCACTACCTTACTGGGGCGTTTGGGACAGAGGGCCATTGCTCCTGCTCTCCTGACCCTAAGCCAGAGTGTGTAGCACAGTTCAGGAAGATGATTGAAGTACTTAGGAGTGGTCAGGACAAGGCTGGAGGGCTGGCAGGGCCTGGCAGCAGGCTGGATCACCTACTGGAGAACAAATCCACCCAGGCAGAGACCCAGCCCAGGTGCGGCCCAGCCCCTGTGCTCCCTCCAGCTGTTGCAAAGGGCTGCTGCCTCCACAGAGCCAAGAGGTGACACCTCTCAAGGCTTCCCTTGGGCCCAACCCAGCTGTTTCAGATCCCCCACCAACTCTTGTTCAATTCCCCACCCCAATTCCGCCTCCAGAATCAAACAAATGTTCTGATAGGGAATACTTCACACTATTGTCACTGGTCACATCGCCTAGGTTTATCTCTCTGCAAGTCCCACTCTCCTGAAGATCCCCACCTACACCTCCAGGCCCACAACTCCAGAGTCCAAAGAGTGTAGTGCCCCAGGACCACCCTGAGCATCTCTCAGGGGATCTCAGCAGGATCCTGGAGCCCTCATCACCCTCATGTCCCCCTCTCAACATACAGTCATGTGTGCTTGTCCTTGCCCATCCCTTTTCCCCTCTCCCTTCCTCACTAGCCACTTGGTGATCAGATGGACAGTCTTGGCACAGTTTGTAGTCAATGGTAACCCTTATCTTACTTAAAAATGTCTCCAAAGGGTGGCGTCCATAGCTCAGTGAGTAGGGTGCTGGCCACATACACCGAGGCTGGCGGGTTCAAATCCAGCCTGGGCCAACTAAACAACAATGACAACTGCAACAAAAAAAAATTGTGGTGGGTGCCTGTGGTCCTAGCTACTTGGGAGGCTGAGGCAAGAGAATTGCTTAAGCCCGAGAGTTTGAGGTTGCTGTGAACTATCACACCACAACACTCTACCAAGGGTGATAAAGTGAGACTCTGTCTCAAAAAAAAGAAAGAAGCTCGGCGCCTATAGCTCAACCAGCTAAGGCGCCAGCCACGTACACCTAAGGTGGCGGGTTCAAAACCCCAGCCTGGACCCGCCAAAACAACAATGACGGCTGCAACCAAAAAATAGCCGGGCGTTGTGGTGGACGCCTGTGGTCCCAGCTACTTGGGAGGCAGAGGCAGGAGACTCGCTTGAGCCCAGGAGTTGGAGGTTGCTGTGAGCTGTAATGCCACGGCACTCTACCCAGGGCAACAGCTTGAGGCTCTGTCTAAAAAAAAAAAAAGAAAGAAAGAAAGAAAGAAAGAAAAGATGAAAGTTCTCAATTAATAAAAAAGGCAGCATGTGATGGCTCATTCAGCTAAAGTGGGAAGACCACTAGAGGCCAGAGACAACAGAGCTAGATGCCCCTTGCCCCCATAAAAAAACATTAACCAGCACTGTGGCATAAGCCTGTAGTCCCAGCTGCTTAGAAGTCCGGATGTGAGGGTCACTTGAACCTAGGAGTTGGAGGCTGCAATGAACTATGATTGTGTCACTGCACTCCAGCCTGGGTGACAGAGAAAGACCCTGACTCAAATAAATAAATAAATGAAAAAGGAAAAGGAGAGAAGGAGGCTGGGCATGGTGGCTCAAGTCTGTAATCCCAGCACTCTGGGAGGCTGAGGTGGGTAGATTGCTTGAGCTCAGGAGTTCAAGACCAGCCTAAGCAAGAGCAAGACTCTGTCTCTACTAAAAACAGAAAAAATTTCAATGTCGGGCATTGTGGTGGGTGTCTGTAGTCCCAGCCACTCAGGAGGCTAAGGCAGGAGGATGGATCACTTGAGCCCAAGAGTTTGAGGTTGATGTGAGATATGATGACCCCAGGGCACTATACCCAGGGCATAAATTAATAAATAAAGCAGAGAATCTCTGCCACGATGTATTTTCATTGTTACAAAGGGGTCAAGACCCACAGGTTGAGAACCGCTGAAATAGAGGGAAGGAAGGAGAGAGGAAATGAACAATTTTGGAAAAACTTGATTTTTATATTAAAACTTAATAAAGGCTCGGCGCCTGTGTCTAAGGTGCCAGCCACATACACCTAAGGTGGCTGGTTTGAATCCAGCCTGGGCCCCCCAAACAACAATGATGGCTGCAACCAAAAAATAGCCGGGCGCTGTGCCAGGTGCCTGTGGTCCCAGCTACTTGGGAGGCTGAGGCAGGAGACTTGCTAGAGCCCAGGAGTTGGAGGTTGCTGTGAGCCCTCGAGAAAAAAAAGGAAAGTCTGAGACACTGTCTCAGCCAAGAGGAGCCTGATGAGACATGATGACTAAAGGTCATTGACATGTTGTCCTGGATGATCCTGGGACAGCAAGGGACATTAGGTAAAACCAAAGGAAATCAGAATAAAGCATGTTCTTTAATTAACAATAAAGTACAAATATTGGTTCCTTACTTATGAATGTACCACACTAATGAACAATTAATATGGGAAACTAGGCTCTAAGAGTATATGGAAATTCTTCACTATTTTCTGGAAATCTAAAAGTATTCTGAAGTTAAATTTTTTTATTTTTTATTTTTAGGCAAGAGAAGCACCTAAGCCCAGGAGTTTGAGCTTGTTGTGAACTGTGACGCCACAGCACTCTACTGAGGGCAACAAAGTGAGACAAAGTGAGACTCTGTCTCTAAAAAAAAAATTTCATATGAGACAGAATCTCCCTCTGTTGCCCTGGATAGAGTGCTTTGGCATTAGCCTAGCTCACGGCAACCTCAAACTCTCAGGCTCAAGTAATTCTCTTGCCTCAGCTTCCCAAGTAGCTGGGACTACGGGTGCCTGCCACAATGCCCAGCTATTTTTTCTATTTTTTTAATACAGATGGGGTCGTGGCTCGGCGCCTGTGGCTCAAGTGGCTAAGGCGCCAGCCACATACACCTAAGGTGGCGGGTTCGAATCCCCAGCCCGGGCCCGCCAA
>NW_003852529.1:3070613-3073400 GCF_000181295.1 Otolemur garnettii | reverse complement strand
CGTGCTGTTGCTCAGGCTGGTCTCCTCAAGTGAACTCCTAAGCTCAAGTGATCCTCCCCCTCCTCAGCCTCCCAAAGTGCTGGGACTACAGGTATGGGCTACTGAGCCTGACCAAATGGTTATTTTTTAAAAATTAATTTAGGCTTAGCGCTTGTGCTCAGTGAGTAGGGTGCCAGCCACATACGCTGAGGCTGGCTGGTTTGAACCCAGCCCAGGCCAGCTGAACAACAATGATAACTGCAACAAAAAAATAGCCACGTGTTGTAGTGGGTGCCTGTAGTCCCAGCTACTTGGGAGGCTGAGACAAAAGAATCGCTTCAGCCCAAGAGTGGGAGGTTGCTATGAGCTGTGATGCCACAGCACTCTACTCAGGGCTACAGCTTGAGACTTTGTCTCAAAAAAAAAAAATTAATCTAAGTAGTCACCAGAAATCTGGTTTTGTTGTTGTTTTTATTTTGAGGGCTTTTTTGAGACAGAGTCTCACTCTATGGTCCTCAGTAGAGCGCTGTGGTGTCACAGCTTACAGCAACTTCAAACTCTGGGCTCAAGTGATCCTCTTGCCTTAGTCTCCCAAGTAGCTGAGACTACAGGTAGTTTCAACAACACCCAGGTAGTTTTTAGTAGAGACAAGGTCTCACTCTTGCTCAGGTCGGTCTCAAACTCTTGAGCTTAGGTGATCTTCCCACCTTGGCCTCCCAGAGCATTAAGATTACAGGCATGAGCCAGAAATCTTTATAGTAGTAGTCAGGTGAAATCTTCAGAGTTGATTGCACTCCCTAGGACTTCATGGAGCCTCGTTTTTATGTTGCCTGTCTATGCAGAGATAAATTCCCTAATCTTTCAGCCTTAAGAGCTCCTAACAGCCCTAATCTGTCAGAGTCTGAGCTGCACCCTGGAGCACCTATGCCAGCCTCGCACATCACCACTGCCAGAGGGGCCAGATGCTGCCAGCCAAGAGCAGATCCCAGAGCCCCCTTGGCAGTGCCTCTGCCTCTCAGTGCAGGCAGGGCTGGATTCAGTAAATGCACATGCCCTGATTGCCCCAGTTCAGGCAAGATGATAGGATGGGCATAATCCATACCCAGTGTGGAATCTAGTGGATGCCAGCAGCAGCCCGAGACCTCCTAAAGTTTAAATAAGCGCACACTGGCAGCACCTGATAGATGTGCTCACTAATTTTCCCTTCTAGTGCCTACTCACCCAAGTTCCCTTGCCTATCCTCTGGGATCTCTGGGCCGTGGGCAGACCAGCCCCTAGGGGCCTCTCCAAGCTCACTCTTTCCGCTTCTCACCTCCAAATGGCTTTGTCAGCAGGAGAGATTATTGCAGGAATTAAAATCTGGCCAGGGTAGGGCACAGATGGCAGGGCCTGCATGGTGAGGCCCACCCAGACAACTGCAGGAACACACGGCTCAGCTGTCCACCAGCCAGAGGGGTCCTGACCCCTCTACTCGCCTGGAACCTGACCCTCCTCATGCCAAAGTTTTGTCCTTTTAGTCTGTAAGGCAATGGTTTGTGGTTCTCTATGCTGGGCTCTGGGATGCCAGGCTCATGGTGGGAGATCAGGGCAGCATTGCAGGCTGAGCTGGGCAGACACTTTTCAAAGCTGGGCTGCCAGGGTAGGACAGGCTAGACAGACCTGCAGACCCATGTAGATGGAGAATATCAGGCATCGCACAGCACTCCTCACCTAATAACAAGGGCAGAGTGTGCCCCTCACCCCGCTTGCTTCACCCAGGGCAGAAACTGTCCTCTCTAGGGAGAGAGAAGTGGCTACCCTACAGGAGGATGCCACTGCAGCCCTGAGAAGACGGGTGACAGTCCTCCCTCATGAGCAACTGGGGAGATTGCTGAGTCTGGTATGCAGGAAGCCTGCAGCCACCCTCTGCCACTTGCCCCTTGGCTGCAACCCCTGCAAACCTGACTGATGCAGGTATGGTCTCTGAGGAGGCTGAAGAAAAGGTACCTTACTTCTGGCTGGGGTTGTCTCTCTGAGGCAATCAGAATAGCCATGCCGCCTGCCCATGTCAGAGCAAGCTAAGCCTTGAGTTAGCCCAGAACAGCCTCAGGAGGGCGCTCTTCCTCTCCACAGTTCTGAGGTACCCACAGCCAAAGCCCAGGGCTCAGGACTGAGAGAAAAGACCACAACTTCCTCACTCTTTTGCAAAACTAGTGCCTGCAAGCACCTGCCACACGGTGACTTCCTCCTTGGGCTTCTCAGCCTGTCTGGTACATCCCTTTCCCTTCCCCAGACCCAACCCTAACCTGCCTCTGACAGTGGCACTCCCTGACCCCTCCTCTGTGCAGGGAGACCCTCCCAACCTGCCCTCTATCCATATCCTGCTGTCCCAAATTCACCTTCCTGTGGGAGGCCCTCTGCAGCCATCACTAACCCCCACTAACTCCTTTAGCAGATGGCACTCGTCATGTGTGTTAAGACCGCAGTAAAGTGGCTTGGCACCTGTGGCTCAAGTGGCTAAGGTGCCAGCCACATACACCTAAGGTAGTGGGTTCGAATCCAGCCCAGGCCCACCAAAACAACAAAAATTAACAAAAATAATATAAAACTCATATTCTGGCGAAATAGCCATATGGTGGCTGAAAACCGTATATTCTCTTCTTGTTCTCCGGCCTGTTTGTGCATTCTTTCCAAAAATTGGGACTTTTTTTAAATGCCGCAGGACACGGGACAAATTGTTGAAAAGCGGGACTGTCCCGCCAAAATCAGGACGTCTGGTCACCCTAGGCTGCAACCAAAAAATAGTCAGGCGTTGTGGTGGGTGCCTGT
>NW_003852529.1:3058837-3069380 GCF_000181295.1 Otolemur garnettii | reverse complement strand
AAAAAAAAAAAAAAACTAGCCAGGAACTGTGACGGGCGTCTATAGTCTCAGCTACTTGGGAGACTAAGGAAAGAGGATCACCTGAGCTCAAGGTTTGAGGTTGCTGTGACCTGTGATGCCACAGCACTCTACCAGGGCAACAAAATGAGACCCTGTTTCAAAAAAAAGTTGCCAGTTTACAGGGCACCTTTTACTGTGGCTAAGGACAAGGTTGTCAGGGGTGAGGACCCCATGAGAGCAGAGAGGCGGGAGGTACTGCCCCAGTGCCCTCCAATCCCATGTCTCCTGCCAGACACACCCTTAGAGCCCAGCAGGCGCCTCCCATCAGGCTCCTCTTTCTGGGAGTGGCTTCCTTTGGGCTGGCCTTCCTTTACTTTATTGCAAGTTCAAACTCAAAACACAGCACCCCCAGAAGGGAAGGGTGTCTTTGACAGTCTCTCTGGTGCCTACCGTGCAGTCCTGGTGCTCAGAGTACCTGCAGAGATGGCTGCTGCACTCTGCAGCCCTGGACACACAATCTTATGCCAGGGGCCCTTGGCAGTCCCTATTCTGTGTCTCTGCCAGGCCATTAACTCTGCTCACATGTAGGGCAGTGAATGTGACAGGGAGCTGACAGCTTCTGGAAGCAGCCTGCAACCAGTGACAGATGGCAGCTGGTGGACGAAGGAAAACTTCGTATTCCACAGTCCTGTCTCCCGAGATATCTATCCAGACTATCCAGCCAGACCCAGCTCTGGTGGCCCGTGCAGTAGCTTGCTAGACCACGTACCCATCGTTGGCCGCTCTTTCCTTCTGTGTCTTACTTTCCCAGTCCTCTGTCAGTGTTTCCTAGGACAATTTCCCAAATAAACTACTTGCACTTAAATCCTCATCTGGTTTGCTTCTGGGAGAATTCAAAGTAGGACACACTCACTCGCCTGCTTAGGACCAGGGTCTGTTGTTGTTCTGCCTCAGTTCCTGGCACATAACGTCTGGCACTGGGGAAACCATGTAGGTGTTAGGTGAACGTGATAACCAGGGCAATACAGAAACTCGCTTGGAAATTGTATAGGTGAATGAACAACCTGTGCTGGTTCAGAGTCCACATCTGCATAGGACCTTTTTATATTTTGCAGTTTGGGCCGGGGCCAGCACCCTACTACTTGAGCCACTTGTGCTGCCCAGGACCCTTTAATTAACAGGAATGAACTCTGATTCAGACTTCCTGATTGCAAGGAATAGAAACTGGCTCCAGCGACCAAAGACGAGAAGAATTGAAGAGAAACATACGCATGTATGTCGGGGGGAGGGTGGTCCCAGAATTGATTTGGGACTAGAGGACCAGACTTCAGATAAGTAGGAAGCTCTGTGGCACCACTGCTAGTGGCTTAGTAGGAATAGTCTTACTGCCCCTGTCTTTACTGCTTCCTGAGGTCATCTGCTCAGCAGTCAGCTTCCTCAAAGAGATCTGCTGGGCCACAACTAAGTCACTCCAGCTGCTCTGGGAGAGCAGAGGAGGAGCTGGCCCTTTCAGCTTCCACAGAGGGAAGATGGCTCCACCCCCTCAGGACCACCCAAGGGGCATCTCCAAGGGAGACCAGGTATCTGAATGGTGTTGGATGGGGGTCCCCCAAGAAATGCAAATATTCATTAGCCTTTCTTTATTCTTCCTTTTCTACCAGTCATGGGGGAAAGCTTAGACTATTTGGGTTACCACTACCCTCCTTGCCCCACACCTACTGCCAAACACTGTTCTCTGACACACTAGGCCTCTTCTCACTCACTCTCTGACCATCAACCCTACCCATAAGCACCTCCTCCCCAGGCATCTGGCTCCCAGCAGCTGCCCTCCCATCTTTTCCCTGAGTGTTCTGCCCTCTCTGGAGCTTAGTGGCTGTCAGTAACCAACCTATTCCCATCGTGCGCTCTAAACTTGTCTCCTCTTCCCCAGGCTTTCTTCTTCCTTCTTTTTCTTCCTCCAACTCCACTCTTACTAGCTGGAACTTCCTATCAGTGACTTAATGTCTCCTTCCTCCCATAATTTTGCCCCCATTTGAGTCTTTGCTCAGATGCAAATACTTAATGTCTCTGCTAAGTTCCAATAGTTACCTTTACAAATTCCATCTCTTGGCCAGGCACAGTGGCTCACGCCTGTAATTCTAGCACTCTGGGAGATTGTCACAGGTTCAAGACCAGCCTGAGCCAGAGCTAGACCTCATGTCTAAAACTAGCCAGGCGTTGTTGTGGATGCTGGTAGTCCCAGCCACTTGAGAGGCTGAGGCAAGAGGATTGCTTGAGCCCAAGAGTTTGAGGTTGCTGTGAGCTATGACAACATAGCACTTTGCAGAGGGTGACAAAGTGAAACTCTGCCTCAAAAAAAAAAAGTGGCTCTGTTAGAGAGATAGAGGTTGCCACTCCACTCTCGTCCTAGTCCATCTAGTGCTGCTTGGTTTTTTGTTTTTTTTTTTTTTTTGAGAGTCTTACTATGTCACCCTGGGTAGAGTGCCATAGCATCACAGCTCACAGCAACCTCAAACTTTTGGACTTAAGTGATTCTCTTGCCTCAGCCTCCCAAGTACAGGCACCTGCCACAATGCCCAGCTGTTTTTCTGTTGCAGTTGTTATTGTTGCTTAGCTGGCCCGGGCTGGGTTTGAACCCGCAACCCCTGGTGTATGTGGCTGGCACCATAACTACTGTACTACGGGCACTGAGCCCATCTGGTGCTGCTATGACAAAATGCCTGAGACTGTGTAGTTTATAAAAGACAGAAATTGTTGGGGCACAGTGGCTCATTTCTGTAATCCTAGCACTTTGGGAGGCTGAGGCAGAAAGATAACTTGAGCCCAGGAGTTTAAGAACATTCTGAGCAACATAGTGAGGACCTGCCTCCATGAAAAAATAGAAAAATTAGCCAGGCACACACCTGTGCCTGTAGTCCCAACTACTTGGGACGCTGAAGTGGGAGGATCACTTGAACCCAGAAGTTGGAGGCTGCTATTAGCTATGAATGCACCACTGCACTCCAGCTTACGTGACAGAGCAAAATTGTCTCAAAACAAAACAAAACAAAACAAAAAAAAACCCAAACCAGAAATTTACTTCTGATTCTGGAGGCCAGGAAGTCCAAGACTGAGGTGCTGGCATGTAGTGAGGGCCTTTGTGCTGTGTTCTTACATGGCAGAAGGGTAGAAGATTGCAAACCCACTCCTTTTCTGTAGTAGTATCAATCCATTAAGCCATTCTTGAGGGCTCTGCAGTTTGGCTCCACCTCCCTACACTGTTGCCTAGAGAGTAAGTTTCTGATATATGAATTTTGGGGGACACATTCAGACCATAGCAATGCCTAAGGACAGTCCAGGGGTTTTCAAGTATAAACTGCCTTAACCTCCTGCATTCACATCCTCACAGTGACCTCCTTGCACTCAACCTGGGACCTCTCCCTGGGGCAAAGGTAGACAGGTCCTCTATCAGCAGAAGCTGCTCTCAAGGCCAGCCCTCCTTGGGTTGCTCCAGCCCCAGGCACCTCCTGCTCTAGCTTTCCCTTATTTCCAGAGTCTACTTTCACTCCCCCACTCTCCACTGGCTCCCTCCTGCAGCTACACACAAGCATATTATTTTCTTTCCCATTGCAGTTCCCCATCTTGTCTTCTCTCTGCTCTTCTCTTCATAGCTTGATTCCTTGAAAGAAGGGTCCACACAAGCCATCTTTTTTCCTATTTGTCCCAGGCTCACTGCATGCCAAGACCCTCCAGCCCCCATTGTTGACATTGTTGTCAAAGGCCAGTGATGTCATAGTGGTTCCACCTAGGTGGTCTTCCAGCTCCATCTTACCTCTCGAGTCCTTTCTTGATGACCAGTGCTATTCCCACTGAAGATCTTTGATCTAGCTGTTCCCTCTTGCTGCAACATTCCTTTCTGTCAAACAGTCTCAACTTCAATGTCACTTCCTCACAGAAACTGCTCTAGGCTGGGTGCAGTGGCTCACTCCTGTAATCCCAGTACTATGGGAGCCTAAGGTAGGAGGATAGCTTGAGCTCAGGAGTTTAAGACCAGCCTTTGCAAGAGTGAGACCCCTGGCTCTACTGAAAATAGACAAAAATTAGCTGGGTGTTATGATAGGAACCTGTAGTCCCAGCTACTTGGGAGGCTGAAGCAGGAGGATCACTTGAGCCCAGGAATTTGAGGTTGCTGTGAACTAGACTGATGTCATGGCATTCTAGCTTAGGGCAACTAAAATGAGACTCTGTCTCAAAAAGAGAAAAGAAAGGGGCCGGCGCCTGTGGTTCAGTGGGTAGTGCGCCAGCCTCCTATACTGAGGGTGGCAGGTTCGAACCTGGCCCTGGCCAAATTATAACAAAAAATTAGCCAGGCGTTGTGGTGGGCACCTGTAGTCCCAGCTACTTGAAAGGCTGAGGCAAGAGAATCACCTAAGCCTAGGAGTTTGAGGTTGCTGTGAGCTGTGACACCACAGCACTCTACCAAAGGTGATAATTGACTCTCTTAAAAAAAAAAAAAAAAGAAAAGAAAAACGAAAAGAAACTGCCTGTACTTTTTTCACAGAATTTATTTATTTATTTATTTTTGAGACAGAGTCTCACTATGTTACCATCAGTAGAGTGCTATGGCATCATAGTGCCCGGCAACCTCAAACTCTTGGGCTTAAGCCAGAGGTTCTCAATGAACAATGAAAATATATCTCAGCATTAGGAAGGACCACTGGCTTAAGCAATTCTCTTGCCTCAGCCTCCCAAGTAGCTGGGACTACACGCGCCCACCACAACGCCTGGCTATCTTCACAGAATTTAATAAGAGTTGGGCATGGTGGCTCACACCTGTAATCCCAGCTACTTGAGAGGCTGAGGTAGGAGGATCACTTGAGCCTAGGAAGTTAAGATCAACCTAGGCAAAAGAATGAGATCTTATCTCTAAAAACACGAAAAAAGTTAGCTGGGTCTGGTGGCATTAACCTGTAGTCCCAGCTACTTGAGAAGCTGTGGTGGAAGTTTGCTTAAGCCCAGGAGTTGGAGGTCCCAGTGAGCTATGATTGCACCACTGCACTCCAGCTTGTGTGACAGAGTAAGACCCTGTCTCTAAAAAAAAAAAATTATCTAATAAATCATTTGTTATGATTTTCCCAAGTATACTGTAAAACCTCAGCTTCTTTTTTCTAGAGACAGAGTCTTACTTTGCGGCCCTCAGTAGAGTGCTGTGGAGTCACAGCCCACAGCAACCTCCAACTCCTGGGCTCAGGCGATTCTCTTGCCTCAGCCTCCCAAGTAGCTGGGACTACAGGCACCCACCACAATGCCTGGCTATTTTTTTTCTTGCAGTTTGGCCGGTGCTGGGTTTGAACCTGCCACCCTCAGTATTTGGGGTCGGTGCCCTACCCACTGAGCCACAGGCGCCGCCCTAAAAGCTCAGTTTTATTTCAGAGACTTGCTTAACTACATTCCAGAAGCTGTTCTAGAACTGGGAATATTAATTCATTGAGTTCTGGTGTAACCACCTATGAGAAAGGATTCTTATCCCCATTTTATGAAGAAATGAAACCCTGACAGAGTTATGGCTTGAACAAGGTAGCATGTTCATTGTGTGGTACAGCTGGACAGGGAACAAAGTGCATCCCCACGGTCCACTCTGGACCACCCACTGCTCATAGCAGGAGCTATTCCCTGGGCCCACAACAGTACCTGCTAAATAGCAGACATTCAATAAATATTTGTTCCTTGGGTGGTCAAATGCCCATTCCCCCCAAGAGACAAAGCCTGATTCACCTGCTGAACACAGCGGCAGAGGTCCTCTAGGATAGGATCCCTCCTCTCCTCTACATCCTGCTGCCTCTCTAGCATCCTCAAGGTGCGAGGTGCCCTTCCCCCCACTGTCTTCTTGGTAACCAGTAATTTTTTTTGAGACACAGTCTCTCTTTGGCACCCTCAGAAGAGTGCTGTGGCGTCATAGCTCACAGCAACCTCCAACTCTTGGGCCCAAGTGATTTTCTTGCCTCAGCCTCCCGAGTAGCTGAGACTATAGGCATCTGCCACAATGCCCGACTATTTTTAGAAATGAGGTCTTGCTCTGGCTCCGGCTGGTCTCAAACCTGTGAACTCAGGCAATCCACTCATCTTGGCCTCCCAGAGTGCTAGGATTATAGGGAGTGATTGTGCCACCGTGTCCAGCCAGTAATTTCTTTTTTAGACAGTCTCACTCTGTCACCCTGGGGTTGAGTGCCGTAGCATCACTGTAGCTCACAGCAATCTCAAATTCTTTTTTTTTTTTTTTTTTAATTAGGAAATTTTTTTATTCAAGGAATTTCACATGTGATTCTCCTTCTGCTTTCCATCAAGGGTGGCCTTATCGTCTTAAAGGCTGGAGTCACCAGAGATTTACCTTCAAGACAGTGATTTTTTTTTTTTTTTTTTGCGGTTTTTGGCCAGGGCTGGGCTTGAACCAGCCACCTCCAGCATATGGGGCCGGTGCCCTACTCCTTTGAGCCACAGGCGCCGCCCAGCAATCTCAAATTCTTGGGCTTGAACAATCCTCTTGCTTCAGCCTCCTGAGTCGCAGGAACTACAGGTACCCACCACCACTATGCCTGGCTAGTTTTTTGTTTTGTTTTTTTGAGACAAGAGTCTCAAGCTGTTGCTCTGGGTAGAGTTCTGTGGCATTGTACCTCACAGCAACTTCAAACTCTTGGGATCAAGTGATCCTCTTGCCTCAGTTTTTTCTATTTTTAGTAGAGGTGGGGGGTCTCACTCTTGCTCAGATGGTCTCAAACTCAACTCAAGCCTGCCTCAGCTTCCCAGAGTGCTAAGATTACGGTTGTGAGCCACCTCACCCAGCCCTCTTTTCTATTTTTAGTAGAGATGAGTTCTCACTCTTGCTCAGCTGGTCTCGAACTTCTGAACTCAGGGAATCCACCTACCTCAGCTTCCCAGGGTGCTGGGATTACAGGCGTGAGCCACCACGCCTGGCCATAACCCGTAATTTTTTCTTTTTTTTTGAAACAGAGTCTCCCTTTGTCACCCTCAGTAGAGTGCTGTGGTGTCACAAGTCACAGCAACCTCAAACTCTTGGGTTCAAGTGATTCTCTTGCCTCAGCCTCCCAAGTAGCTGGGTCTACAGGTGCCTGCCACAAGGCCCAACTATTTCTTTTGTTGTTGTTATTGCAGTTGTCACTGTTGTTTAGCTGGCCTGGGCTGGGTTTGAACCCATCAGCCTGGGTGTATGTGGCTGACAGTGTAACCACTATGCTACGGCCACTGAGCACGAGTAACCAGTAATTTTTAAGGCAGTTCAAGCACTACCTCCTCCAAAAAGCCTTCCTGACTGGACACCCCTCCCCCCACCAGCAAATGTGGCCCCTCCCACCTTTGTGCCCTCACAGTGTCCATGTATATGTCCTGTATAGATCCATAATGGTATCCCATCCTAGTTGACTTCCTATGTGCACAAATAGCTATCATTAGATCCTCTCACTTTTTCAAAGAGTCTCAGTTTGGAGGTTAATTTTTTCATTCCCTTGACTTACCCCTGACAATGTGGTCTCATGTCACTCATATCACTTATGTTGCAACCCCAGTGTGTTCCACAGGCAGATGGTCTTTCTGGGAAAGAAATAAATAAGTGAACACGTGATCTGTTAGAAAATGCCATCAATCTGAAGACTAGCAGAAAGTGCACTAGACCAGCTATCAGAAGACATGGTTGGCCGGGTGTGGTGGCTTATGCCTGTAATCCCAGCACTCTGGGAGGCTGAGGTAGGTGGATTCCCTGAGTTCAGAAGTTTGAGAAAAGCTGAGCATGAGTGAGAACTCATCTCTACTAAAAATACAAAAGGGGGCTGGGTGAGGTGGCTCACACCTGTAATCTTAGCACTCTGGGAAGCGGAGGTGGGTGGATTGCTCTGAGCTCAGGAGTTCAAGACCAGCCAGCAAGAGCGAGACCCCATCTCTAAAAATAGCCAGCATTGTGGAGGGTGCCTGTGGTCTCAGCTACTTCGGAGGCTGAGGGAAGAGAATTGCTCGCTAAGCCCAAAAGTTTGAGGTTGCTGTGAGCTGTAATGCCACAGCGCTTTACTGAGGGTGACATAGTGAGACTGACTCAAAAAAAAAAAAAAAAGACATGGTCTATGGTTCCAATTTCATTACTAAACTAGCTACATGACCTTGGCCAAGCTGCTTAACATCTTTGGGCTTCAGATTGCCAGTTTTTGTTTTTGTTTTTTTTGAGATGGAGCCTCAAGCTGTCGTCCTTGGTAGAGTGTCATGGCATCACAGCTCACAGCAACCTCCAACTCCTGGGCTCAAGCAATTCTCCTGCCTCCATGTCCCAGGTAGCTGGGACTACAGGCGCCCGCCACAATGTCTGGCTTATTTTTGGTTGCAGCCATCATTGTTGTTTGGCGGGCCCAGGCTGGATTTGAACCTGCCCCCTTAGGTGTATGTGGCTGGCACCTTAGCCGCTTGAGCCACAGGCACCGAGCCAGATTGCCAGTTTTTAAAATGAACAGAATGGCTAGGAGCAGTGGCTCACATCTGTAATCCTAGCACTCTGGGAGGTCGAGGCTGGTGGATTGCTTGAGCTCATGAGTTAGAGACCAGCCTGAACAAAAAGCAAGACCCTATCTCTACTAAAAAATTAGAAAAACTGAGGCAAGAGGATCGCTTGAGCCCAAGAGTTGGAGGTTGCTGTGAGCTATGACACCCTGGCACTGTACCCAGGGTGACAGCTTGAGACTCTGTCTCAAAAAAAAAAAAAGAATGTGTTGGATTAAACGACCTCTGACCCCCCCATGCCAGCTCTAAGATTCTGTGCTGCAGAGTTAATGTCCCCTTAATACATAAGGACCCAGCAGACAAAGTATGGGTGAAGTTAGCGCAGCATGGAGCGCATACACCAGGAAGTCTAGGAGATTAAGTGTTGTTTTGTTGTGGCGCCTGAAGCTGGGCAGGAACCATTTTCATTCTCTTTTCTCCAGCTCTGTCATGCTGTGTCTTGTCTCTTTGGTTAATATGCACATTGGCTGGTCTTTTTCTCCATTCTCTCTCCAACTAAACTGGAAGCTCGTTAAGGGCAAGGTCCAAGTCTTATGTTTTAAATCTTGAAGAGCCAGGAGGTAGTTAGAAATTGGCATGTATTTTGTGGTTGACAGTAATGATCACATAGAGATCCAATGAAATATGAGACAGTGGGCAGCATATTTAATCAGAAATACACCAGAGAACGAAGAGAAAGCAGTGAAAATTAGGGGCATTGTTCCATTATCAATAGCATTCAAATTATGTCTGTATACTGTATTAAGGAACAACTTCAGTGCCTATAGAAAGACACAGGCAATGTGTTTATTTTATTTTATTTTAGACAAGAGTCTCAAGCTGTCGCCCTAGTTAGAGTGCTGTGGCATCACAGCTCACAGCAATTTCAAACTCTTGGGCTTAAGAGTTTCCAGCCTGGGCCCGCCAAACAACGATGGCTGCAACCAAAAAATGGCCAGGCGTTGTGGCGGGCGCCTGCCACAATGCCCGGCTATTTTTTTGTTCTTGTTGCAGGTGTCACTATTGTTTTAGTAGGCCCCGGGCCGGGTTTGAATCTGCCAGCCCTGGTGTATGTGGCCAGCACCCTACTCACTGAGCTACAGGCGCCACCAGCAGTTTCTTAATTTATCTCTAACAAGACAGAATTGTGAATTCCATTTTCTCATTTTGAATTGGTTGACAATCAAAATGTACAAAATATCAATATATTATAGGATACATTACATAAGTAAAATACTAAAATAAAATAGATAATTGTAAGAAATATGATAGAAAATACCAACATTTATGTAAAGCATAAAGCTTCACCCACAGACTAGGTGTGGTGACTCACCTATAATCCTAGCACTCTGGGAGGCTGAGGCAGGAGGATCTCTTGAGCTCAAGAGTTTGAGACCAGCCTGAGGAAAGCAAGACCCTGTCTCTACTAATAATAGAAAAACTGGCTTTTGGGGCAGTGCCTGTGGCTCAAAAGGGTAGGGCGCCGGCCCCATATGCCAGAGGTGGTGGGTTCAAACCCAGCCCCGGCCAAAAAAACAAAAAACAAAAAAACTGGCTTGGTGCCTGTAGCTCAATGGTTAGGGCACCAGCCACATACACCAAGGCTGGTGGGTTCCAACACAGCCTGAGCCTGCTAAACAACAATGGAAACTACAACAACAACAACAACTGGGCATTGTAGCAGGCCCTGTAGTTCTAGCTACTTGGGAAATTGAGGTAAGAGAATTGCTTAAGCCCAAGAGTTTGAGGTTGCTGTGAGCTGTGACACCATGGCAGTCTACTGAGGAGCAATAGTGAGACACTGTCTCAAGCCACAAAAAAAAAAAAAGAAAGAAAAATTAGCGGAGCACATGACACACACCTGTGGTCCCAGCTACTCAGGAGGCTGTGGCAGAGGATCACTTGAGCTCAGGAGTTTGAGGTTGTTATGGACTGGGCTGAGGGTATAGCACTGTAGGTGATGGATCAAGACTGGCTCAAGGCTCGGAGCCTGTGGCTCAAGTGGCTAAGGCGGGTTCGAATCCAGCCC
>NW_003852529.1:3056047-3057581 GCF_000181295.1 Otolemur garnettii | reverse complement strand
TTGGTTGCAGCCATCATTGTTGTTTGGCAGGTCCGGGCTGGGGATTCGAACCTGCCACCTTAGGTGTATGTGGCTGGCGCCTTAGCCGGTTGAGCCATAGGCGCCGAGCCCAGAAATCCTTTTAAAGATGTTGTCTTTCAACATCCAAAGGGTGTACATGCCCATTAGTTCATTTAACTAGACAGGAGTCCTAGGAGGAAACAGGGCAGGGGTCATTCCCTGTATTTCATTAGAGAACTGGGCTGGATGTGGTGGTTCAGCAGTCTTCGAGGCCTGCAGTCTTTGAGGCCAAGGCAGGTAGATCACTTGAACTCAGGAGTTAGAGACCAGCCTGAGCAAGAGTGACACCATGTCTGTACTACAATAGAAAAACCAGCTGGGCATTGTGGCAGGTGCCTGTAGTCCCAGCTACTTGGGAGGTTGAGGCAAAGACTGCTTGAGCCCAAGAATTTGAGGTTGCTGGGAGCTATGACTATGGCACTCTACTCCGGGTGACAGAGTGAGACTCTGTCTCAAAAAAAAAAAAAAATAGAGAACTGAACTTTTGATAGGCTAAGGAGCTGGGCTAGTAATACACAGCTGGTAAGTGCCCTTCACAAAGCAGGTAAAGAAACGCCAGCTTTTGCAGGAGCTGAAAAAGGTAGGGAATGCCCTTGAAGAATATGAACAAAGATCAGACCCACAGGGAAGGTCTAGGAACTGGTTTAAGTGCGTAGGCGACTGCCACCACCAACCTGGGACAGTGAGCAAGCATGAGACTGCAAACAGGTCCTGAAATCCCAGCAACCCCTCTAGCAAGTGTAGCTGTAGCTACGGCATGGGGTTCTGTGTCTTCAGCCCCACTCCCAGGCAGGGCATAGTCCCCCGCTTCCCTTGTATTTTTTTTGAGACAGAGTCTCACTTTGTTGCCCTTGGTAGAGTGCTATGGCGTCATGTTCATAGCGACCTCAAACTTTTGGGCTCAAGTGATTCTCTTGCCTCAGCCTCCCAAGTAGCTGGGACTACAGGTGCCTGCCACAATGCCCGCTATAGGGTCTTACTCTTGCTCAGACCGGTCTCAAACCTGTGAGCTCAAGCAATCCCAGATTGCTGGGATTACAGATGTGAGCCACTGTGCCCAGTCTCAGTTCCCCCTTTTAGAAATGAGAAGTGGGGTGGGCTGGCCCCAAGGCAAAGCTAAGGCTGGAAAATAGCAGGTGGATCTCAGATGGTCCTACAGCTGCCTCAACAGCCAAAGTCAAGTCTGTGGCTAAGGAGAGATAGGAAGAGATGGCAGCAAGGAAGCACCTGGCCAAGAAAGGCTATGGTCACATGGTCGCAAGGAAAGGGTCACAGCACATTCCAAGCAGTTTACAAGAATCTCACTTGAGGCTCGGCGCCTATGGCTCAAGTGGCTAAGGCGCCAGCCACATACACCTAAGGTGGTGGGTTCGAATCCTCCAGCCTGGGCCTGCCAAACAACAATGATGGCTGCAACCAAAAAATGGCCAGGCGTTGTGGCGGGCGCCTGTAGTCCCAGCTACTTGGGAGGCTG
>NW_003852529.1:3047179-3055250 GCF_000181295.1 Otolemur garnettii | reverse complement strand
TTTTTTTTGCAGTTTTTGGCTGAGGCTGGGTTTGAACCCACCACCTCTGGCATATGGGGCTGGTGCCCTACCCCTTTGAGCCACAGACACCACCCGGAAAGTCTTTTGAGGAATTCAAATTTGGCCTGGTCCTGGCCTTCAAGGAACTTATAGTCAAGGGGTGGTGGTGGCTGCGGGGAGAGATTATGGAAATGATTAAGTAACAAACCTAGAGAGCACATGATTTTGTGCACCAAATGGATGATAAAGGGAAATGGGCAGGCAGTCCAGTCAGATGATCATGGGCCAGGAGAGAGAGAAGGAACATAGGAGGTAGGGAGTGGGCAGAGAGATGGAAGGATGGAAAGAAAGCCCTCAGGGGGAAGATGATGAGAGAGGGACTGCTGGAGTTAGGGAAGAGAAAAACGGATAGTAGAGTTACCAGGGGCAGAGAACGAGAGACTAGGAGCTAGGGAAAGAAAGAGAAGCAATGAATGGGTCAGTACTTAGATCTATGTAAACTCTTATTATTTATTTATTTCTGAGACAAAAATCTCACTCTGTTGCCCTGGGTAGAGTCTCTGATGTCATAGCTCACAGCAACCTCAAACTCCTGGGCTCAAGAGATCCTCCTGCCTCAGCCTCCCCAGTAACTGAGACTACAGGCATCTGCCACAATGCCCTACTAGTTTTTCTATTTTTAGTAGAGATGTGGTGTCGCTCTAGCTCACGCTAGCTTCTAACTCCTGAACTCAGGTGATCCACCGCCTCATCTCCCAGGGTCCTGGGATTACAGTGTGAGCCTCTGGGTCTGGCTGTCTATGTAAACTCTTGGAAATCATATGAAAGCTCTTAAATTTATTTAAACATTGAAGGATCTTTACTCAAAACTTGCCTTAAAACTAGAGGTCAGAAACATGGAAAATGCTCATAAATAGAGGCCATTATGTGCCAGACATTGAGCTTTAGGACATTACTCATCTCGAGAGTTAGGTATTTTTCCCACTTTTAGATGAAAAATCAGGCCTTTGTTAAGATGAAATAGCTAGCAGCCAGCAGAGTAGCCCTTCTGTCTTGGATGCCCAAGAAGCTTTTTAATCACCGGTTATTCTACCTCCTGGAGGAGCTTCAAGACACACTTCTCTATTTTGGTTTAGAGCTACACTATTTGGGACATCCATACTTCCTCCTTAACATTTAAGGAGAAATTGGAAATAGTTCAACTTAGTTAACCAGATCACAGAGTTCTCTTTTCACTCTCTAAAGTCAAAATCTGGATTTTGACTCAGTATTTGTTGGGTCTTAGCTTTGCTCAGGAAGGCAGGGACTCTCTTAACACTTCTAGAAGAAATTTTTCTTTCATTCTTCCCACATACCACTCTTCCCCTATTCTTCCAGCTGTTGAAGTCACATAGTTTATAATTCTAGTGGTCCTGGGGAATCTCTCAACCTCTATTCTCCTTGAACATGGTTCTTTCAGGGCAATGCAGTGAGCTTCACAGATCTGCCCTTGCCAATCAGAGCCACTCACTATGAGTGTAGGAGAATCACTGGCCATCTGCCTATCTCTCGTCTCACCCTGCACATCTGCTTTGGAATATTAACAAAGTCTGCCTGTGGAGAAACCATTGTATATATCTGTTTAAATGCCCCTTTCCTCCAAAGCAGACTAGTTAAATGGGTTTCAACTGGAGAAGAGTTGGCTGCAATCTGACAAACTTGACTCTCTTTTCAGTCCTGTTCAAAATAAATACTACTATTAGTGTCATGAGGCCTTCCTAGGTTTCCTCCCAGCATGCTCACCTGAGTTAAACTTGGAGGTACCTGTTTGCCCAGGATGAGCTATTCAGTTCCTTCAGGGTTAATTACATAAGAGGCTCTGAACCTTAAGAAAAAGGGCAAAACCACATTGAGTTACTGCTGGACACCTTCTCTCTCTTTGCTCCGAAGTGTTCCCTGGGCTATAGCAATGACTGGGAAGGAAATAAAGCTGTTTATTTTGCAAACAGCAATAGGGCCAAACACTTCTTCTGACAGCGGCAAAAGTCTTTCTCACCTTAAAAACAAAACAAGCCACTAATGTTCTATACCTATAGAAAGCCAGATGTCTATGGGACCTATGTGGTCATGTGGTTGTGCTAGTATGAAAGACTGTTGCTTTTAAAATACATTTTATTATAGTCTAAAAGATTTTTAGTTTGGGCAAAGTTTGGGCGATTATCTTCTTTTTATCAGTGCTCTGAAAATTTAAGAAGTGTGAACAAAACTGGTATCAGAATAAAGAATGTTTTCCTGTGACTAGAATGCAAGAGGATGATACCATACTGACAAACCTTTTCTGCTGTTTGAGATGTTTCAGTGGCCAAGGGCTAAATGCTGGACTCCTTTCTGTTGGAGCAATCATGCAAGCTGTTTAACCTTTCTATACTACAATTGTCAGCCTTTAAAATAAACATAACGCTACCTGTCCCCTTAGTTAACTTGTCTCCTAAGGATGCTGTGAAACAAAGCAGAGAAAGCCTGTAAAAACTCCCTAAGTTTGAATGTAGAAAAACCTTGTGTGGTAATAAACAATATGCTGGGCTTGCTGATGTAGCGCCTTTATTGTAGAGTTCAAACCTTGACAGAAACAGAAGGTGTCATTACTTCAACTGTCTCTCGCTAACGTCTTCTAAGAGAATCCAAGGCTGCTTATGCAGGTTATAAGATCTACTCCATGCCCTCCCTCTCTTCTTCATTCCTGGCTCCCAAGAATCATAGTTTTAAGAGTGGGCAACCAAGGCAGAGAGAAAAAGATTTGTATGACACCACCCAGCAAAGGCAGAGTGAAGCCAATAGTGCCACTCCGATGTGTAACGCCCAAGCCACTGTCCTTTAGGGGATTTATAATTTAAACGGGCCCCAAAGCAAGAGATTGGCTGGGGAAATGCCTGGATCGTGGTTGGGCTGCTGTCATGGCATTGCTGGGATACCTCTGGCCGGGCTCCGTCGACGTCCGGAGCCTGCCTGCCCGTCGGGCAGCTGTCGAGCCGCAGGAGCCCGTTCGTGGGCAGGACCGGCGTAGCTCAGGCGGCCGCTGCCCCGTCGCTGACCCTCGCGCGAAGCTGCGCGCACCGAGAGGAGACATCTTCCCGGCAGGGCCTCCAGCGCCCGTCGCGGCCCAGGGCGGCGGGGTCGGCCCCGGCTCTGGAGCGGCCCGCGCACCCCTCCGTTGGGGGCGCCCCGACTCGCCGGGGGCGGGGTCACGTCCCACCCGGGCCGCCGGGGGCATCGGAGCTGCGGAAACCTGAGCGTGGCCGAGGAGCGGGGGCTTCCTGGGCCACCTCCCTGGGCGCCTCTGGCCCGCGTTGGATGTGCCGGCCGCCGCCGCCCCCTGGCCGTCGCAGAGACCACTTCTGCTCCTGGTACCTGTGGACGCCCGTGTCAAGCGCCTGGAGCTCCCCCGGGGGAGCCAAGCCCAGGACAGACATGCTACTCCCGTTTCCTGCCCCTTCGGAGCGGCAAGGAGTGGGTGAGGCGGGGCCAGGCCACTGCACCGAGGAGCCCCCCGAGCCCAGGGCGGACGGGCCCTGCGGCGGGGGCACCGGGGCCTGCCAAGGGATGGCGGGCAAGCTGGCCTCGGCCCACTGGCCGGCGTGCGAGGGGAGAGCAGCTGGCGGGAATGCGTCCTTTCCCTGCACCCTCTCTCCCTGGGCAGGCCTAAGCAGGGCGCCCAGGTCCGGCCGGCCCTGCCCACCGGCCTGACCCCGGGAGACCCCGCTTTGAGGCGGGCAACGGCTGCCCTAGCCCAGGCCTCCCGGCCCTATGGTTGTGTGACTGTGACGGCCCGCCTAGTGCAGAGGGCGGTTGAAGGGTAAGGGGGCGCTTCTCCCCACTGCTGGGGGGGGTTGTGCTTTGTGGGGGGTCGGGGGGGGTCACCACCCTCCCAGGAGAGGTGGGGGAGGGCGGCTGGCGCAGCTGGCCGTGAGGGGCGGGGTCACAGAGGCGAAGTGTGAGCGAGCGAGGGTGTGTTGGGGGAGGGCGCGCGGAGGAGGATCGGTGCCCTGCGCGCAGGCGCGAGGAGTCAGCAGGGACCAGGCCGTGGAAAGAGGCCGACGGGGAGCGGGGGCGGCAGGCCGACGGGAGGGCGGACAGGCTGACGCGCAGTGGGGCGGGGAGCCGCGTCGGCGTCGCGGGGCGCGGGCGATTCGAGGCCGACGCATCCGCGCGTGCGCGCGCCGGCGGTGTGTGCGCGTTAGATGGGAGTGACGCGTGCGCGTTCACGAGCGCCCAGGAGAGCGGTAAGACGCGAAGGCAGGCTTGAAGGGGGTGGGGAATCGAGAGGCTAGCTGGAGGAGGGGTGGGTGGGGAGGCGGCGCCTGCGCAGTGCGCCGCGGAGGAGCTGTGTGTATGTGAGAGTCTGACGGGTTCAAAATGGCGGCGGCTGCTTCAGCGGCTCCTCCTGTGTGAGGGAAACAACACCCCTCCCCGGCAGCGGCGGCGGCGGCGGCGGCTTGCAGAGCACCTTCCCAGCGGCTTGGGCTTGTCGCTGATCTGTCTGTTCTGGGCAGGGGGCGCTCCGGGAGGAGGGGCAACGCCAGGGGGCCCATCCCCCGGAATCCCTCCTCTGCGACTGGGGAGTAGCTGGGGGGCTCGTCCCGCAGAGCGGAGCCGGGGCTAAGGGGAAGACGCTAGAAGACCCCGGGCCCCCATCCCGGCGCGCCGCGCCGCTCCCGCCCTCTCCGCCCCCCGGGGCCGGGGCCCGCGTTCCGGGGGGCCGGGGCGGCGCGGGGAGCCTCGGGCCGGCCGGTCTCAGCTGATCAGCCGCCGCTCCCGAAGGCGGCCAGCGGCTGCTCGCCGAGGGCACGGCGAGGAGGGCGCTCCCCGCGGCCCTTGCTGGTCCGGGGCTCGGGCTCGGGCTCGGGCTCGGGCTGGGGCTGCTGACCGCCGGCCCAGGGAAGGCGGGGGCGCCCTGGGCTTGGCGCCGAGGGGTCGTGCTCCCCTCTCCTGACGCCTCCGACTCCCGGTCACCGAAGCTAGAAGAAGAGGTTTGATTCAGCAACTGTTTTCTTCTTTTCCGGGTCGCTCTGACCCTCTGTGGATATTGGGTTGATCTACGGAAAAACCGAAGACGACGTTTGGGATTTAATTTTTTTTCTCAGCTTTTGGAATCTTTTATTTCTCACTTGGACAAGAACTCAAGAACCAAATCCCCGGTGAGATTCCCCCTCCCCCCCTCATTTGGAAGTTCGGTTCACTGTGTTATCTAAAGACTTAATGTAAAGTTTCTATTTCTTTTTCCGTTGGGTGAACCATTGAAACACCTTTCCCTGGGGGACCCCGGCGAGATTTGCGGTTTTTTCTCTCCGGCCCTGGCTGCTCCAAGCCCGGGCGGTCCTAGTCCCAGGGTGCAAACGCGGTTTCCCTCCCGACTTCGGGCATGGGCTTCTCCTGGAAGGCTCTGCCACGAACTGCTCTGGCAAACTATGTCATCGGGTCCTCTGGTCTCCTCGTAGCAGTTTTTAGAGGATACTTTAGTTAACGTGGCTGTAGTGTAGTTACAAAAACGGAAGAATATCTGCATTCCCAATGGAAGCCATTATCTATGAGAATATTAGAAAACCCTTTCTTAGTAATTATGGATTGACCGGCGCTCAACCAGTCTTTATTTAATTTTGAAAAAGATGTCTTGTAATCATATCCGTAGATCGAGACGTTTATCACTTAATCCAAAAAGATCAGATGGAATTTTTGTCCCTGATTTGCAGCTCTCAAATTTGTTTCAGAGTTGTGCACATCTTGCGATGGGGCGGAGAGTAGGTTTGGGAATGAAAAGGTCCTGGGAGTCTAGGAAAGGAAGGCCTTACTGGAGGGATATGGGAAATTGTTTTAGAGTCTTTTCTTTAAATTTTAATTTCTTGTCTTCTTTTTATGTATGTAGTTTGCCCGTCTTTCCTTTAGTTTCTAATTACTTATGAGAGAAAACTTAATTTGGATAGGATCTGGCTTAGTACAGTGCTGCTTCACCTGGTCAGCTCTCTAGAGATAAAAGTCAAGAAAGTCCTGCCCCGCCCCCTCCCCTCCCCGGTGGTGCCAGGAAGGGGAGCCTTGGTAATTGTAATCCAGTGGGAGAGAAACAAGTCAGTGCGACCCATCCACAAGGAACTGAAACCAACAGCTCATTTTGCCTAGGCCTGGGATACTTGTGATGTGATTAATGTTGAACTTGACAGGGAACACTTGTCCAAGAGCAGAAAGGTTCTGAAGTCATGAAGAGAAACCTGATTTCTCAGAGAGCCTTTAACTCATCACGTATTATAAATATTCCTTTCTGTGAACAGAAAGCATAAGTTTGAGAATGAGTTTTCATTTCTGCTTGTATCATTATTCTTTAGTGTTGCAATCTGGTTCCTAAGAAGGAAGAGGAAGGCAGCCCTGGAGTGGTTTCTTTACAGTAATTTCAACAGAAGAGTGAGAGATGGAACCTGAAGAAGAAAGGATTCGATATAGCCAGAGATTGGTTAGTATTTTTTTCTCACTCTCTTCCTTATCTCTGCCCCAATTTTGAAGTAAAGTATTAATAATTATTTTGTTTCCATTTGTGAACATATTGTGGATGAAACTTTTCAGGTGACTTTTCTGTGCACCAGAGAAAGTGGGGGAAAGGTATATTAGTATCTTTTTTGGTTTTTGGCCAAGTAGTTGGAGCTTTAGTATTCATTCTGTTAGGAAACGGAGCTATAGGTAGCCTTTAGCTTTTGTAGAAACCATTGTAAATCAAATGGTTTTGTAGATTACAGTGGGACAAGGATTTTTAATTTTACAATACTGACATTATAATCGAATCACTTAAGTTAGATTAGAAGATAAATTTAGAGGCTGTTTGAGGAAGGATAGTTTTATATAATTCTTTTAGATTGTGTTGTGCCAGGAGTTGTAACTTTGAGCTGGGGAGTAGAACTATGAATTATTTTCTTCTATTTTATAAATTAACACTTTGGCGGCTTTGAAAAGTTGTTAGCGGGAATTGATTGATTGAGGAGAGGTAGGTAGAATTGTGGATGCTGATAAAGTTTTGTATTTGGGGAGGAATGTATGAGATATTGTTGAAAGAAATTTTAGTCACGATACCAAGAGAATTGGCCTGTATTTGCATGAATACTTGGCTCCTGTAAGCCCTGCTTTCCTCTTAGGGTTTCCTTATTGGAATTTAAGAATTTGAGTTTTGTTTTCCTTAGAGAGCTTTATTAATATTCTTACCAAATACTCATTTCAAAAATTTGAATTTCTGTTTGTAGAGTGGAGTATGGGGAAAGCCAAAGAATTGTATGTAGTATGTGAAATTTGCTGAAGTAGAAGGCCTAGAAGATCACTAAAGGAATTTTTGGTGGTTTTATTTGGCTGTTTTAGACTGAGTTTAGAAGAAAAAAAGAAAATGATTCTCTAATCCATTTTCTGATAATCCCTACTCTTTTCCTCCAGTTTTTGGCCGGGCTGGGTTTGAACCCACCACCTCCGATATATGAGGCTGGTGCCCTACTCCTTTGAGCCACAGGCGCCACCTGATGATCCCTACTCTTTTTGAGAAAAGATTCCTTTTTTGTTTTTTGTAATGTGACTGCTAGAAAGGTTTTGTGTATGTTGGCAAGTACATGCACCAGGCATGTATTCTGGTGAGCCTTATTTCATAGTTGCCTTGTTCCCAATTCATATGTTCAGATTATAATTCTTTGTCTCTTAACTTTTAGAAATTAAGTGTATCAATGGAACTTTGTATGTGTAGGATTTATTTTTGACATTCTCAAATCGAACTTTTCTTTGGGAACAGAAAAAGAGAGGATGCTGCAAACCTCCTTCCCCAGGTAGTTATTGCTAGATGGAATTCATTTTTATCAAGTCAAGCTGTTCTGTTAGGTAGGTATCTAAGGGATCATGCAACCACTTTAAAGGAAGAGCCTTGTAGCAGACAAAACTTTTCACATTTTTCACAGCGTAGGAAAGTACAGTGGTAAGATCCCGGGACTCGGTGACTTTTGTATTGGTAATATTTTTATTTTTTGTTTAATTGTAAGGTGATTACACACTCTTTTTTTAAAAGTTTTTATTTCTTTTT
>NW_003852529.1:3044803-3046017 GCF_000181295.1 Otolemur garnettii | reverse complement strand
CAGAGTCTTACTTTATAGCCCTCAGTAGAGTGCTGTGGCTTCACAGCTCACAGCAACCTCCAACTCCTGGGCTTAGGTGATTCTCTTGTATCAGCCTCCCAAGCAGCCAGGGCTACAGGAGCCCGCCACAATGCCCGGCTATTTTTTTGTTGCAGTTTGGCAGGGGCTGGGTTTGAACCCATCACCCTCAGTATATGGGGCCAGCGCCCTACTACTGAGCCATAGGCACTGCCCATTTTTCCTTATTTTTAAAGAGTTATCTCATTTTAATAGTAAACTAGTGTGTGTGTATACATACACATATGTATTTCAACACTGTGTCTGTCTTTATAGAACTTTTATTTTGTGGTTATTGGGCATGAACCATAAAAGCAAAAGAGAAAATGAAGAGTTAATTAATTTGTCTTAGTGTAACAAATTTGTGTTCCTATGCAAAATGTTTGTGAAATTCAGTTGAATCCCTCAGAACATTGCATTATAGTGTTACTGTTACTTCTATGTTGTATTGGAGACAAAACCTATGCGATCATCCCTCTGTGACATACCTTCAAAATAGCCTCTTGGGGGAGAAAACATAATACCAGTATTAAAAGTCTGAGTCTGAATTTATCTTGAGACAAGAGTGACTTTTTTATATTTAGGACCCTTTCCCTATATTTTAAAAAGTTGAATTCTTACATGCTTTTTATTAATGTAGTTATTTCAAACATGGCTGAATTTAGTAAAGCAGATTTTGATCTTTTTTTTTTTTTTTTTTTGAGACGAATTCTCACTTTGTTGCCCTTAGTAGAGTGCTGTGGTGTCAAAGCTCATAGCAACCTCAAACTCTTGGACTCAAGTGATTCTCTTGTCTTAGCCTCCTGAGTAGCTGGGACTACAGGCACCTTCCACAATGCCCAGCTATTGTTAGAGACAAGGTTTTGCTCTTGCTCAGGCTGGCCTCAAACCTGTGAGCTCAGGCAATCCACCTGCCTCTGTCTCTCAGATTGCTAGGATTATAGGCATGAGCCACTCTGTCCCGCTCCTGTCAAACTTTGTCTGTGTCTTTGTGGTGAGTACTCATAGTACAGAATCCTTATTGATTAAGTTACTCCTCTTATTTGAGGAGTTTTATTTTTTTTTTATTTTTTTATTTTTTTTGAGACAGAGCCTCAAGCTATCCCCCTGGGTAGAGTGCCATGGCATCACGCTCACAGCAACCTCCAACTCCTGGG
>NW_003852529.1:3038848-3044783 GCF_000181295.1 Otolemur garnettii | reverse complement strand
GAATTCTTACATGCTTTTTATTAATGTAGTTATTTCAAACATGGCTGAATTTAGTAAAGCAGATTTTGATCTTTTTTTTTTTTTTTTTTTGAGACAGTCTTACTTTCTTACCCTCCGGAGAGTCCTGTGGCATCATAGCTCGCAGCAACCTCTTACCCTTGGGCTTAAGTGGTTCTCTTTCTTCAGCCTCCCGAGTAGCTAGGACTATAGGTGCCTGCCACAACGCCTGGCTATTTTTAGAGATGGGGTCTTGCTCTAGCTCAGGTTGGTCTCAGGCCTTCGAGCTCAGGCAATCCGCCCATGTCAGCTTCCCAAAGTGCTGGGATTACAGGCATGAGCCACTGTGCCTGGCCCAGATTTTGATATGTTTATGTCATCTTTATGACAAATCATTTTTTAAAAGTCAGAAATACCTAGTTAAAAAAAAAAAAAACATGTTTTGCCGAACTTTTTTTAAGCTTTTTTTTTTTTTCATAATACCAGTGCTCTTTTATTTTATTTATTTTTTTGCAGTTTGTGGCTGGGGCTGGATTTGAACCTGCCCTCTGACATATGGGGCAGCGCCCTACTTCTTTAAGCCACAGGTGCTGCCCTTTCCTATTTATTACATGTAGAAAATAAATATGCCTTTGAAAGTGGTGTGTATATGTAAATTTAGGGCATACCTCTACTTACTGGATCTAGAATATTCAGTTTGCAATGTTGTAGTTGAACAGCTAGGAAATGACAAGGGTGTCTAAACAATCTTTGGCTCTTCTTAAGCAAGACTTACATTTCTTAATGAAAATACTGGTACTTTTGTGTATAGATTCCTAGAACAAAGCCAGATCTCCAAGGCTGGGTTTATATACCTGAGGAGATGCTCAAGTTGGGGAGGGATGGAAACTTCCTTTTGGTGATGGGGTGGGTATATGGCTGTCCTGAGGTAGAGATGATGTCTGTATTTCTAATGAATTTAGATGTAGGATCTTACTATAAAACATTGACAGATACCTTTTTTCTACATTGGTTTCAAGAGCCAAAGTATTATTAGTTTTGGGTTTTTATCACTGTCTAAGTATTATTCACTTATAGGGATGCTTAGCATAATATCTTACAATTCTCTCCCCTCTCCTCCCCTTCTCTCCCCCCTTCTCTTTTCTTCTCTTCTCTTCTGACGAGATATTGCTCTGTCATCCAGGCTGGAGTGTTAAGATTATAGCACCCTTGGGCAGCACCTGTGGCTCATTGGGTAGGGCGCTGGCCCCATATACTGACGGTGGTGGGTTCAAACTGGCCCTGGCCAAATTGTGACAAAAAGCCAAGCGTTGTGGCGGGCTCCTGTAGTCCCAGTTACTCGGGAGGCTGAGGCAAGAGAATCACCTAAGCTCAGGAGTTGGAGGTTGCTGTGAGCTATGACACCACAGCACTCTACTGAGGGCAACAAAGTGAGACTCTGTTCCTCCCCTCCTGAATAAAAAAAAAAAAAGAAAGAAATGGGGTCTTATTTTTGTTCAGACTGGTCTCAGAATTCCTGGCCTGAAGCAGTCCTTCCACCTTTATCTCCCAAAATGTTAGGATTATAGGAGGAATGCACTGCACCTGGCCTAAATTAAGATTTCTATGCTATATAGTAGGGGTCCTCAAACTTTTTAAACACGGGGCCGGTTTACTGTCCCTCAGACTGTTGGAGGACCAGACTGCGGCCCCTGGGATGAGTTGGCTGCTAAGCAGGATAGGCAGCAGCGGCAAAAACACCTGGTGGGCCACAGTTTGAGGACGTCTACTAGGTAGTGTGACGACCTTCAGTGTTAATTTGGAACTTTTTTCATTTTTATTTGGAAAGATTATCTTTGTTACATATTTTAATATACTGGATTATAGTATCACCTCCAACCTGTATGGTATATTGCATGTATAGTTAGTTACTTTTAGTATGCAAAAAATTCACCTGCCCCTGCCAAAGGTGATTATATAAACAAATGAACACTCAAATCAGTGTAAAAGAGAGTACAAACAATATGCTGTAGAGTAAAGGAGTTATATGTATGTAACCTTGTAACCTGAATATTTTTTCTCTCAAATCCACTCAAGCCTGGTGGTGTTATCTGAAGGATGAGATGTTGATTTGCTTCAGAATTTTGTGTGTCAGTCTTCTTCTTTTTTTTGAGACAGAGCCTCAAGCTGTCGCCCTGGGTAGAGTGCTATGGCATCACTGCTCACAGCAACCTCCAATTCCTGGGCTCAAGTGAGTCTCCTGCCTCCACCTTCCAAGTAGCTGGGACGCCGGCCACAACGCCTGGCTATTTTTTGGTTGCAGCCGTCATTGTTGTTTGGCGGGCCCGGGCTGGATTCAAACCTGCCACCTTAGTATGTGGCTGGCGCCTTAGCTGCTTGAGACACAGGCGCTGAGCCTTTTTTTTTTTTTTTTTTTTTAAAGACAGAATCTCAAGCTATCACCCTGGGTAAAGTGCCATAGCATCATAACTCACAGCAACCTCAAACTTGGGTTCGAGCAATCCTCTTGCATCAGTTTCTTTCTCTTTTTAGTGGAGATGGGGGTCTTGCTTTTGCTGAGGCTGGTCTTGAACTCATGAGCTCAAGGCAGTCTACCTGCCTCAGCCTATCAGAGTGCTAGGGTTACAGGTGTGAGCCACAGCACCTGGCCTGTATGTCAGTGTTGTTAATGAGATTAAGAGATTTTTCTGAAGGATGTGGTTATACTATCCTTCAGTCCTGTAATCATGCCTTACATGTAATTGTCTCTGAAGTAGCTAAGTCATTTGTCTGTTGCAAGGAATTGGGGACACTGAAGCTCTCTACTTTTTTTTTTTTTTGCAGTTTTTGTCCGGGGCCAGGTTTGAACCTGCCACCTCCAGCATATGGGGTCAGCGCCCCACTCTGAGCCACAGGCTACCTTTTTTTGGGTTATCCTTGAAATTGCCTCCCCAAATTGAGCGGTGGTTACCAGATTATTTCCTTTTTTTTTTTTTTTTTTTGAGACAGAGCCTCAAGCTGTCCCCCTGGGCAGAGTGCCGTGGCATTACAGCTCACAGCAACCTCCAACTCCTGGGCTCAAGCGAGTCTCCTGCTTCCGCCTCCCAAGTAGCTGGGACCACAGGCGCCCGCCACAAGGCCCAGCTATTTTTTTTTTGGTTGCAGCCGTCATTGTTGTTTGGTGGGTCCAGGCTGGGGATTCGAACCCGCCACCTTAGGTGTACGGGTCTGGCGCCTTAGCCGGTTGGGCTATAGGCGCCGAGCCCAGATTATTTCTTTTACAAACATCCCCAGTTCGAATGATCCCACTCTAAAGTCTTTCTGACAAGGAATGGACTAGACAAAATAGAAAACTTATTTTAAGCCTTTTTTATTTTTCCTAGCATGAAAGTATGATTGTTAACAATTAGAAGGAATTTTAGGTGGTTTAAATTAACTTGTTCAATTAGCTTATTTATAATTGTTCCATGAGATTTAGCCCTCAGAAAGGATACTTCTGTGATTGTTGCAGCCTCCTTTCTGATGATGTAGGAAAAACCTTGTTGCCCCTTTTTGGGTGATTCAAAATGCATATAATGAGGGAACTAATTTTTTACTGTTACATATCAGTCTTCCACAGTAAGTTATATTTTAGGCACCTAGAGTGAGGACTGTATTTAAGCCCTGTCACTTTTCCTTGTTTGATTTTGCTGAGCACTCAACACTGCTATCCTTGTGTTTGTGCTATCCTTGTGTTTGTTTGTATGTAGCTCTTCACTAGAGTGTAACCTCCTAGAGTTTGGACTTTGTTGTATACTAGATGCTTCAGATAGGGCCTGGCACATAGCAAGTACTCACTAAGTATTTGTTGATATTGTTGATAACCCTGACATATACGTTTTATTTGCCCAGTTTTCTTGAGTGCTGGGAATAGACCACTAGAGTGGAAGAGAGTTTGGTATATAGTAATGAGATAAGATATCTGGTTATTGGGTCTCACAGTGTAGATAAGAACCAAAAGGTCTAAGTTATAAAAAGTAAAAAACCTATGCTTAGCATATATTACACACAAATACATTTGTGATATTAGGGCCATTAGAACAAATAAGACAGTGTCTAGTTGACTTTAAACGTTTAGTCTGAATTTTAAATTCTCCTAAACTCTCTACATCAAGATTTTAGCTGATCTTTAGACAGTGTTAAAGCTGGCAAGGTAGAAATGATGGTGATTATATTATTTTCAGGACTTCGGTTTTGGCCATTAAATCAGGGTGATACTTTTATAGTATGTCATGCAGAGGGACATGAATCCTTTATGTGCTTCATTATTTTCTTCTTGGGAAATAGATATCTTTAATCAGGTTTTGTTGATTTTTTTGTTTATCATATTTTTGGAATAATTATTTTTGCATTGTTAAAATCAAATAAACATTTATTACGTGCCAAGTACTAGGCTAGGTTCTTTCGCGTGTGTGTATGTATGTGTGTGTATTTTATATATATATATGGCCTTATTTAATCCTCAAAACATCCCTGTAAGGTAGGTGGTATAGTTTAAACCTTAAGTTATTTATTAGAGAAATGGATGCTCAGGGAGAGGCTATGCCATTGCTAAGGCCGCAGTATTGGTTAGGGGTAGGACCAGACCTTGAACTTAGGTCTGACTTTAAACCCTGTATTTCTTCTTGCACGCCATCTTCTCTTATGCATTTCATACAGAAAACAAATGATGGCCAGTCACAGTTGCTCATGCCTGTAATCCTAGCACTCTGAGAGGCTGAGGTGGGTACATTTCTTGAGGTCAGGTGTTCAAGACCAGTCTGAGCAAGAGCCAGACCCCATCTCTACTAAATAGAAAAAACTAGCAGGGCATGGTGGCGGGCATCTGTAATCCCAGCTACTGGGTAGGCTAAGGTAAGAGGATCTCTTAAGCTCAAGCCCAAGAGGATCCTCTGGAGATGCTGTAAACTAGGCTGACATCATGGCACTCAACCCAGGGCGGCAACATGAGACTGTCTCAAAAAAAAGAAAACAAATGATACCTGCTGTTATTGTAGTTAAATTGTAGACCTAATACTTTCTCTTTTTTTGAGGCTACTTTTAAAATTCACTTCCATGGCTTGGCAAGGTGGCTCATGCCTGTAGTCCTTGCACTCTGGGAGGCCAAGGTGGATGGATGGCTTGAACTCATAAATTCCAGACCAGTCTGAGCAAAAGCATGACCTCGTCTCTACTAAAAATAGAAAAAACTAAGGCAAGAGGATAGCTTGAGCCCAAGAGTTGGAGGTTGCTGTGAGCTATGATGCCACAGCACTCTACCCAGGGCAACAGCTTGAGACTGTCTCAAAAAAAAAAAAATTAATAAAATTCACTTCCCTGTACCAGCTGTCTGCTTAACATCCTAAGTGAGTTAGTTAGAAACATTTGATAGCCTGTCTGATCATGTTTTTAAAAATTGGCACATTCTTTGTTTTTGTGAACTTTGAACTTACTGCTCTTGATCTATTAAAACAGTTGTATTATGCAGTTTGTGTGTATGTCAAGCCTTTTATTTATGCATGCCACTTATTTTCTTGTTTTCTGTTTTAAATTTTAGGTTCTTGGGGGTTTTCTCTGTCTGTGAATACTTGCTAAAAACTTAAACCCTAAAGGTAAAAGGCAGCAAATAGTGACCAAATGAATTGTTTTGGCAAATACAGTGGTGAAGGCCTCCTTCAGGTAGGTAGAGAGGAGGAGGGAAGAGGGTGGCCTTTCAGTTGGTGTAGACAGTGTAAGCTTTATACTACTATAAGGCCTACTTTGTTGATATCTAATAGATTAGTAGGATTAAAGTAAGTGGTTTTTTGGGGGAGGCACTGTTGATAATGTTGGGAAGAAATTTTGAACAACTTTGAAAGCCAAGTATGGACAATAGAAAGCCATTAAAGGTTTTGTGTTTGTGTGTGTGTGTGTGTTTGTTTTTTTTTTTTTTTTTTTGAGA
>NW_003852529.1:3035162-3038326 GCF_000181295.1 Otolemur garnettii | reverse complement strand
AAAAAAAAAAAAAAAAGTGAGACCTCATCTCTACTAAAAGTAGAAAAATTATCCAGGTCTTATGGTAGATGTTTGTAGTCCTAGCTACTTGGGAGGCTGAGGCAGGAGGATCACTTGAACCTAGGAGTTTGAGGTTACAGTGAGCTGTGATGATGCCATGACTGCCTCTAGTCTTGGCAACAGAGTGAGACTGTTTCAGGAAAAAAAAAAAGAGAGAAGGCTGGGCGTGGTGGCTCATGCCTGTAATCCTAGCACTCTGGAAGGCCAAGGCAGGTGGATTGCATGAGCTCACGGGTTGGAGACCAACCTGAGCCTGAGTGAGACCTCGTCTCTAAAAATAGCCTGGTGTTGTGGGGGGCGCCCGTAGTGGGCGCCTGTAGTCCTAGCTACTCAGGACGCTGAGGCAAGAGAATTGCTTGAACCCAAAAGTTTGCGGTTGCTGTGAGCTATGATACTACAGCACTCTTCCAAGGGCAACAAAGTGAGACTCTGTCTCCCCCCCAAAAAAGAGAGAGATGGTGATCTCGCTATGTTGTCCAGGCTGTACTGGCACTCCTGGGCTTAAGTGATCCTCTTGTCTCAGCCTCCCAGGGTAGCATGTGGTTTGTTTTTGATAGAACAATGATTTGGTCAAAGTGGTGATTTGGGAGTAATATTTCTATTATTTTAGGTTAGGGGGATATCTAGAAGAGTATTGCAATTGGTTATCTTTTGAGGTGGTAGGTCCCCTGAGCTCAAGGCAGTGGTTCTCAGAGTGTGGTTTTCTTAGCAACAGCAGCACTATTATCCGGGTATCTGGGAACATGTTCAAAATTTTTGGCCCACTCCAAACTTACTGAATCAGAAACTCTGGCATTGAGGCTAAGCAGTCTGTGTTTTAACAAACCAGGTGGTACTGATGTAGGGGAAAGTTTGAGAACCACTGCTCTAGGATATAGATAGTAAAAATGGAAAGGAAGAGTTAGAAATAAGACACATTGGCAGTGAAGGACTGACAGATACAGCATGATGATGGACTGTTGGATAATAACGTGTTATGATAGAAAAGTATGCTTTATTGGGGGTTGTTATGTGCCCTGACTTCTAGTATTGACTTTATTACCAAGTGTAGTTTTTGGTTTGTTTTTGTGTTTCGTTATTTTTTTTTAATTTTTTTTTTGCAGTTTTTGGCTGGGGCCAGGTTTGAACCCACCACGTCTGGTATATGGGGCCAGCGCCCTACACCTTTGAGCCACAGGCGCTGCCCTGTTTTATTTATTTTTTGAGACAGAGTCTCATTCTGTTGCCGGGGCTAGAGTGCCACGGCATCAGCCTAGCTCACAGCAACCTCAAAGTCCTGGCTTCAATTAAGTCTCTTGCCTTATTCCCAAATAACTAGGACTATTATAGGTGCCTGCTACAACATCCAGCTAATTTTTCTATTTTTAGTAGAGATGGGGTCTCACTCTTTCTCAGGCTAATCTTAAACTCCTGAGCTCAAGCATTCCTTATGCCTCAGCCTCCCAGAGTGTTAGGATTATAGGTGTGAGCTACCATGTGGAGCTTGTTTTTGTGTTTTGAGACAAGGTCTCGTTGTGTTACCCAGGCTGGAGTGCTTCATTGAAGCTCACTGCAGCTTTGAACTTCTAGGTAGGCTCAAATGATCCTCTTGCCTCAACTTCCCAAGTGTCTGGAATTATAGGTGTGTGTCGCCTATACCTGGCTAATTTTTCTATTTTTTGTAGAAACAGGATGTTAGTCTTACTCAGGCTAGTCTTAAACTCTTGAACTCAAGCAGTCCACCCACCACAACCTCCCAAAGTGCTAGGGATTATAGGCATGAACTGCTAAAGCACAGCCCCCAGCTGCGTTTTAAACAAGAGAACGAATCTGTTTTTTTTGTCAGTTTTTGGCCAGGGCTGGGTTTGAACCCACCATCTCTGGCATATGGGGCCGGTGCCTTACACCTTTGAGCCACAGGCACAGCCCCTGTTTTTTTTTTTTTTTTTTTGAGACAGGGTCTCACTATGTAGCCCTTGGTAGAGTGCCGTGGCGCCACAGCTCATAGCAGTCCTTTTGGGCGGAAGTGATTCTCTTGCCTCAGCCTCTCAGATAGCTAGGACTACAGGTGCTCACCATGACAACACCCGGCTATTTTTTGTTGGAGTTGTCATTGTTGTTTAGCTGGCCCTGGTGGGGTTCAAACCCGCCAGCCTTGGTGAATGTGGCTGGAGCCATAACCACTGTGGTACAGGCACTGAGCCAACTGATCTGTTTTTGAGGAAGTTGTACTAAGTGCTTCCTGAGGATTTTAGAGGCAAAGGCAAATGAAGAATTAAGGTAGACTCTGGGATTAGTTACCAGGAAGACCAGAGGGAGGGATTTGTGAAGGTAGGAAGAGAGAATATAGGTCATGTTTTTGACAATTGGATATGTTAACAGATTGATTTAAAGCAGGGATTCCCAACTGGGAGTGGTTTTGCCTCCATGGGACATTTAGTAATATCTGGAGGCATTTCTGATGGCTGTAGTGGGGAGTGTTTCTCATTTCTTGTATTTAATGGGTAGAGGCGAGGGATGCTGCTAAAACATCCCGTGATGGATAGGAGAACCCTCCACAACAAAGACTTAACTGGTCCAAGTGTCAGTGTGTAAGATTGGCAAACCCTGATATAAAGAGAGGTATCTAGTAGGTAAGTTCTGTGTTTTATCCTGATTATCTGCTATTCATCTTAGTGTTCTAAGTCTAACACAAAACTTTTTTTTGTTTTCTTTTGAGATAGTTTCACTGTGTCACCCTTGGTAGCGTGCCGTGGTGTCATAGCTCATAGGAACCTAAAATCTCTTGGGCTCAAGTGATCTTCTTGCCTCAGCCTCGCAAATAGCTGGGACTATTGGTACCTGCCACAACACCTGGCTATTTTTAGAGACAGGGTCTCACACTTGCTCAGGCTGATCTCGAACTTGTGAGCTCAATCTACCCACCTTGGCTTCCTAGAGTGCTAGGATTACAGGCGTGAGCCACCGCACTCAGTCCAAAACATCTCAAAAGCAGTCTCAAATTGTATTTGCCTGTGCTTTACTCAAAAGTATGAAACTTTTTTTTGGGTTGAATTTGTACAAAACTAACTTCACAGTTATGACCAATCCAGTTATAGATTTTTATTCTTTTTTTTTTTTTTTTT
>NW_003852529.1:3025873-3033927 GCF_000181295.1 Otolemur garnettii | reverse complement strand
GCCTCTCAGAGTGTTAGGAATACAGGCGTGAGCCACCTTGCCTGGCATTTGAGCAAATTTGGAGTAATTTTGAATTGCCCTATAAGCTGAATACATCATGATCATTTCTGAGTTGGTTATGGCTCTCACCCTTAATCTGTCTCTTTGTATCTCTGGATTTCAGAGGTTAGGAACTTTGTGTGTGTCCACTGATCTGGCTAACTACCTGTTGTTTCTGATTTCAAGAGAATGTATGTTCGTAGATGTAGTGCTCATTTTATAGTTTCCAAAGTAGTTTTCTGTCTTTTTTTTTTTTTTTTTGAGACAGAGTTTTATTATGTTGCCCTTGGTAGAGTGCCATGGCATGGCAGCTCACAGCAACCTCAAACTCTTCGGTTAAGTGACTCTTGCCTCAGCCTCCCGAGTAGCTGGGACTACAGGTGCCTGCCACAACGCCTGGCTATTTTTTGTTGTTGTTGTAATTGTCATTGTTGTTTGGCAGGCCTGGGCTGGGTTCAAACCCATCAGCCCCAATGTATGTAGCTGGTGCCCTAGCTGCTCAGCTACAAGTGCCGAGCCAGTTCTCTGTCTGTTATGTCTTTTTATCACCTTAATCTTTTGATCATCACAGTTCTTGGGGTTGCCAGAAATTGTGTATGGTACTACCATGTTACACAACCCCAAACGTACCATTTACATATTTTGTTTTAATTTGATAATTTTTTTTTTTTTTTTGGAGGCAGTCTCACTTTGTCATGCTTGGTTGAGTGCTATGGTGTCCTAGCTCACAGCAAACTCTTAACTCTTAGACTCAAATGATTCTCTTGCCTCAGCCTCCTGAGTAGCTGGGACTGCAGGGGCATATCACAATGCCTGGCTATTTTTAGAGGCAAGGTCTTGCTCTTGCTCAGGCTGGTCTTGAACTCCTTGAGTTCAGACAGTCCATCTGACTCAGCCTCCCAGAAAGCTAGGATTATAGATGTGAGCCACACTGAGTCTGGCCTATTTTTATTTATTTATTTTTTGAGATGGCCTCACTCTGTCACCTTGGCTAGCTCATAGCAACTTCAGACTCTTAGGCTTTAGTGATCTTCTTGCCTTAGCCTCCTGAGTAGCTTGGACTACAGGTGCCCATCACAATGCCCAGCTGATTTTTTTTTGCTATTTTTAGTAGAGACACAGTCTCAGTCTTGCTCAAGTTGGTCTCAAACTCTTTTCTTTGTTTTTTTGAGACAGAGTCTCACTGTGTTGCCCTCGGTAGACTACCATGGCATCACAGCTCATAGTAATCTCAAACTCTTGGGCTCAAGTGATTCTCTTGCCTCAGCTTCCCAAGTAGTAGGTAGGGACTATAGGCACCTGCCACAATGCCCAGCTATTTTTTTGTTGTAGTTTTTTTTTTTTTTTTTTTGAGACAGAGCCTCAAGCTATCCCCCTGGGTAGAGTGCCGTGGCTTCACAGCTCACAGCAACCTCCAACTCCTGGGCTTAAGCGAGTCTCCTGCCTCCACCTCCCAAGTAGCTGGAACCACAGGCGCCCGCCACAACGCCCGGCTATTTTTTGGTTGCAGCTGTCATTGTTGTTTGGCGGGTCCAGGCTGGATTCGAACCCGCCACCTTAGGTGTATGTGGCTGGCACCTTAGCCACTTGAGCCACAGGCGCCGAGCCTGTTGTAGTCGTTGTTTAGCAGGCCCTGGCTGGGTTCCAACCCACCAGCCCCAGTGTATGTGGCCGGCACTGTAACCACTGTGCTACAGGCGCTGAGCTGTCATTCACATATTATAATTTTTGTGAAAGATGCCCTTGGAGTTCTGAAGTACACAGCCTGTGTCACTGTACTTGGAGGACTTTTTTCAGGGGGAGAAGGTAAAGAAAAGGTTACCCTGTATATTTGAAACTGGGGAGAAGAAAGCCCAATCTGATGGATAATAGCACTTTTTTTTTTTTTTTTTAAGTTGACACATCTTGCTCTGTTGCCAGGGCTGGTCTTGAATTCCTGAACTCAGTGGATCCTCCTTTCTTGTCCTCCTAAGGTTTTGGGATTTACAGGTCTGAGCCACTATACCTGGTCATTAGCACACATTAATTAAATACATACTGCGTGCTTGGTACTGGCACTTCCCGTGTATTTACTAATTTAGTTCTTCACAACCCTTTGAGATAGGTTCTGTGATCCCTATTTTACAGGTTAGCAAATAGACACATGATGTAGTTAAGTAACTTGTCCCAGGTTATCTGGCTGAAAAGGGATAGAGCCAGGATTCAAAGTAGACAGTTTGGTTCTAGACTGTGGTAAGCTATATTGCCTCTTTTTTGCTTTTTTTGGGGTCCAGTTTTTAAATGTTTGCAGATGGGTTTAGCCTGTTATCTAAGTCATCTTTTCTCATTTAGGCGATTCAAATGTTTTTTGAGTGCTTACATTGTGCTAAGCAATTTACTTGGGTCTTATGTTTTAGAACTTTCATATATTTTGGTTTTAGATACTGCTGAGTACTTTGAAGAAATAATAAAGGTCGGTGGCACCTGTGGCTCAAGTGGCTAAGGCGCCAGTTGCATACACCTAAGGTGGCAGGTTCGAATCTAGCCCGGGCCCGCCAAACAATAATGATGGCTGCAACCAAAAAAATAGCCAGGTGTTGTGGCAGGCGCCTGTGGTCCCAGCTACTTGGGAGGCAGAGACAGGAGACTCGCTTGAGCCCAGGAGTTGGAGGTTGAGGTTGCCGTGAGCTGTGATGTCACGGCACTCTACCCAGGGGAACAGCTTGAGGCTCTGTCTCAAAAAAAAAAAAGAAATAATAAAGGTAATGAGCTACTTGTAGGGTGGGGATCACTCTTTGAGACTGGTGATCATTGAAAGGCTTCATGCGAATATGGCATTTTGTACTAAGGCCTGAGTGATAAGCTAATTTTTGTGACATTCAAAGGCTCAGAGTACCAGATCTGAGTCAAGAAAGTTCTAGGTTGGGTAGCACCTGTGGCTTAGTAGGTAGGGCACCGGCCCCACATACTGAGGGTGATGGGTTCAAACCCAGCCCCAGCTGAGCTGTTAAAAAAAATAGCCAGGCGTTGTGGCAGGTGCCTGTAGTCCCAGCTACTCGGGAGGCTGAGGCAAGAGAATTGCCTAAGTCCAGGAGTTGGAGGTTGTTGTGAGCTGTGTGACGCCACTGCACTATACCAAGGGCAATAAACTGAGACTCTGTCTCTACAAAAAAAAATAAAAAGAAAGCTCTAGGTGAAGGGACCAGCTAATGCAAAGCTCTAAGGTAGGAATGAAGCTATATTACTAAGCTTTTAACCATGTGCTAGATACCATGTAAGGCTATTGGGTGTCTCTACAAAAAAAAATAAAAAGAAAGCTCTAGGTGAAGGGACCAGCTAATGCAAAGCTCTAAGGTAGGAATGAGGCTATATTACTAAGCTTTTAACCATGTGCTAGATACCATGTAAGGCTATTGGGATATAGTAATGAATATGATAGGCATGGTCTTTGTGTCATAGTGCTTCCAGTCCAGTGAGAAAGTCAGGCATTAAACAAATACATTAACAGTGTTAATTACGTTTATGCAAAGGGCTACAAAGTTAAATACAGGATGCATTGAGAGTCTGTAATAGGGTGACCTAATCTAAACTTCAATAGTGGGTAGAGAAACCAGAAAACTTTCCTGAGAAAGCCTTTAAAACTGAGACCTGGGCTGGGTGTGATGGCTCACACTGGTAATCCTAGCACGCTGGGAAGCTGAGATGGGTGGATCACTTGAGCTTAGGAGTTAGAGACCAGCCTGAGCAAGAGTGAGACCCCATCTCTACTAAAAAATAGAAAAAACTAGCTGGATATTGTAACATTCTTGTAGTCCCAGCTACTAGGGAGATTGAGGTAAAGGATGACTTGAGCTTAAGAGTTTGAGGTTGCTGTGAGCTATGATAATATCCTGGTACTCTAGAGTCAGACTGTGTCTCAAAAAAAAATTTGAGACCTAAAGAGTAAGTAAGAAAGAGGTAACTAGACAAAGAGGAGTGATTAGTAGTATATGCAAAACCCCTGAGGCTAGAAAAAACATTTTTGAGAAACCTACTAACCCACAAAAACACCAAAAAGGCTAGTGTAACTGGATAGATGTGAGTGATGTTGCTACTTTTTTTTGTTGTTGTTGAGACTGAGTTCTACCCTATGTCCTGAGCAGAGTGCAGTGGCATTGTAGCTCACTGCAACCTCAGACTCAGGCTATGGGCATCCTGCTGCCACTGGGATTACAGATGCTCGCTATGGCACTTGGCTGGGTTTTTCAATTTTCTTCCTGAGTCGGGGTCTCACTGTTCCTCAGACAGGCCTCGAACTCCTGAGCTCAAGCAATCCTCCTGCCTTAGCCTCCCATAGTGCTGGGATTATAGCCTCCCACAGTGCTAGGATTACAGGCATGAGCCACCTCTCCTGGCTACATTTATGAATATATATTCTTTTGAGGTTCACTGTCAGAAACAAAAGTTTGTTACATGGAACAATGACAAAGTAATGAGAAGTCAGGTCAAACAGGATGTTATCCTGAAGGCATTGGAAAGGCAGAAGTTCATCAGAGGAGTAGTATGTTTGGACTAGTATTAATGGCTACAGTATAGAGAAAGGGTCAGGTAATCCTAGTACTTTGGGGAGGCTGAGGAGGTAGTTTCATCTGAACTCAGGATTTTAAGACCATCCTGGAGCCACCACACCAACTATACTCGGCCTTTGAGCAGTGCCCACCTCAACTGACCATTCTCTCCTCTTTGAAACAGTATCAGTATAAAGTGGAGGTTAAGAATACAAACTGACAGCCTGGCGCCTATAGCTCAACCGGCTAAGGCGCCAGCCATGTACACCTAAGGTGGCGGGTTCGAATCCCCAGCCCAGACCCGCCAAACAACAATGACGGCTGCAACCAAAAAAAAAAATAGCTGGGCGTTGTGGCGGGTGCCTGTGGTCCCAGCTACTTGGGAGGCGGAGGCAGGAGACTCGCTTGAGCCCAGGAGTTGGAGGTTGCTGTGAGCTGTGATGCCACGGCACTCTACCCAGGGGGACAGCTTGAGGCTCTGTCTCAAAAAAAAAAAAAAAGAATACAAACTGAAGCAAGACAGGTTCAAAAACCAACTTCTCCAGTTACTATTTGCTGACCTAGGGCAAGTTATATAGTGCCTTCTTGTGTCATTTTCTTCATCTATAAAATAGAAATAATAGGGGCCAGGTGCACTGGCTCACACCTGTAATCCCAGCACTTGGGAGGCCAAAGTGGGTGAACTGCTTGAGCTCAAGAGTTCGAGGCCAGCCTAAGCTGGAGCAAGACCCCGTCTCTAAAAAATAGCTGGGTGTTGTAGTGGGTGCCTGTAGTCCCAGCTACTTGGGAGGCTAAGGCAAGAGAATTGCTTGAGACCAGGAGTTTGAGGTTGCTGTGAGCTGTGACGCCCTGGCATTCTACTGAGGGTGACAAAGTGAGACTGTGTCTCAAAGAAAGAAAGAAATAATAAAAGCACCTATGTCACAGGGTTATGAGCATTAAATGAGTAAGAATATACAAATACTTAGAACACTGCCTGATATATATTAAGTGCCACACAGTTTCCCGGCTTCCATGACACTACTCACTGAATTTTCCCCCTCCCTCCTTGGCCTCGCTTTCTCACTCTCTTTGCAGGCCATTCCACGTATACTCAGCTTCAGTGACCATAATGAGACCTAGACATATGCCATAGTCAGCCCCTCCTGAGGCGAAACGCTTCTACTGTGATGTTTCACAGGTACCTCACATTCGACCTTCTTAAAATCACTCAAACTGAAATTACGTTTCTCTGCTTAATCTACACTTTCTTCAGTGTACCCTTTCTCCATCTCAATAAAATGACCTTAGGATGAGCCACACACAAGGAAACCATGGGAGTCGTGCTTTATATGTATCTCTGTTCTTTTTCTTTTCAAGAGACGGGGTCTCCCTCTGTCACGCAAGCTAGACTGTAGTGGCATGATCATAGTTCATCACAGCCTCCCACTCCTGGGCTTAAGCAGTCCTCCTGCCTCAGCCTGCCAAGAAGCTGGGAAAATAGGCATGTGCATTATTATGCCCAGCTAATTTTTTTTTAATTTTTTGTAGAGATGGGGTCTCCAACTCCTGGGCTCAAATTATTCTCCCACATCAACCTCACAAAGTGCTAGGATTACAAGTTGAAGCCACCACATCTGGCCATTTATCTCCTCTACACTAACCCTCAACACATTCAATGAACTAAAGTCTTGTGATTCTATTGCATGAATACTTCTCAATCTATCCCCTCTCTAATTATATTATCAACACTCCCAACATACTACATATCTTTTTTTTTTTTTTTTTTGAGACAGAGCCTCAAGCAACCTCAAACTCCTGGGCTCAAGCGATTCTCTTGCCTCAGCCTCCCAAGTAACTGGGACTACAGGTGCCCACCACAATGCCCAGCTATTTTTTGGTTGTAGTTGTCAGTGTTGTTTGGTGGGCCCAGGCTGGATTTGAACCTGCCAGCTCTGGTGTATGTGGATGGCACCTTAGCCTCTTGAGCTACAGTCACCGAGCCTGTACTACATATCTTATCTGAACCACTGCAGGAGCCTCATACTTGATCTTCCCTTATCCATTCTTGCCCTCTCCCTGACCCTTTCTCTTTCTCTCCCCACCCCCAATCCTGGGACAGTGTCTTACTCTACTGCCCCACCTAGAGTACAGTGGCATCATCATAGCTCACTACAATGTCAAACTTCTAGATGGGCTCAAATGATCTTCCTGCCTCAGGCCCTCAAATGACTGGGACTACAGGTATGTGTAACTATACCCAGTTAAATTTTTCTTTTTTTTTGTAGAAAAAGTGTCTCACTCTTGCTGTCATTTTAGGATGCCATGGCAAGAAGATCATTTGAGGCCAGGAGTTTAAGACCAACCCGGGCAACATAGCCAGACCCCATCCCTGCAAAAAAATTTAAAAAGTAAAGGCTGGGGCGGCACCTGTGGCTCAGTGGGTAGGGCGCCAGCCCCATATACCAAGGGTGGCAGGTTTGAACCCGGCCCTGGCCAAACTGTAACCAAACATAGCCAGGTGTTGTAATGGGCACCTGTAGTCACAGCTACTTGGAAGGCTGAGGCAAGAGAATTGCCTAAGCCCAGGAGTTGGGAAGTTGCTGTGAGCTGTGACACTACCTCACTCTACTGAGTATGATAAAGTAAGACTCTGTCTCTAAAAAAAAAAACAAAAAAAATGAAATGACCTCTTTCATCTTAGTACAAGAAAGACTTCTCTGGATCCTATACTCCTTTTTAGCTACAACTTGCTCCCCTTCTCCCTTCATAGCTAAACGTCTTCAAATATCTCTCAGTGTCCCTTGTTTAATCTCATATTTATTTTGAAGAATGTCTTCTGGCTTGGCGCCCGTAGCACAGTGATTATGGTGCCAGCACATACACCAAGGGAGCTGGGTTTGAAATTGGCCCAGGCCAGCTAAACAACAATGACAACTGTAACGAAAAATAGCCTTGCATTGTGGCAGGCACCTGTAGTCCCAGCTACCTGGAAGGCTGAGGCAAGAGAATTGCTTAAGCCCAAGAGTTTGAGGTTGCTGTGAGTTGTGATGTCACAGCACTCTATTGAGGGCGACATAGTGAAACTGTTTCCAAAAAAAAAAAAAGTGCGGTGCCTGTGGCTCAAGGAGTAGGGCACTGGCCCCATATACCAGAGGTGGTGGGTTCAAGCCGGGCCCTGGCCAGAAACTGCCCCCACCCCCCGCGCAAAAGAATGTCTTCTGCTTCAGGTGCCTACTTCATTTTTTGTGAAGGCATTGTCAAGTTTACTCTTCTCTGTCGTCCTCCATATTCAATTTGTAGCTAAGAGCTGATTTTTTTTTTGAGACAGCATCTCGCTTTGTCACCCCTGATAGAATGTTGTGGCATCATAGCTCACACCAACCTCAGACTCTTGGGCTCAAGCAATTCTCTTGTCTCAGCCTCCCGAGCAGGTGGGACTACAGGCTCTCACCACAGTGCCTGGCTATTTTTACAGGTGGGGGTCTCACTCTTTTTTTTTTTTTTTTT
>NW_003852529.1:3008911-3025467 GCF_000181295.1 Otolemur garnettii | reverse complement strand
GCAGTGGCATCCTCCTAGCTCACTATAGCCTCAAACTCCTGGTCTCAGGTGTTCCTCCTGCCCCAGCATATCAAGTAGCAGAGACTGTATCATGTGTGTAAATTTTTTGGAAACAATGTTTTGCTATGTGTTTTTTTTTTTTTTAAGAGAGTCTGGTTTTGTTGCCCAGGCTAGCGTGCGGTGGTGTCACCCTAGCTCACAGCAACCTCACATTCCTATGTTCAAGTGATCTTCCTCCCTCAGTGTCCTGAGTAGCTGGCCTACAGGTACCCCACACCATGCCTGGTTAAATTTTCTATTTTTAGTAGAGATGGGGGTCTTGCTTTTGCTTAGGTTGGTCTGGAACTCCTGAGCTCAAGGGATCCTTCCACCTTGGCCTTGCAGAGTGCTGGGATTATAGTTGGGAGCCTCTGCACCTGACCGGGGTTTTGCTATGTTGCTCATGCTGACTGCATCTCCTGGGCTGAAGCACTTCTTCCACCTCACCCTCCCAAATTGCTGGGATTACAAGTGTGAGCCACTGGGCCAGGCTGTAATGAATTTCTAATATCCTTTGTCGTTCCCATAGCCATCCTAGTTCTGACCTTTAGTTTGGGCTTTCGTAGTATTCTGCTTCCTAGAGTGTTTTTCCAAACATCTTTCCATTATTTCTTTGTGTTTTCAAGGTTCTGCTCCTGTTGTTCCCCTCCTCTATTACTTTCCCATTCTGTAGTCACTGGTGATGTGGGATGGATACTGGACTTCAGTTCATGAGACCTGTTCTTGAATTTCAGCATATAAACTCAAATATTGGGCAAGTTACTTAACCTTAATGAACTTTATTTTTTCATCTGTGGAATAATGAAAATAAAACTCAACTTTTGAGGACAGGTATGGGAGATCATGTCTGTAATCCTAGCACTCAGGTAGGCCAAGATTGAAGGATCTTGAGATAAGGAGGTCAAAACCAGCCTGAACAAGAGCCAGTGTCTTTTCTAAAAATAGAAAAAAAAAAAATTAGGGTCAGGCACAGTGAGTGGCTCATGCCTGTAATCTTAACATTCTGGGGGGGCTGAGCTCACTGATTTGAGACCAGCCCATCTCTAAAAATAAATGGGTGTTGTGGTGGGCACCTGTAGTTCCAGCTACTTGGTAGGCTGAGGCAAGAGAATCGCTTGAGCCTAAGAGTTTGAGGTTGCTGTGAACTGTGACACCACGGCACTCCACCAAGGGCAACAAAGTGAGGCTATGTCTCAAAAAAAAAAAAAATTTAACCAGGCATCATGATTCATGCCTATAGTCCCAACTTAGGATGAGTCTGACTCCAAAAACAAAACAAAACGAAAATACTTAACTTTTGGAAATAGTTTATAGGAACTTGTTTAACTTTAAAGGTTTTGCCCTTGTGGACATGAACTCCTTAGCCTGCTATTCAGGCCCCAATTGACTGGTACAGTCTTACTTTCTATTGTTAGCCTGTGTGTGTTCCAACAAAACCATGCTACCTGCTTGTTTTTTCCCATACACATTTGATTTTCTGTTTTAGTCCCTACCCTAGTTCCCATTCTTTAAACTCCATTTACTGTATAGAAGAAAACCCCTTTTCCTGAATCCTCATAATTTTTTCTTCCTACCTCTCATGATATCTAACTGTATGCAAGATGGAAAGTTAATGTCTAGACTGTACACCTTGAGGGCAGGACATGACTCTTCTTCCATGGTGCCTAGGTAGCACAGTACATCATTGAGTATCTAATATTACTGGTTTGTTAACTGAGTGCATGGTTTCATGAAGACAAAATATAATAATAGTTAATTTATTCTATGGTTAAATGCCTGTGATCACACTATAATTGTCAGGAGGACGGTGGTTATAACAAAGAGACAGTGAGCCAAGGCACAAGAATTTGCCATACCTAATTGCCCAACTTGTTCTGGTCCTTAGAGAAAGGAGGAACAGACTGTTTATGTCCCTTGAGACAGTCTAGTGACTTCAGTTTTATATCTGGCTCACCAGGCTACTTTCATGATTAGTGTGGTTCCCCTGGTTCTGTGATTTTGGGAAATGGGTTCCCTGGATAACTGGCAGAGTATTCATAGTCAGTATAAGGCATTGTGAAGAAGTTGACTGACAGTCCTTTTGTCTTGCAGAGTTGAGGTCTGCCATAATCTCTCCTTTGAATTTTAAAGGAGACAAAAATACCTAATTAACAGTGAAAATAGTAATATAAACACTTTTCCTATATGCAGAGGTTCTCCTGCTTCTTTGAAGGATATTTGAACATGGTACATGGAATACTGAGATATCATTTTCTATACCTTGGCTCAGACCCTTTTCTCAGGGAAGCATATCTTTGCTAGTTCAGATCTTCCTATTACAAGTTCTCATAGTATAGGATACTTTCTTTCTTTCTTTTTTTTTTTTTTTTAGAGACAAAGTCTTCACCCTGAGTAGAATGCTGTGGCGTCACAGCTCACAGCAACCTCCAGCTCTTGGGCTTAGGTGTTTCTCTTGCCTTAGCCTCCTGAGTAGCTGGGACTATGGGCGCCTGCCCAGCTATTTTGTTGTTGTTGTTGCAGTTTGGCCTGAGCCAGGTTTGAACCCATCACCCACGGTATATGGGGCCAGCGCCCTACTCACTGAGCCACAGGCACTGCCCTAGGATATTTCTTATAGTATAGAATATCATTTGTCACAGTTGCCATTTTATATTTCCTTGGCATATTATTTGATGTCTGTTTCCTTGTGAGGCTATAAGCATGTCTAAGCATGTCTGCTACCATGTCTTTTCTCGCTGTTTTATTTCCATATTTGTATAGTGCCTGATCCATGGTGGGTACTTAATGGATTTTTTTTTTCTGTGAATGTGGGTATCTAAAATGCTCTTTCTCCCATCCCGTTCTTTTTTCTTAGTAAGCCCCTAAGTACCCTCCAAGGCCCCCAGAGACTGACCTTGTCTTGAATTCTTCTCAGTTATGTTCCCAAGGTAGTTGATGTGTATTTCTGATGTGGGATCAGTCATTTTGTGTTGTAATTACAGTCAGATGTGTCACTTAACCACAAGGATGTTTTCTGAGACATGTGTAGTTAGGCAGTTTTGTCTTTGTGTGAATGCAATAGGATGTAGTTACATAAACCTAGGTGGTATAGCCTCCTACCTACCTATAGCCTATTGGTCCTATAATACAAATCTTGATAGCATTATTTGTCTTTTGTTTTTGAGACAGTCTCACTACATTGCCCTCAGTAGAGTGCTGTGGCATCACAACTCACAGCAACCTCGAACTCTGGGGCTTAAGCAATTCTCTTGCTTCATCCTCCCAAGTAGCTGGAACTACAGGTGCCTGCCACAACGCCTGGCTATTTTTTTTTTTGTTATTATTGTTGTTGTAGTTGTCATTGTTGTTTGGCAGGCCTAGGCTGAACTCGAACGCACCAGCTCTAGTGTATGTGGCTGGCTCCCCAGCGACTGAGCTACAGGCACCAAACCAAGATAAGGTCTTGTTCTGTCACCCTGGGTAGAGTGCAATAGTGTCATAGCTCATTACAACTTAAGCCTAGACTTCTGGGCTCCAGTTATCCTCCTTCCTCAGCCTCCCCAGTAGCTGGGACTACATATATGGCTACCACACCAGGCTAATTTTTCCTGTTTTTGGTAGAGAGAGGGATCTCGCTCTTGCTCAAGCTGGTCTTGAACTTCTGGATTCAAGCAGAACTTAAAGGCATGAGCAGCTGCAACCAGCCAGTATTATAATCTGTTATAATCTTATAAGAGCACTGTTGTCTATGCAGCTGTTGTGACTGAAAGTTTGTTACACAGCACATGACTGTATATGAGTCTGTTTCTATCTAGCTAGCATAGAATTCTTTTTTTTTTTTTTTTTTAGACGAGAGTCTTACTGTGTTGCCCAGGCTAGCATGCCATGACATCAGCCTGGCTCACAGCACCCTTAAACAACTGGGTTCAAGCCATCCTTCTGCCTGAGACTCCCAAGTCGCTGGGACTATTGGTGCCCCCCACAATCCCTGGCTAATTTTTTTTTTTTTTATTAGATACAGGCTCACACTCACTCTCAGGCTAATCTGGAACTCCTGAGGTCAAGGGATCCTCCTACCTTGGCCTCCCAGAATGCTAGGATTACAGGTGTGAACCACGGAGCCCAGCCCCAGAGTGGAATTCCTGTAGGCAAGGACCATGTCTTATTCAGATCCTCAAAACCGGTCTATTGAATTGAACAAAAATGTGATTTGTACTCCATCAAAATATGTAGAATATATATAACATGGGGCGGTGCCTGTGGCTCAAAGGAGTAGGGCGCTGACCCCATATGCCAGAGGTGGTGGGTTCAAACCCAGCCCCAGCCAAAAACCACAGAACAAACAAACAAAAAAAATAAAAATAAAAAAAAATAAAAAATTTATTTAAAAAAAAGAATATATATAACATAATACCTGAATTCTAACAATGGAAAGAACCTTAGATTGCTAATTAGTAAGCTTGGGATAGGTGTCTAATTTTATTCACCTTCAACATCTTTCTTAGTTCTTATAACTTAAACTAGTGTTTACAAAGTGTGGGCCCTAGACCACATTGTTTGGGAACTAGTTAGAAATGGAATTCTTGGGTCCTATTCCAAACTTTGTGATTCAGAAACTGAGAATTGGGGACTCAGTAACTTTTGTTTCAACTAAGCCTTCCAGGTTATTCTGATACATGTAGATGTTAAAATTTGTGAACCACTGGAATTATAAGATATCTCAGAAGTCATACCTAGGGGAAGTTATTCTGTGGTTATTTTGTAAATAAAGGTATGTTTAGCTTGAACTCCCCATTTTCCTCAGGTATGGCAGTTTTGGGGATACCCAGCATTTTATTTTATTATTTATTTTATCACCTAGTATTTTAGGAATGTTTTTCTGTTCCAAAAGAAAAATTAGCTATCTTAATTTTAAACTTCACAGCTTACAGTTATTTAAAAATCTTTTCTTCTTCTTCTTCTTTTTTTTTTTTTTTTTGAGACAGAGTCTCACTTTGTTGCCCTCAGTAGAGTACCCTTGCAACATAGCTCATAGCAACCTCAAACTCTAAGGCTCAAGCAATCCGCTTGCCTCAGCCTCCCAATTAGCTGGGACTACAGGTGCCTGCCACATGCCTGGCTGTCATTTTTAGAGATGGGGTCTCATTCTTGCTCAGGCTGGTCTTGAACTTCTGAGCTCAAGCAGTCCACCTGCCTTGGCGTCCTATTGTGCTAGGATTACATTTGCCAGAGCCACCATGTCTGGCCTGAAAATCTTTTGTTTAGGGAGGCTCCTGTGGTTCAGTGGGTAGAGCGCTGGCCCCATATACTAAGGGTGGCAGATTTGAACCCGACCCCAGCCAAACTGCAACAAAAAAAAGCCAGGCATTGTGACGGGTGCCTATAGTCTTAGCTACTTGGGAGGCTAAGGCAAGAGAATCGCCTAAGCCCAAGAGCTGGAGGTTGCTGTGAGCTGTGATGTCACAACACTCTACAGAGGGCAGCAAAGTAAGACTCTGTCTCTAAAAAAAAAAGAAGAAAAAGAAAATCTTTTCTTCATATATGTTTCCTACCAGTTGAATTTGCTGACATTTTTCTAAACTGGTGATAGCTGTATAGGCACAATATCTTTGAATCAGAGACACTAAATTTATAAGTGTCTGAAGACTGTTTAATGATGCTTACACAAAGCAAAATTTTTTGTTTATATTTATATGCACTTAACATGCTTTTCTCTTGATGAGTGGAAACTTCTCCATGATGAGTGGTTAAGGGAAGATAAAGGTAAAATATATGCCTTTGTTATGCAGAGTTTAATGAGTGATACAGAAGAATAAAAAGTAGAGGGGTGGTTTTTCTGTAGTAGAAAATACTCATAGCACAGATTTTTTTTTTTTTTTTTTTAGAGACAGAGCCTCAAGCTATTCCCCTGGGTAGAGTGCTATGGCATCACAGCTCACAGCAACCTCCAACTCCTGGGCTCAAGCGAGTCTCCTGTCTCTGCCTCCCAAGGAGCTGGGACCACAGGCACCCGCCACAACACCCAGCTATTTTTTGGTTGCAGCTGTCATTGTTGTTTGGCAGGCCCAGTCTGGATTCGAACCCGCCACCTTAGGTGTATTGGCTGGTGGGTTTCCCCCTTAAGCCACAGGTGCTGAGCCATATATATATATATATATTTTTTTTTTTTTTTTTTAGATAGTTTCACTACATTGCACTTGGTAGAGCGCCGTGGTGTCACAGCTTATAGCAACCCCAAACTCTTGGGGTTAAGTGATTCTCTCTTGTCTCAGCCTACTGAGTAGCTGGGGACTACAGGCGCCTGCCATAACACCTGGCTTTTTTTTTTTTTTTTTGAGAGATGAGGTCTTGCTCTTGCTCAGGCTGATCTCAAACTTGTGAGCTCAGGTGATCCACCTGCCTCGGCTTCCCAAAGTGCTAGGATTATAGGCATGAGCCACTGCACCTGACCCTATACCACAGAGCTTCCCTAGCAATAGATACTTGCCTCAAGCTTGTTTACAGATGTCTTTGTGGACTGAAAAGTGCTTATTACTGCTGGTATTCACACATCGGTATTTCCTGTAGAGGGAGTTGCACACTTCACTCCTAGAAATCTTAATAACATGTCAAATGTGTATTTTATGCTTAGCACTATGCTAAGTGCTTTGTATGTGGCCCACATCCACCATTGTTGTTTTGACTTGATACCTTGAGTTTAAATTTACTCTCTGTTGGTAGTGTGTTGGGCAGTCCTGTGGATCATCTCTTCTGTAGTGTTTAGATAGAATAAATTTGGGGACTCCTTTTTTTCCAGCATACACAAAATACAAATAAAAGAAAAAATATTTATTGTTAAATAAAGGGAACCTTTTGAAGAGTTCATAAGAAAGAACCCCTATGTTGTAGTGTTGTTGCCTGGTTGAATGTTTTCAGGATTTAGTAAACAATATTATGTTTACTCTTTGCTGCCTATGCCTTTAATTATAACCAGTATCAGCCTTTGTAAATTGAAGAAGCCTATTTTCTTTAGTCTTATATGTAAGTTGCTTCTCTCTCTCTCTCCCTCTTTTTCTTTTCTTTAATTATGATTGCTTTTCTCTCCAAGCTTTTTCTGACTATTAATTATTTCTTCTATATTTTTTGTTTTTGTTTTTGAGACAGAGTTTCACTGTGTCTCCCTCAGTAGAGTGCTGTCACGCCCACCACAATGCCCGACTATATTTTTGTTCTAGTTGTTATTGTTGTTTAGGAGGCCCTGGCTGGGTTTGAACCCCCCAGCCCTGGGGTATGTGACTGACGCCCTAACCACTGAGCTACGTGCACTGAGCCAACTATTTCTTAATGTGGTTACCAAAATTATAAGAATTGTTATAGGTTCAGAAGCTTTTTCTTTCTTTCTTTTTTTTTTTGAGACAGAGCTTCAAGCTGTCACCCTGGGTAGAGTGCCGTGGCATCACAGCTCACAGCAACCTCCAACTCCTGGGCTTAAGCGAGTCTCCTGCCTCAGCCTCCCAAGTAGCTGGGAACACAGGCGCCCGCCACAATGCCCGGCTATTTTTTGGTTGCAGCTGTCATTGTTGTTTGGTGGGCCTGGGCTGGATTCGAACTCACCACCTTAGGTGTACGTGGCTGGTGCCTTAGCCACTTGAGCCATAGGCGCCAAGCCAGCTTTTTGTTTTTGAGCCATAGGCGCCGAGCCAACTTTTTGTTTTTTATCTTTTGCTCATTCATTCATTTATTCATTCACCAAACACACTTGGGTATACTCTTGGTGTTTAATGAATGTGCTGGGTATACAAAAATGAATGTCTTACCTATTATCCTCATAGTATGATAGAAGTCATATAATCAACTAATTTTGCTATATTGTTATGAGTGAAATTTAGTAAGTATAAAGTACAGAAGCAAGAAAAAGGAGAGTGAGAAGTGCAGAAAGTCTTCTAAGAGGAGGTAGCTGCTGAGTTGGGTATTGGAACATTAATGATTTCCCAAGCAGGCTAGGGGATGAGGATGGAAATTCTAAGCAGAGGAATTGGCATGTTCAAAGGCAAAGAAGTATGGTTCATCTTTGAAAGGTACATGTGAATCTTTCTAAGTGTAGAATATAAATGTCTTAACACAATAACTGGGAAAATGACATGAAGGCTATGTTAACCAGTTTGATGAAAGTATTTCAGATTATATATAGAACCAACACACTGTACCCCATGACTGCATTAATGTACACAGCTGTGATTTAATGAAAAAACAAAGGCAAAGAAGTATGAAACAGCACCACAAGTTCAAAACAGTATTGCCTATATAGTTCAGTGTTACTGGAACATAATAAGAGGAGTGGATCTGAGAAACACTCTGAAGGGCATGAGTCATGCTGAGTTGTTTGTACCTGATGCAATTGGTGATGGGGAGACATTGTCCCTGATACTGGTTTCCTACAGTTTTAGGAAAGGAAAAAACTACTAAAATTGTGATACTCAAGTCATATTTGACCTCTGCAATTACAAGAGATGCCCACCATGACTTGTATTCATCTTTTGTTACCAACATATAGTAAGCATTACATATTTTTTTCGGGCAGTCTTCTTTGTCATCCAGGATAGAGTGCAGTGGTATGATCATGGCTCATTGCAACCTCAAACTCCTTGGTTCAAGCACTTCTGCCACAGCCTCCTGAGTAGCTAGGACTACAGGTGCAGGTTACCATACCCAGCTAATTGTTTTTATTTACATGTACTTATTTCTTTTATTTTTCTACAGACACAGGGGGCTTAACTTACTGTCTGGGTTAGAGTGCAGTGGTGTCGTCATAGCTCACTGCAACCTCAGGCTCCCAGGCTTAAGTGATCCTCCTGGCTCAGCCTCCTCAGCTGGGATAACAGACATGTACCATTGTGCCCAGCTACTTTTACTTATTTTGGTAGAGCCAGGGTCTTGTTCTTGGTCAGGCTGGTCTTGAACTCCTGGACTCAAGCGTTCCTCTCACCTTGGCCTCACGTAGTGCTAGGACTATAGCCATGAGCCACAGCAGTCAGCCTAGAAACACAGCTAATTTTTTTTTTTTTTTTTGTAAAGATGAGGTCTCACTATGTTGCTCAGGCTAGTCTTTAACTCCTGGCCTCAAGAGATCCTCCTACCTTGGCTTCCCAAGGTGCTGGTAATACAAGCATGAGCCACTATACTTGGCAACTTTTGATTTATTTATATTAACTTTTATGTCTGTAGTAACATTTAACTCACCAGTTACTTATTTTTAATTTTAAAAAAATTTTTGAGACAGAGTCTCATTTTGTCACCCTTGGTAGAGTACCATGGTGTCATAGCCTATAGCAACCTCAAACTCTTGGACTTAAGCAATTCTCTTACCTCAGCCTCCCAAGTAGCTGGGACTATAGGCCCCTGCCATAATACCTGGCTATTTTTTGTTGAAGTTGTCATTATTGTTTAGCTGGCCCAGGCCACATTCAAACCTGCCAGCCTTGGTGTATGTGGCTGGCGCCTAATCATTGTACTATGGACCCTGAGCCTATTTATTTATTTTTTGAGACAGAATCTCAAGCTGTTGCCCTGGGTAGAATGCCATGGCATTCATAGCTCACAACAACCTCCAACACCTAGGCTCAAGCGATTCTCTTGCCTCAATTTTTCTATTTTTAGTAGAGACAGGGGTCTTGCTTTTTGCTCAGGGTGGTCTCGAACTCATGCGCTCAAGCTATCCATCCATGTCAGCCTCCTAGAGTGCTAGGATTATAGGCGTGAGCCACTGTTCCCAGCCTTACCAGTTCCCTACCAAATTATAAGTTAATGTAATGAGGTATCAATATAGATTTGGATCACTTTTTATTAGGTAGAACTAGTTAGAAATCGTTATATGGATTTCTTAATTTTTTCTAGGCATTTCTGCACATGTTTACTCAGGTCAGTGGCTAATTAGTATACTACTTCTTTACTTGGCTTTGTGAGCTCTTTCTCAGTTTAAACTCCTCTGTTTAGGATGTCACTCCATGTTTTCTATATCATTTATGAAAATACCAGGAACAGTCCCAAACATTGTACTGTGGGAAACATAGGCATCTGAATAAATCCATTTACTTCTGCCCTTTATTTATTTATTTTTATTATTATTAAATGATAGCTGTATACATTAATGCAAACATGGGGTACAGTGTCGTGTTTTCATATACAATTTGAAATATTTTCATCAAACTGGTTAACATAGACTTTGTGTCATTTACTTATTGTGTTAAAACATTTATACTCTAATTCTAGAAAAGTTCACTTGTACCCTTGTTAGACCATATAGGTGATCTTTCCAGTCACCCTCCCACCACCCATCCGCCCTTCTCTCCTCCCTTTCCCCACCCCCTCCCCATATTCTTAGGCTAGAATTAGGTTGTAGCTTTCATTTGAGATCTATAAATTAGTTTCATAATAGGGCTGTGTACATTGGATACTTTTTCTTCCATTCTTGTGATACTTTGCTGAGAACATTTTCCAGTTCCATCCATGTAAACATGAAGGAGGTAAAGTCTCCATCTTTCTTTAGGGCTGCATAGTGTTCCATGGTGTACATATACCACAGTTTATTGATCCATTTGTGAATCGATGGGCATTTGGACTTCTTCCATGACCTGGCAATTATGAATTGAGCTGCAATAAACATTCTGATACAAATATCTTTATTGTAATGTGATTTTTTTATCTTCTGGGTATATACCTAATAAAGGAATTGTAGGATCGAATGGAGGTCAATTTTTAGTTCTCTATCTGCCCTTATTTTTAACCATTTCTTCATATGTCCTACAATTCTTTCAGATTATATATTTTATCTTATTTTTGTGGGGATATATAAGATATATTTTTATCTTATTTTCTCTGTCATCCTGGGTAGAGTGCTGTGGCATCATAGTTCACAGCTACCTCAAACTCTTAGGGTTAAGGGCTCCTCTTGCCTCAGCCTCCTGAGTAGTTGGGACCTCAGGTGCCTGCCACAGTGCCCAGCTAGTTTTTCTATTTTTAGGAGAGATGCGGTTTCACTTTTGCTCAGGCTGGTTTGAACCCCAGAGCTCAAGCAGTCTACCTGCCTTGGCCTCCCAGAATGTTAGGATTACAGGTGTAAACCACCTTGCCTGGCTTATCTTATTTTTAATATATAGTATTGGTACATATTTATGGAATACATGTGATATTTTGTTACATGTATAGACTATAATCATCAAGTTAGTATTTGGGGGTGTCGATTATCTTGAGTATTTATCATTTCTATGTGTTAGAAGTATTTCAAATCTTCTTATAGCAATTTTGAAATACACACTTTCCCCTCCTTTACTGGACCTTATACTATCATCTACAGTACTTTTTTTTTTTTTTTTTGACGGAGCCTTAAGCTATCCCCCTGGGTAGAGTGCCATGGCATCACGCTCACAGCAACCTCCAACTCCTGGGCTCAAGCGAGTCTCCTGCCTCAGCCTCCCAAGTAGCTGGGACTACAGGCACCCGCCACAACGCCTGGCCAGTTTTTGGTTGCAGTCATCATTGTTGTTTGGCGGGCCCGGGCTGGGGATTCGAACCCGCCACCTTAGGTGTATGTGGCTGGCGCCTTAGCCGCTTGAGCCACAGGCGCTGCACCAATACATTTTTTTTTTTTTAACCACAGTCACCCTACTCTATTTTTTTCTTTTTTTTTTTTTGAGACAGTTTCACTTGGTCATCCTCAGTAGAGTGCTGTGGCATCATAGCTCACAGCAATCTCAGACTCTTGGGTGATCGTCTTGCCTCAGCCTCCCAAGTAGCTGGGACTACAGGAGCCTGCCACAATACCCAGCTATTTTTATTTTTACTTATTTATTTATTTATTTATTTATTTTGAGACAGAGTCTCAAGCTGTTGCCCTGGGTAGCATGCGGTGGCATCATAGCTCACAGCAACTGCCAACTCAAGTGATCCTCTTGCTTCAGTTTTTCTATTTTCTATTTTTTATTTTTTGAGATAGTCTTAAGCTGTCGCCCTGGGTGGAGTGCTATAGCATCACAACTCACAGCAACCTCAAACTCTTGGGTTTAAGCAGTTCTCTTGCCTCAGCCTCCCAAGTAGCTGGGACTACAGGTACCTACCACGATGCCTGGCTATTTTTTTATTGTAGTTGTCATTGTTGTTTGGTGGGTCCAGACTGGATTGAACCTGCCAGCTCTGGTGTATGTGGCTGGCACCTTAGCTTCTTGAGCTACAGTTTTTCTAATTTTTTTGTAGAAAATAGTGTTTATTTTATTATTATATTTTGCAGTTTTTGACCTGCCACCTCTGGTACATGGGGCTGATGCCCTACTCCTTGAGCCACAGGCACTGCCCTAGTTTTTCTGTTTTTAGTAGAGACGGGGGTCTCACTTTTGCCCTTGCTAGTCTCAAACTTGTGAGCTTAGGCAAGCCACCGGCCTCTGCGTCCCAAAGTACTGGGATTATAGACAGGAACCAACATACCTGGCCACCCTACTCTCCTATTGAATGTTAGAATTCTTTCTAACTGTATGTTTGTACTCATTAACCAACTTGTGTTTACTCCACCCCAACCCTATCGTTCTACTCTATACTTCTATGAAAACCACTCTCTTAGCTCCCACTTCATGAGTGAGAACGTGTGATATTTTTCTTTCTGTGCCTGACTTACTTCACTCAAAATAATGATCTCTGGTTCCTTCCCTTTTGCTGCAAATGACATGATTTCCTTCTTTTGTATGTCCAAATAGTGTTCCATTGTGTATATATACCAAATTTTCTTTATCCATTCATCTATGATGGACACTTAGTTTGATTCAGTATTTTTGCTGTTGTGAGTAATGTTAAAAAATATGAAACACTTCACAAATTTGCATGTCATCCTTGTGCTGGGCCATACTAATTTGCATATATTGTTCTAATTTTAGTATATGTGCTGCCAAAGTGAGCACCAGATTCTGTATTTTAAAAATTCTGTAGAGAAGCTTTGTTGAAAGTTTTTATAATTCTAAATAAATTGTATCTCTTGAATTTCTCTTCCATGGAATCTATGTAGCCATTGGAACATCATATTCAGGAAACTCCTGTTAATATTTGTGCCATCCTAAGTCAAATTGGAATTTTGAGGGGCTCTCAGCAACCATGAACCAAGCAACCTCACTAGGTAAAAGTAGAAAAGGAGTTTCAAGCACCATGGTTGGGTGTCAAGTGATTGGTGGTCTCAGCTTTTTAGCCTGTCATCTATAAGAATAGCCTTTTCTCATTTTTTATAGATTAAGAATTTTTTGGCTCAGTGCCTGTGGCTCATCAGCTAGGGCACCAGCCACATATAACAGAGCTGGTGGGTTCAAATCTGGTCTGGGCCTGCTAAAGAACAATAACTACAATAAAAAAATAGCCAGGCATTGTGGTGGGCGCCTGTAGTCCCAGCTACTGGGGAGGCTGAGGCAGGAGAATGACTGAAGCCCAAGAGTTTGAAGTTGCTGTGAGCTGTGACACCACGTCATTCTACCAAGGGCAACAAAGTAAGAGTCTGTCTCAAAAAAAAATTTTTTTTAACCACCTAGCTGCATCATCTTAACTTGGGAAAAGACTTCATTTTAAGACCTATATTAAAGCAGAACTATTGGCTAAAATTTCTCAATCTTGTTCTGTTGTGGTAATTATTTGAAGGACATATATATGCTTACCCATATTAATCAAGTTCATTGGTTTCTGCTAAAGCTCTAATAGGAATAGAATAGCAAGCTGGTATATGTCCATTCAAAGTGAAATCTTTATTTCACAAGCATCTGATAGATCTTTGCCACAGGACTTTAAATTAGGAGCACTGGATTAGGTGTGAAATAGTCTCTGTATAGTTTCTAAAAACAAATTTTTTTTTTTTTGAGGCAGAGTCTCACTTGGTTGCTCTCTGTAGAGTGCTGTGGGTCATAGCTCGCAGCAACCTCAAACTCTTGGGCTCAAGAGATTCTCTTGCCTCAGCCTCCCAAGTAGCTGGGACTACAGGTGCTTGCCACAACACTTGGCTATTTTTAGAGATGGGGGGGTTGTCTGGCTTTTGCTGAGGCTGGTCTTGAACTCCTGAACTCAAGCAGTCCACTCACCTTGGCTGCCCAGAGTGATAGGATTACAGGTGTGAGCCACTGTGCCTGGACTAATTATTACTGTTTTAGCATATTCATTCTAGTTTTCTTCCATGCGTAGAAGTATTTTCCATAGTTTATTTTTATTGCTGAATATATTCCATTGTGCATATATACATGGGAATTTGTTTATTTACTTCAAATGGACATTTAGGTTGTTTTCAGTTTTTTGCTATTATGAATGAGGCTGCAATAAATATATCTGCACAAATCTTGATGTGGACATATTTTTATTCATCTTGAGAAAATACAAAGGAGTAATTGTTAAATTATAAGGTAAATACATGCATAATTCTTAAAGAAATTGCCAAAGTATTTAACCATCTTACACTCCTTCAGCAGTGTAAGATGAGAGTTGCACTTGCTCTTTGTTCCTTGCCTTGATATATTAGTCCTCTAGTTAGTGTAAAGTGGTATCTCATGATTTTAATTTGTATTTCTCTGATGACTAATGATGTTAAGCCCCTTTTCACCTGCTTATCAGGTCATTTGTAGATCATCTTTGATAAAGTGTATGTTCAAGCTTCACCCTTCCTCTCCCCCCCCCTTTTTTTTGTTTATCTGTTCATCTTTTACATTGTTGATTTGTAGTTCTGTTAATATTCTGGATATGAGTTCTTTATTAGATTTATGTGTTGCAAATACTTTTTCTGAGTCTGTGACTTATTTCCTTTTTTTTGGAGACAGATTCTCACTATTTTACCCTTGGTAGAGTGCTGTCACATCAGAGCTCACAGCAACCTCAAATTCTTGGACTTAAGCTATTGTCTTGCCTCAGCCTCCCAAGTAGCTAGGACTACAGGTGCCACAATGCCCGGCAGTTTTTTGGTTGTTGTCATTGTTTGGCAGGCCTGGACTGGGTTTGAACCACTAGCTCTGGTGTGTGTGGCTGGCACTCTAGCCACTAAGCTAAAGACTCTGAGCCTATTTCTTCATTTTCCTAATGCTATATTTTGGGGATCAGACTTTTTTTTTTTGAGTCAAAGTCTCACTTTGTAGCCCTCGATAGAGTGCTATTGTGTCACAGCTCACAGCAACCTCAAACTCTTGGGCTCAAGTGATCTCCTTGCCTCAGCCTCCTGAGTACCTGGGACTATAGGTGCCCACCACAATGCCTGGCTATTTTTATTTTTACTTATTTATTTTTTTGAGATAGAGTCTCACTATGTTGCCCTCAATTGAGTGCCATGGCGTCACATGTCACAGCAACCTCAAACTCCTGGGCTCAAGGCATTCTTTTGCCTAAGCCTCCCACATGGCTGGGACTGCAGGTACCCACCAGAGCACTTGGCTGTTTTTAGAGACGAGGTCTTGCTCTTGCTCTTGCTCAGGCTGGTCTTGTACCCGGTGAGCTCAGTTAATCCACCCACCTTAGCTTCCCAGAGTATTAGGATTATAGGCATGAGCCACTTCCCCTATCCCCTATTATCATTTGAAAAGTACATACTATTATGACATAATTGACTTTTATAAGCCATGTTTTAAATAAGATATGGTCTAGAACAGTGGTTCTCAGCATATGATCCATGGATATACCCAAAGATTGTTTTATTGAGGGGTCTGTGAAGTCAAAACTATTTTCATAGTAATATTATTATTTGGCTTTTTTTCTCTCATTCTCTAATAAGTGGAGACTTTCCAGAAATTTAGTGGAACTGTATAGAATTAACTATATGATGTGTGATGATAATTCTCTCAGACCCAATGGAATGTGTTTGTGGTGTTTTGTATTTTCTAGAATTTCCTAAGGTGGTAGATTTAGTGTATAAATGTGTGCTTTCTCAGAGATTTAATTCAGTTTTCAGTACTCAGTATTATGTTTTTAGTAGCTATCTTTGGTTATACCTTCTGTAATCTGTAACCTCACTATAGTCCGGTATTCATTATTTTGAAATTCTGAAGTTTTCTTTGAGCTTCTGTGAAAATACAAGTACAATTTGTTGCCTTTCACAATTAAATATTTAGAGCATTTCCCAGTTTTAATGTGTGTTCATCAAATACTGATATATACAACCCATATAAATAAAAGCTGTTTTGAGATCCTCAGTAAATGTGAAGAGTATAAGGAAACCAAAAAGTTTGAGAACTTCTGGAATAGGGGCTAAGAATGTAGACTTCTTAATAGCTAGATTTGAGTTTGAACCCCACTTTGGTTACTTGTTAAGTTATTTTGGCTCAAGTCACTTAATGTTTTTGATTCTTTCTTTATGACTAAAGTTGTTTTACAATTTTACCTCATAAGGTTGTTGTGAGTATTAAATGGGCTTGAAAGTGCTAGTATATAGGAGGCATTCATGTTAACTGTTGTAATAGAAGATGTAGTAACATCTAGCTATAGCATTTCTGAGCAATATTAACCTGTATAAAAGTGGATTAAGTCCTTGTTTTCATTCTGCTCTTGCCCATGCCTCTAGAACTTTT
>NW_003852529.1:3004470-3007576 GCF_000181295.1 Otolemur garnettii | reverse complement strand
GCCCGGCTATTTTTTGGTTGCAGCCGTCATTGTTGTTTTTGGCGGGTCCGGGCTGGGGATTCGAACCCGCCACCTTAGGTGTATGTGGCTGGCGCCTTAGCCGGTTGAGCTATAGGCGCCGAGCCCAAATATGTGATTATTAACTTTAATTTTTAGCTTCTCAGGTGGCTTGAGGTAACTATTAAGTATTGCTTTCCTATTGGGCTTTTTATTTTTTTTAGATTAATATGAGGGTAGAAAAGATTAGGTCATAACATTTGCATTTATTAGGTGAGGTCCCTGTTGTAGTTGTGCCCCTCACCCAAGAGGTATCCCATATGCCCCTACATTGTGCCTGTTCAGTGAGAGATCACCAATCTATTGGACTCTTTAATGATGTGAGTTAGCTTACCACACTCTTACAGTTACATTCTTATAAAGACATGGTTTTCTATGATTTAACTTTAGTTGGCACAGATGGGGTGACTGCAGACTTAGAAGGCATGCTATCTTGCCAGGACAGGAATGTAGTGGTGGTGGGGGAGGAGGAGTATATGTTTTTGTGGGGAGTAATTTAGAGTACAAGCTCTTGGTCTTAGGCCAATTCCCTAAAACTTATACTCTTGAATGTGAAGTTTCTTAAATCTCCAGTGTGGTAGTTTGTAAAAGAGGTCACATGTTGATGAAGAGGTTGACCTTTGTGAATCAGAACATTAATCATAGCTCTAGAGAGTAGTACCATGGAGGAAATCACAAGAGCAGTATATCAACACTGGAAATAGGTGCATTTATATAATATCTTCTGGTTTGGGGTGACTGCTTGCTGTCTCCCTAAACTCACTTAAAGACTTGGGAGAAATAGCATGTGTGACACATTTCATGGTTTATATCATTTACTGAGCAAATGTCTAGAGTTAGTGTTTTTCAGGACAAGCTGTCCTTTCAGGTTCATACTACCTTTCTCATCTGGCAAAAAGGAAGGTCATTCATATTTCCCCATTAGATTCAAAGTAAACTACTGGGGCTCTTTTTCTGTATATTGTCCTTATGTAACAAATAATTAATCCTTACCTTCTAGGAACTAAATTGGCCTGGCCTGTACCACATATCATGCTAATGACTTATCATTGCATCAGTTACAGATGATGGTAGAAAAACTAGGCATTATCTTTGTTTCTGTGTTCTGGGTGTCTTTTGCTATAGAAACAAGGCAGTAAACAGAAGTGTTCAGGGAGCATTTGATTCTCAGTGAATGTTTGATTGGCTAATGAAAATAAAGTTAAGAAATTGGCTGATGTGAGGGAGAAACCGAATATTTCTAAGTTATTATGGTTTCCATTTTTGGTAGATGGTGTTTATGTGTGTGTTGTGGGGTGCTTTAAAGATTATTTCTCAGTGACTAGGCCTTATAAAATCTCTTTTCTGCTCTAGAAGTTACATAATTACTTTTCTTTTGAGTTATGATTTCATTTAGTTCAGGCTAATTTTTAAATGTCAAATACATAGAACCTCTATAGTTGACTACACTGACCACCTCCTTAAATTGACCTAATTTTCATAGAGCAGACATGCAACACATGGACATATCAGTACAGTAGGCCTACTTCCTTATTTTGACCACCTCTGACCAATTTGACCAGTTTGTTATAGTCCTTCAGATGGTCAACTTCAGAGGTTCTATTGTATTAAGAGTGTTAAGTCTTCATAGTGTTCTGGGGCTACAAAAAGGAAGTGAAGATTTGAAAGAGTGAGATGGAAAGTAGAGTGAGGAATTACACGTTTTTACTTCACAGTTACTCAGAAAATATAACCCCAAGGTATGGCCTGGACATTCACAAATACTGTTACTTCCAATTTCTCTGGTGGTTTAATTGATAAGAACATTGCATTTTGATAGAAGTTTTAATATTATGAATTATTGTCTTGCAGTTACCCAAGGAGAAGAGTGTATTTTAGTAAATATCTTTGAGGTAACAGCATGTCCTATACATATAATATCTACACTCGAATTACATCATTTCAAGCTGGTGTTGAGATGCCTTATCCTCACCTTGAATTTCAGGGGACAGTTTTTCCTTTTGCAGAATTGTGGTGTTATCTTGGTTAAATGTGTAGCAAGCACACTGAACAGCTGTTTGTACCAAATGGTACATAGGAAATCAGGCAATGGGCTCGGTACACATGGTTAGGGCACCAGCCAAATACACCAGGGCTAGCGGGTTCGAACCCAGCCCGGGCCTACTAAACAACAAAGACAACTACAACAAACAAAATTGCCGGGTGTTGTGGTGGGCGCCTATAGTACCAGCTTCTCAGGAGGGTGAGGCAAGAGTTTGAGGTTGCTGTGGCTGTGTGGTGCCACAGCACTCTACCCAGAGCAACAAAGTGAGACTCTATCTCAAAAAAAAAACACACACACACACCATTAGAGATTTTAGCACTTAAACTCATTTCTTGACCCAGTTGGTTTTGTGACAGGTATATTTGTGGTCAGGGTGAACGTATCCTGACTCTTTTAGGGGATTTTAGAATCATTTTGAATATAGTTAGCTATTCGGCACTAGTGTCGAGGGCAACTCCTAAGAAAAAGTTCACTTTGTTTTGCATATTCCTCTTCTCTTGAGCATTCTGCTTTCATACCTGTCTTTTTATTTTTATTTATTTTATTTATTTTTCTAGAGAGTGTCTTACTCTGTTTCCCAGGCTAGAGTATAGTGGCATGATCATAGCTAGCTGTAACCCTGAACTACTGGTTTTAAGTGATCCTCCTGTCTCAGCCTCCCAACTAGCTGTGATTACAGGTGAGCACCACTATGCCCAGATAATTTTTAAACACTTTCTGTAGAGATGAGGCCTTGCTATATTTCCTAGATTGATCTCAAATTCCTGGACTGAAGCAATCCTCCAACATTGATGTCCCAAAATGCTGCGATTGTAGGTGCTTGCTACTATGCCTGGCCTTTCTTTTTATTTTTATTTATTTACTTATTTTTATTTATTCAATTTTTTGAGACAGAGTCTTACTTTGTCACCCTGGGTAGAGTGCTATGGCTTCATAGCTCACAGCAACCTCAAACTTTTGTGTTTAAGTGATTCTTTTGCCTCAGCTTCCCAAGTAGCTGGGACT
>NW_003852529.1:2999294-3004095 GCF_000181295.1 Otolemur garnettii | reverse complement strand
ACAGGCGCCCGCCACAGCGCCGGCCATTTTTTGGTTGCAGCCATCATTGTTGTTTGGCGGGCCCGGGCTGGGGATTCGAACCCGCCACCTTAGGTGTATGTGGCTGGCGCCTTAGCCGAGGGCTCTTAACTGTTGAGGGGCAAAAAGTTTTACCTAGGTCACAAGGTAAAATCTGACCTCAAGGTTTAGTCACTGTGTTTTTGTACTGCCGTGGGGTATTCCCATTTAAAATCCTTCATGAAGTATAATAAAGTTATTAAACTTTCTAAAGTTTGTAAGCTTTGTCTTAGAAAAGTATGTTTTAACATATATTTTATTAATATAGAGATACTGAGCAATCCAGTTAGGTGAGGGGAAAGCCAAAAAAAGTTTGAAGAGACCACTGCTATAAAGGAGTGTCCATAATCTTTGGAACTTGATCTGTGTTCAGTAAAATTGTACAGAATGAAAAAACATTGTCTACTGTGTGGCTTCTTATGTGGAGCTTTCGCTGATCCTTCTGTGTTGGTTTTTCTTCCTCCTGGTCTTTAGTAACATTTATATCTCCCTGTCTTAATGCATATCACTTTGAATTGGAATACTATAATTTATTTACATGTCTGTCGCCCCCTGCTGGCCAGCAATCTCCTCATGCAAGACTGTGCCTTTTTATCTTTGTTTATACAGGGCAGGGATAGGGAGAGATAGACAGTGATCCCTATGTATCTGCCCCTAAAAGTGACCTTGTAGTTATGTTGGATTTTCAAGAACTTGCAAAGAAAGAAAATGAGAACAATAATATATTAAAATTTCAATTGATTTTTGGAGATATGTATGCATTACTGTGTTTGGGGGGCAGCCGAGTGAGAGTCTGAGCCTGCTTCTTCCCTCAGTGTGTATTTAGGTGCACATTATGGCCTTGAAGAGGCGATTTGATGTATGTTACAAAGATTCAGATTTAATACATACAGCTTTATATGACTTTACAAAAAGATACCTGCAATTTTTTAAGGGGTATCTCAATGGGAGACATGAAAATCTGGTGGTGGTTTGGCTTTCTATACTATTACCAGTAAGAGGTTCTTTATTTAAAACATTACTCCTAAACAGTGGAGTAAAATAAATCAGAATCTTTAGTTCCTTAGAGAAAATCGGGAGATGAAGAAATCAATGTTAATAAAAATATTGGCAATTACATCTTTGTAGAAGTTTGTTTAATTTAGCTCTGCCTACAAATACAGAGACTGAATAAAATTCTCAAGGCATATACATAATAAATACACTGAGTCAAAGGTACTTTGTTGTGGTGTAAAGTGGTCTCTGGTTAGAAATACCAATAGTTTTATTTCAACCCAGGTAGCTGAATGACCAATAAAATAATTTGTCAAGTAAAAGCTAGAATTAGGGCTAGATACAGTGGCTCATGTCTGTAATCCTTGCCTCTGGGAGGTTAAGGCAGGAAGATGGCTTGTGAGGGTAGGAGTTTGAGACTATCTTAATTAAGAATGAGATCCTATCTCTACAAAAAAAATAGAAAAATTTTTTTCTGTAGCTGGACATGGTAGTATATACCTATATAGTCCTAGCAACTGGAGAGGCTGAGGCAGGAGAATCACTTGAGCCCTGGGAAATTGAGGTTGCTGGGAATTGTTATGATGCTGCTGCAGTCTGGCCCAGGTAACAGAATGAGACCGTATTCTCAAAAAATAAATAAATAAATAAAAGCTAGACCGGGTGATGCCTGTAATTTTAATACTCTGCAAGGCTGATGTGGCAAGATTGCCTGAGTTCACAGGTTTTGAGACCAGCCTCAGCCAGGGTGGTCTCTAAAAATAGCTGGGTGTTGTGGTGGGCACCTGTAGTCCCAGCTACTCAGGAGGCTGGGTCAAAAGAATTGCATAAGCCGAAGATTTTGAAGTTGCTGTGAGCTGTGACGCCATGGCACTGTATCCAGGGCAACAAAGTGAGACTCTGTCTCAAAAAAAAAAAAAAAAAGCTAGAATTTAGGGATGGTGGAATATTAAATAAACAGTGGGATAGCTAGAAATATAGGTTCCCTTAAGCAAATGTCAGAAGCCTCTCACCCTGGGAAGATTCTTTGCTAATCTTCTATCTACCAAGCATGGTTTTCTGATTGACAGACATTTTTAGTTGCTAGCTGGTCCACCACTTCACCGTCCTCTCTGCCAGAGCCATTTTAGCTGTCTGGGTCACCTTTGACAGTTTCTTCCAGCAGTCTTAAGATACTGGCTCAAAATACTTGGTCTGGCTCAAGTTTCATTCCAAGCAGATTATAGTAGTATATGGTAGTGGTTAGGACTACTGGCTCTGGAACCAACATGCCTGGGTTCAAATCCTAGCTCCAGTAATTACTAGTTTTGTAACTTGGGCAAGTTACTTGTTTTTGTCCTTCATTTTCCTTGTTTGTAGAGAGGGTAATAATATCTCATAGGGATATTGGATTTCAATATTAATTCATGCATAGTGGTTATGTATTTGGTACGTGGAGACCATTTATAAAAACATTGTTGTTACTATTATTTTGCTGTGTCATTATATTTATTGCATGCAAACTTTATGGCCACCCTATAGTTCCCCTTCAGAGTAGCCTTTTGGGGTGTCATTAATAAAGAGCAATAGCTTTTTTCATACTTCTTCACTCACTTCTTTGTGCCTCTTGGGAGTGGGAATTGTGTAAACTCTCCAGAAAGAGCAATCTTTAACATCTAGTTCAGTGGTTTTCAACCTTCCTAATGCCATGACAGTTCCTCATGTTGTGGCAACTGCCAACCATAAAATTATTTTTGTTGCTACTTCATAACTGTAAATTTGCTATTGTTATGAATTGTAATGTAAATATCTGATATGCAGGATGTATTTTCATTGTTACAAAGGGGTTGTGACCCACAGGTTGAGAACCGCTGATGTAGTTGATTGAGATTTTAGATACATAGAGCTTTGTTTACCTTTTTTGGTGGTAGGAGCGTGTGTGTGTGTGTGTGTGTGTGTGTGTGTGTGTGTGGAGAGGAGTGGGTGGGAGGACAGAGGAAGATGTGGAAGGCCGTAGGAGGGTTACCTGACAACCTTACCAACAAGTCTCCCTCAGAGTTCTAGTTGGGATTCAGTAGGCTGGGCCTGAAATGAGATGTTGTTTGAATACAAGATAAACAGACCTGAGGAATAATGTAAATAGGAACAAGGCCAAAAAGATCTGAGTTGGAATCAGATTACAGAGGACCTTAGAACACAAAGGGATCTTAAATTGTTCACTTCCAAGAGGAAAGTAGGATCTAGAGAGGTTAAATGATTTACTAAACAGCAAGGCAGTAATAGTAGAATAGGTATACCTTTAGACACTTAGGTTTTGTTGTAGTTTTCTGTTGTTACCTAAAAAGATTAACTTAGGTCAGTTTAACCTTTCTGTTTCTTCATTTATAAAAGAAATCGGTAATTTGTTCTAATTCTCACAGTGTGACTATCTTAGAGAAGAGAAATTATTTGCTATAAAGTGATAGAATTATATAGTAGTTCTCAAAGGGTACTTTGGGTTTGTTTTGTTCGAGACAGGGCCTTGCTCTGTTGCCCAGGCTAGAGTGCAGTGGCATCACCCCAGCTCATAGCAACCTCAACCTCTCTATAGCCTCCTAAGCAGCTGGGACTATAGACGCGCACCATCATGCCCAGCTTCCATTTTAAACACTTCTAAGTGTACACTGGGTGTCATTAATTACATTCACAATGTTGTGCAACCGTCACCACTATATAGTTCCAAAACTTTCATTACCCTAATCATAAAGCAGTAACTCCCCTTCCTCTTCCTAGTATCTGGTAATCTTTACTTTCTGTCTCTCTGAAATTGCCTATTCTAGTGAAATCATACAGTATTTTTCCTTTTGTGTTTGGCTTGTTTCATTTAGCACAATATCTACATGGTTCATCCATGTTGTACCATGAATATACCAGAACTTCATTCCTTTATCGTGATGAATCACAACAATGAAAAGTATAAAGGAATATAAACATTATCATTTGTTTAAAAAAATATTTGTTAATACATTCATCTGTTGAAGGACATTTGGATTATTTCTGCCTTTTGATTATTTTGGATAGTTCAGTGAAGATCATTGGTAGATCGTTGTTTTAGAATCTGTTTTCAGTTCTTTCAGGTATACATGTATACCTAGAAATGGAATTACTGGATCATCATATGGTAATTCTATATATTTAAATTTTTTGAGGAACTACCATACTGTTTTCTACATAGACTGTACCAAGAGTTTCAGTTTCTTCTCTCCTTAATACTATTTTTGATAATAGCCATTTTCTTAGTGGATATGATTTTGATTGTGGTTTTGATTTCCCTAACAATTAGTGATTTTTTTTTTTTGAGACAGAGTCTTTGTCACCCTTGGTTGAGTGCTATGGCATCACAGCTCACAGCAGCCTCAAACTCTTGGCTTGCTTCAGCCTCCCAAGTAGCTGGGGCTACAGGTGCCCGCTACAGCACCTGGCTGTTTTTTAGAAACGGGCTCTCTTGCTCAGGCTGGATGCCTCTTTTTTTGTTTAACGTCAATTGCCCATATTCCCCTCCCCCCTTTTTCCCATGTCCCTCTCCCCTTCTATATTCCCTTTCATGTCAACTAAAATCGCTGTGGAAATTGTTTAGAAAAAAATCATGCTGGCTCGGCGCCTATAGCTCAACCGGCTAAGGCGCCAGCCACGTACATCTAAGGTGGCGGGTTCGAATCCCCAGCCCGGACCCGCCAAACAACAATAATGGCTGCAACCAAAAATAGCCGGGCGTTGTGGCGGGCGCCTGTGG
>NW_003852529.1:2997322-2999140 GCF_000181295.1 Otolemur garnettii | reverse complement strand
AAAAAAATCATGCTTTCTCAAAATATATTCTTAAACCATGTGCCTGGTTAGGCACAGTGGCTCACACCTGTAATCCTAGCACTCTGGGAGGTCAAGAGGCATGAGGATTACTTGAGCTTATCAGTTTGAGACCAGTTTGAGCAAGAATGAGACTTGTCTCTACTAAAAAATAGAAAAATTAGCTGGGTGTTGTGGTGTGTGCCTGTAGTCTCAGCTAATGGGGAGGCTGAGGCATATAAACTTTTTAATTTTGAGACAGTCTTACTTTGTCACCATTGGTAGAATGCTATGGTGTCACAGCTCACAGCAACCTCAAACTCTTGGGCTCAAGTGATCTTCCTGCCTCAGCCTTCCGAGTAGCTGGAACTATAGGCGCTCACCACAATGCCTGGCTCTTTTTTAGAGACGGGGTCTGTTGTTCCTCAGGCTAGTCTCGAACTCGTGAACTCAAGCAGTCCTGCCTCGGCCTCTCAGAGTGGGCTGAGGCGTGTAAAATCTTAATATTGAGAATTTGAGATTGCTTCGGCTCAGGAGTTTGAGGTTGTAATAAGCTATGCTGACACCAGTGCATTCTACTTGGGGTGACAGAGCAAGACTCTGTCTCTAAAAAAATAAAAGAAAAAATAGGTATACTCACACACACACATTGTATTACCTATATTCTTTTACAGATTGCCAGTTATTGTTTTTTAGAGATGGAGTCTCACTAAGTTCCCCAGGCTAGAGTGCCAATGGCTCTTCACAGGTGTGATCACAGTGCACTACAGCCTTGAACTCCTAGGCTCAACCAGTCTTTCTACCTCAGCCTCAGGAGTACCTGAGACTATAGGTGTGTGCCATCATGCCCAACTTACCAGTTATTTGTATATTTTTGGAGACAGAGTCTTAACTCTGTTGCTCTGTGTAGAGTCCCCTAGTGTCATAGCTCACAGCAGTCTCAAACTCCTGGGCTTAAGCAATCTTGTTGCCTCAGACTCAGACTCCCTTATAGGCACCTGCCAAAATGCTCAGCTAGTTTTTTCTATTTCTAGTAGAGATGGGGTCTCACTCTTGCTTAGCCTGTTCTTGAACTCTTGAGCTGAAGCAGTCCACCTGCATCGGCCACACTGATTGCTAGGATTACAGACTTGAGCCACTGCACGTGGCCACCAGTTATTTTTTATTGAGACAAAATTTATGTGCCATATGATTTGCCCTTTTAAAGTATATAATTCAGTGGTTGCTGGTATATTCATAAAGTTGTGCAAACATGGGTCACCACTATGTAATTCCAGAACACTTTTCCTTACCCCCAAAGAAACATGGTACAGTTGCAAACCATCTCCCTTCCTCCCAGCCCCTGGCAACTACTAATCTATTTTCTTTCTTTATGGGTTTACTTATTCTGGACATTTCATTTAAATGGAATCATACAGAGAGTGCCAAACAATGTATACACATTTTAAGAAAGGAAAAAACTGTATTAAAATTGTAATACTCAAGTCACGCTTGCTTTCTGCAGTAACAAGAGGTGCTCAAACTTGTATTTACTTTCTGTTATTGGTATATATTGAGTATTATAATTTTAATCCAGTTTCTTCCTTTCTTAAAATGTGTATATATGTATATATATATGTATTTTTTTTCTTTTTCTATCCTCTGTACATGTGGTCTTTTGTTACTGGCTTTTTACACTTAACATGTTTTTATTTGTAGCATTTATTAGTAATTAATTCTCTTATTGCAAAATAATACTTTATTACAGTGGGGTTTTTTTGAGACAAGAGTCTCACTATGTCACCCTTGGTAGAGTGCTGTGGCATCACAGCTCACAGCAAC
>NW_003852529.1:2988630-2997014 GCF_000181295.1 Otolemur garnettii | reverse complement strand
CAAGTAGGTGGGACTATAGGCACCCTGCCACAACGCCCAGTCATTTTTTGTTGCAGTTGTCATTGTTGTTTAGCTGGCCCAGACTGGGTTCAAACCTGCCAGTCTGGGTATATGTGGCTGGCACCCTACCCACTGAGCTTTGGGTGCCACCCCTATTATAGTGTTTTTCAACCTTTTTTATCTCACAGCACACTTGAACCTATAGTTAATCTTCTGTGGCACACTTAAATTACGTTGATCAATCCTAGCACCCTGGGAGGCTGAGGTGGGTGGATAGCCAGAGCTCAGGAGTTCAAGACCAGCTTGAGCAAATGCTAGACCTGGTCTTTAGAAAATAGCCAGGTGTTGTGGCGGGCACTTGAAGTCCCAGCTACTTGGGAGGCTCTAAGGCAAGAGAATCACTTGAGTCCATGAGTTTGAAGTTGCTGTGCTATGACGCCACAGCGGCATGCTATCAAGGGCAACAAAGTGAGACTCTGTTAAAAAAAAAAAAAAGACTGAGAAATGAATATAATTACTGTGCTTTGAATTTCTTTTGAAATAATTTATGATCTTTTTTTCTTTTTTTTGGCCAGGGCTGGGTTTAAACCTGCCACCTTTGGCATATGGAGCTGGCACCCTACCCTTTTGAGCCACAGGTGCCGCTCATAATTAATAATCTTTAAAAATTTTCGTAGCACACCTAAGATCCTCTCACTGCACACCAGTTGAAAATCATTGCTCTGTTATCATGGATGTGCTACATTTTACTTATCCATTCATCAGTTGATGATCTTTGGGTGGTTTTTACCATTTGGCTATTATGAATAATTTTGCTATGAATGTTCCTGTACAAGGTCTAGTGTGGATGTATGTTTTCATTTTCTTGAGTAGATACCTGGGAATGGAATTGCTGGGCTGTATGGCAACTTTATGTTTAGCCATTTGAAAACTTTTTTCAGAGGGCCTACTGTGCTGTTTACATTCTCACCAGAAGCATATAAAGATTCCACATCTTCACCAGCATTTATTATCTGACCAGCAGGTATGAAATAGCAGTATCTCATTGTGGTTTTGATTTGCATATCCTTAATGGCTAATGATATTGAGCTAATGACTAATGATGTTTTGTGTACTTATTGGCTTGTATATCTTTGAGAAATAGCTATCAAATCCTTCACTCATTTTTTTTCCTTATCTTCATTGTGTAGTATGCCTATTTTTAAATTTTTTTTTCCTTTTTTATTATTGACTTGTAAGAGTTCTTAAAATATTCTGGATACTAGGTGCTTATTAGTTATAGTAGTACTTCTGCAAGTTGACCACCCAAGGGACTGTAACAAACTGGTCAATATACAGAGGTTGTCACCATGAGGAAATAGGCCTGCTATACTGATAATGTATGTGTGGTGCATGCTTGGTCTATGAAAATTAGGTCACCTTAAGGAGATGGCTGGTATAAGGATGTAGGACTCTGGAGGTTCTATTATATATGATTTCCAAATGTGAGAAAATACTATTCTGCAGATGCAGGTTATCTTTTCAGTTTCTTTTTTTTTTTTTTTTGGCTAGGGCTTGGTTTTTCTTTTCTGTTTCTTTTTTTTTTTTGAGACAGAGCCTCAAGCTGTCCCCCTGGGCAGAGTGCCATGGCATTACAGCTCACAGCAACCTCCAACTCCTGGGCTCAAGCGAGTCTCCTGCCTCCGCCTCCCAAGTAGCTGGGACCACAGGCGCCCGCCACAACGCCCGGCCATTTTTTGGTTGCAGCCGTCATTGTTGTTTGGCGGGTCCGGGCTGGGGATTCGAACCCGCCACCTTAGGTGTATGTGGCTGGCGCCTTAGCCGGTTGAGCTATAGGCGCCGAGCCTAGGGCTAGGTTTGAACCTGCCACCTCCAGCATATGGGGCTCGTGCCCTATCCTTTTGAGCCACAGGCACCGCCTCTCTTTTCAGTTTCTGGATAGTGCTTTTTAGAAGCCCAGCTTTAATTTTGAGGAAATCCAGGGTTAATTTATTAGCTTGTTGTGATTTATGCTCTAAAAAGTCACGAATATTTATATTCTTCTAAGAATTTTATGGTTTTAGATCTTACATATAAACTTTTGAGCCATTTTAATTTTTTTGTATGAGGTAGAGGTCTAACTTCATTCTTTTGGGTGTTGATATCTTGTTCCTATACCATTTCTTGAAAAGATGTTTCCCATTGAGCCGTCCTGGCATGCTTGTTTGTTGATCATGAATGTAAGGGTTTGTTTATGGAATCTCAGGTCTGTTCCATTGATCCATATGACTATCCTTATGCCAGTAAGTATTATGCAGTCTTTATAATAGCTTTTATAGGAAGTTTTGAAATTAGGAAGTGTGTTCAACTTTTTTGTTATTTTTAAATATTGTTTTGGCTATTTTGGTTCCCTTGTGTTTCCATCAGAATTTTAAAATAATTTTGCTAATTTCTGCCAGAAAAAAAAAGAAAGCTGGGCATTTGATAGAGATGCATTGAATTTGTGAATCACTTTGCAGGGGGAGTATTGCCATCTTAATAGTATCTCCTTACAGTTCAGGAATGTGGTATGTCTTTCCATAGTGTTTTATGGTTTTCCAGTATGTAAGTTCTGTACTATGTCTGATAAATTCATTCCTTATTATTTTATTTTTTGATGCTATTGTAAATGGAATTGTTTTCTTGATTTCAGTTTTAGAATTTTAATTTTCATTTAGAATTTTAAAATTTTCATTTCTAGTGCATAGGACAACTGTGTATATTATAATTTTCTTGGTAGAAGACATTGTCATTTTTTGAAGGATAATTTTTATTTTATGTATGGAAAACTCAACAGTGTACATTTAGCTCAGTTTAGTGGCAAATTCTTCAGCTTTTGTCTTTTGCAGCTTGGCAATGCGAGCCACAGATTTTGGACCTAGGATGTTGGCTCCTCAGTGACAACAGAACTCCTCTTATCTGTCATTGTATTTGGTCCTAGTAGCTTCCACCAGCTTAGCCAGAGCTCTTTTGTCTTCCCTGCATGAAGGCAACTGTGGTGCACGTCTTCCTGTGGACTAGGTGCACTTGCCTGGCCTTCCCTTGGTAATTTTTTTTTTTTTTTTTTTTTTTTGAGACAGAGCCTCAAGCTGTCCCCCTGGGTAGAGTGCCGTGGCATTACAGCTCACAGCAACCTCCATCTCCTGGGCTCAAGCGAGTCTCCTGCCTCCGCCTCCCAAGTAGCTGGGACCACAGGCGCCCGCCACAACGCCCGGCTATTTTTTGGTTGCAGCCGTCGTTGTTTGGCGGGTCCGGGCTGGGGATTCGAACCCGCCACCTTAGGTGTACATGGCTGGCGCCTTAGCCGGTTGAGCTATAGGCGCCGAGCCTCCCTTGGTAATGTTGTAAGAGACTCCCATCTTTTGACACAGGGCAGGCAGGAAGACACTTCAGTGGCATCCACATCATGTGTAGTCACCATTAGCTGAGCCTTCTTGTTCTCCATCTGGTGGCAGTGTTAACCCCTGCTCGAAGGACAGATGGTATCTTAGTGGGGACATTCCCTTTGCTAGCAGCTTTCTTTTCAGTCTGAACCAACACTTGCTTTGTCCTTGGTCAGTACCATCTTACGCAATTGAGTAGCTGTTTGGCAGTCCAAGGCTTGGGTGAACTGGTTAGCGGCGAGAGGCACTTTCAGCCTCTTGTAGTAGATGGCTCTTTGCCGCTGCAACTGGATGTAGTTGGGCTGTTTGGCAAAGCACTGAGATCTCTTTTGGGCTGGATGGCCTGTCTGAGGCCAACGTTCTTCACCCTTTTCTCAAACGGGGTTTACCACTTTCTTGGCCTCCCGCTTCTTCACGATGGCCATCTTCTTCCCCTTGGCCTTCTTTCAGCATCTTGAACTGCTGGTGCATCAGGTGTTGTCATTTTTTGAGTAGAGGTGGTTTTACTCCTTCCTTTCTAACCTTTCATTTGTTTTTCTTACCTAATTGTCCTGGTTAGAAATGTCAGTACAGTGTTGAATAGAAATGAGGAGTGCAGACATTTTTCTTTTGTTCCTGATCCTAGGGGTAGAACTTTTAGATTCTCATCATTAAGTATGATGTTAGCTTTGGACTTGCGTAGACATCCTTTATCAGTGGAGGAAGTTCCTTTCTGTTCCTAAGTTGTTGAGTATCTTTAATTGTAACAAGGTGCTGAATTTTTGTTAAATGCTTTTTCTGCATCTATTTTCTGCATTTGGTTTTAGTTCTTCATTATATTATGTTTATAATAAAAATACTAAAGTGGCTAGGTGCAGTGGCTTACACCTACCTGTAATCCTAGCATTGTGGGAGGCTGAAGTGGAAGAATAATCACTTGAGCTCAGGAGTTTGAGAGCAGCCTGAGCGAGAGCAAGACCCTGTCTCTACTAAAAAAAAAATAGAACAATTAATCGGATGTTGTGGTGGGTGCCTGTAGTCTAGCTACTTGGAAGGCTGAGGCAGCAGGATCACATGAATGCAGGAATTTGAGGTTGCTGTGAGGTAGGGCTGATGCCATAAGTACTGTAGCCTTGACAACAGAGCCAGACTGTCTCAAAAAAAATTTTTTTAATAAATAAATAAATAGGAATTGAAAGAAAAATTATTTTAGGGAAACCTGAAGTCCTGCTATTCAACAGTAAAAGTTTACAAATATATTCTGTTGTCTTCAGTGTTCCTTTTCCTTTTTCTTTTTTTTTTGGAGACAGAGTTTCACTATGTCACCTTTGGTAGAGTGCTCTGGCGTCACAGCTCACAGCAGCCTCCAACTCTTGGGCTTAAGTGAGTCTCTTGCCTTAGCCTCCCAAGTGGCTGGGACTACAGGCGCCCACCACAATGCCTGGCTATTTTTTTTGTTGTTGTTGTTGCAGTTATCATTGTTGTTTAGCAGGCCCAGACTGGAGTCGAACCCACCAGTCTTATCATGTGACTGACACCATAACCACTGCTATGGGCGCCGAGCTGAGTTTTTTTTGATGCATTCTTTTTTGAAAACAATATTATGATTTTACAGATATAATGTCATATGCTGTTTTCTAAAAGATGGACATAGTTTGTGTGAAAATTTAAAATAGTTTAACATAGTAAATTGTACATGAACTTTATTTTTTTTTTATTTTTTATTTTTTTGAGACAGAGCCTCAAACTGTCCCCCTGGGTAGAGTGCTATGGCATCACAGCTCACAGCAACCTCCAATTCCTGGGCTCAAGCAAGTCTTCTGCCTCCGCCTTCCAAGTAGCTGGGACCACAGGCACCCTCCACAATGCCCGGCTATTTTTTGGTTGCAGCCATCATTGTTGTTTGTTGGGCCCAGGCTGTATTCAAACCCGCCACCTTAGGTGTATGTGGCTGGCACTTTAGCCACTTGAGCCACAGGTACCAAGCCTGTAAACAAACTTTATATCCGCCCTGTATTTCATAAGTACTTTTCAGTGTTACTAGGTTGTAATAAGCATGTTAATGGTCACATTCTATTCACTGGAGCCATTTTCCTATAGGACAAGTCTGCTTTTAGAAACCTAAAAATGGTTTTCAGTTTGTTCTACTCCCCTCAAATATCTAAGAAAAGAAAGATGGTTATTCACATCACTCCCTGCTCAAAGGTCCTGATTTCCTGACTCTTATTTGCTCTTTTACTTTTTAGATATATTACTTAAAGACATTTTGAGAAAGTACCCTTTCTACTGTTCTGTTTTACCACAGCTTTAGAAAAGAGACTATCAGAAATTTCTTTGACATGATTAAGAACTGTTTGCATCTAGTGTTGCTACCTCATCTTCTGCTAACCGTATAAGAGAGTGCTACGTTTATATAGCCATTCTAACCATTACTATAGTTAACTGGGGGTGGTGAATCTTTTTAAGGCAGTTTTAAAATTCTTTTTTATTTAGATTCTGGAAAACTAAGTTTGCCATATCATTTGGTAATCTAAATAGAATAAAGCAGTTTGTTCATTATCGACTATTTGGATATAAAATTCACTATAAATGCAAATAACTTTTGAGGGAAAATGTGGTTTGTAAGAGACTTTTGTGTTCAGTTTGTGCATGTTACTTACTGTGACACTGGGCCCATGAGGTCTGGTAACTTCCTTTAGCCTGCCTAAAATTAACTGTATGAAAGCACTTTTATCCTAATAAAAGTGTAGTATTACTACTAAACCAGTTTGAATTTTTTGGTAATGTTGGTTGAGATTGTTGGGTGATTTTTTTAGTGTCAAAGTAGGCTTCCTTGCCTTATGGGCAGAGATTGTATTATTGCCTACCCTACTGATATCCAGGGTTATAATGAGGAATGAATTTTTTTTTTTTTGAGACAGAGTCTCACTATGTGACCCTCAGTAGAGTGCTGTGGTGTCACAGCTCACAGCAATCTCCAACTCTTGGGCTTAAGCGATTCTCTTGCTTCAGCCTCCCAAGTAGCTAGGACTGCAAGTACCTGCCACAATGCCTGTCTATTTTTGGTTGCAGTTGTCCTTGTTGGTTAGCCGGCCCAGGCTGGGTTCAAACCTGCCAACCTCCGTGAATGTGGCTGACACCGTAACCACTGTGCTACAGGCATTGAGCCAGGAGTGAATTTGTTTTAAAGTGCTCAGGAGATAGGTTGTGGAAGTTTACTTTGACTAGTTGTTTACATTAAGACCGAGGTTAGGGCAGAAAAACATCCTTGGCAGTGGTCAAACTGACACAAGTAAGTTTTGCTAACTTACCTGTTGCAGTAATCAAAAAGAGATAAAGAATTCAAATTCATTTTTCTGTTGTCTTTAAGAAATGGCTTTGGTTTAGAGGCAGGAGCCTTCCTTGTATTCTTACATTCTCCATATTGAAAGTACAAATGGAAGAAGGATTTTTCTTGAATTTAGAGACGAGAAAAGTGTGCACAAAGGCAGAAAAGTCAGAGAAACTTCTTGTTATCATATTAGAAATGTTGGGATAATTAAGGTAATTATTTCCTCTTACCTGAAAAAGACTTAGTAATGGTAGACCTAGAAAAGGTTGAGGTTTAAAAGCATGAAGGATTTTTTTTTATAATAACAGGGTATTCAAACTTCATGGCACCAGTAAGTGGGAAACTACAGTTGTTCTAATGGGATTGGTCTGTTCAGTGCTGTACTTGGCACTTTTGAAGTTCTTAAGCAGGCATCCTCAAACTATAGCCTGCCTAGGACATTTATCCAGCCTGCAGGGTATTTTTGCCACCACTGTCTGTCCTGCTTAGCAGCCAAGTCATCCCAGGGCCCGCAGTTCGGCCCTCCAGCGGTCTGAGGAACCGTGAATTGGCCCCCTGTTTAAAAAGTTTGAGGACCCCTGAGGAGACACAAAATGAGGAAATGGAGAAAACTGGATACCTTTTTTTTTTTTTGGTGGAGATACAGTCTCACTCTGTTGCCCAGGCTATAGTGTCATGGCCATCAGCCTGGCTCACAGCAGCCTCAAACTCCTGGGCTCAAGTAATCTCCTGCCTTGGCCTTCCAGAGTACTGGGATTACATGCGTGAGTCACTGTGCCTAGCCCAGACCCTGTCTCCTTAAAAAAAAAAAAGATAAAGTGTAAAATAGTAAACATGGAAACCGGTAACATAGCCGTTTATTATCATTATTAAGTATTCTATACTGGGTTACAAATGACTCAACTTACAGCATTCCATACTTAGGAACGGGCGCCCAAGACTCCCCATACAGATGATTTATAATTAAATTAATAGTTCAGGAGCTAGTTTCTTTCATGCATATAAACAAAACTACGTGATGTAGGCGGTCAGTTGGAGCAGCATTCTTATAGTAGCAACTAGTCTCATTGTTTATATGGTGACTCATGCACAGCATCACTTTCTTCTTGAGTTTTTAATTTGATTTTATAAGTCTATGTTTACTCTTATGACCATGCCTTCAAAGCAGAAAGTCCACTGCAGGTCCAGGTGAGCTTGCAGTGAAGAGAAAAAGGTAATTACAATGAAAATGAAAGTAGAAATAATTAAGCATTGGGAGAAAGGCCAAACACTATCATTCATTGGGAAAGCGTTAGGCTTCAGTCACTCAACTATTGGAACAGTGATAAAGGATAAAAGTGAGAATAATGGAACATGTGAAGGGCAGTGCTCTAGTGAAACCATTATTACTAAGCAGCAACGTAGTGTAATTATTGAAATTGAATGGTTATTTTTGGTTTGGTTAGAAGATCAGAATAACTGAAACATTCCTATTTAGCCTAGTATTGGTGCAACATTAGTATTCTTTGAAATTTCTTCTATTTCCTGTCTAAGATTTTTGTGTAAGTTTGTTTTTGTATTCTGTTTGTTTGAATTAAAAGAACGATCTTGGGGCTCGGCGCCTATAGCTCAACCGGCTAAGGCGCCAGCCACGTACACCTAAGGTGGCGGGTTCGAATCCCCAGCCCGGACCC
>NW_003852529.1:2981372-2986553 GCF_000181295.1 Otolemur garnettii | reverse complement strand
GAAGCGGAGGCAGGAGACTCGCTTGAGCCCAGGAGTTGGAGGTTGCTGTGAGCTGTAATGCCACGGCACTCTACCCAGGGGGGGACAGCTTGAGGCTCTGTCTCAAAAAAAAAAAAAAACCCTTTTATGCTTATACCTACCCCACCCAAACTAAAGGTGGGATTCCATGTGTACCATGCAGCTTTGATCCTTGGCAAACTGACAAGGATGTCATGTTTATTATAGTGAGCAAAATTAACTTTTTTGGTTAATAAGAAAAAGGGTGATAATTTCTAATTTCTAGTTAGTATTTATGAGATGATTCGTTAATAGTACTACCCCCTGTTGTGTTTAAGTTCTGAGTTTTCTGTGGAAACCCCTCAAGGCCTGCTTCTCAATGTGCTCTCCCTATTTCCTAGGAGTTACCGCTTAATGATAAGCATATATTTTATTGTCTGACATAGCATAATGTATATACAGAACAACAAATACCAACTATACCTTATGACTTAGGGTCTGTTTATGGTCTCTCTTTTTTTTCCCCCCAACTATCTTGTCTTTCTAATAATTGTTTTCCTTTGGTGACAGATTTTAATGTAGAGTATATCCAGCGGGGTGGCTTGAGAGACCCTCTGATTTTCAAGAATTCTGATGGACTTGGAATAAAGTAAGTGTTATAACCAGAATTATAAACGGTAGCAATATTGATAACCCAAAGTAGGTAACTGAAAATAATTTCTCACTTATTTTAAAAAATGTTCTATTTTTCTTCTTTTATTACTCAAGTGATTCATGTTACAGGTAAATGAGAAAATATAAATGAAGTAAAAAGAAAATAAATTTAAATCTCCTAAAATCTACCATTCTTAGATCGTGTGTGTATGTGTGTATATATATGATATATATATGTGAGATATATATATATATATGAGAGAAAAGAATACATAACAAAATGTTAATGACTTATCTAAGAGTGGTAGATTATAAGTGTATAATCATTTATAATTAAAAATAATTTTAAACCTAAATGTGAAGTTTGATGTGTCTGACTAGGGTGTTATTGGTACTTTAAGAAAGAACTCAAGGCTAGCCATGGTGGCTCATGCCTGTAATCCTAGCACTCTGGGAGGCTGAGGCAGGCAGAATACTTGAGCTCATGAGTCCTAGACCAGCCTGAGCAAGAGTGAGACCCTGTCTCTATCAGAAACAGAAAAACAGCCAGGCGTAATGGCAGGTGCCTGTAGTCCAACTATTTGGGAGGTTGAGGCAAGGGGATCACTTGAGCCCAAGAGTTTGAGGTTGCTGTGAGCTGTGTCACTCCCTATAGCACTCTACCCAGGCACAGAGTGAAAAACTCTGTCTCCAAAAAAGAAACTTACTAGAAAAGTTACGCTCTTTATACTTATTGGTATTTGTTTCATAGGATGCCAGATCCAGACTTCACTGTGAATGATGTCAAAATGTGTGTGGGTAAGTATCAAGCTTTTGACCTTTTCTTTGAGGCAAAGACTGAAAATTTAGGAACCAGGCCTAAATCTCTGACTGAGATTTAAGGCTCAGGGAACATTGAAGTATATACTATATTTGATTAGAAACTATTCTTTCATTAGCAACTGAGAATTTTCTGAAATGTATTTACAAAAGTTGCCTTATTTAATACTGATAAGACATAAAACATTTGCACTGCTACCTTTTTCCTACCTATCATTTTTAGCAGTGTGTATACTTCCCTCCGAGACATGCCTGCCTTCCTGGGCAACCTTCCTAGGAAGCTGAAAACGTTTATCTCTGAGCCAAGAATGAAGTTTCAGCAATATCTGTGATTCTCTTCCTTTTCCTAAAAGCAATAGAGAAATCTCCAGGAATTTCCAGAAATTCTCACCAATAGTATATTTGGTAATTTGTCTAAGACTTGAAATTTTGTAAGTTGAAAAGTAGGTATATTAAAATTTCTTTTCATCAGTGACGAGTTAAATTGAATCTTGTAATCTGATTTATGTTTTATTATATTCAAAATTTAGGAAATAGAAAGCAAAGTGAGCAATCTAATTAAAGAAGAAAACATTCTGGGGTCAATAAAGGTTCAGCTTAGTTTTCTACAGACAGTTGGTGTTTATTATGGCTTGAGACACCCCTAGATCCTTAGGAACCCAGGGATGGTTGCTTTCCTGTATAAGATATGGCAGTAAAATGGAGTAAAGTCTTTTTGAAATGTTTCCAGTAGGACATGAAACTAAAAGAGTTTTTTAACTCTTTTCTCCTAATATTAGAACTTCTCATGTTTTTTACTCTTTACTGAAGCTCCATGGCATTCTTTAGCTTTGGATATTAAGTATTGCAGTACTGTCTCTGTGAACTCTTCTGTTTATACAAAGGGTAAAAACCACAGATAGCCCAGATTGAGGAAAGTTCTTTAATGCATTATTCTTCCTCTCACTATTTCTATGTTAGATTCTGGCCATCTGTGTGTTGCAGTGTATTCCTAGTACCTAACACAGTCAAAGTCCCTGAAGTATAGTAGGTATTCAGTAAAGCTGTTGAATAATTAAAATGCTCTTGACTCTTCACACAGCAGAATTTCTTAGGGGGTCACAGAAAACCTACTTGAATACTTAGCAGTCCATCATTTGACCTCCTTTCTTAATATTCTCCAGGTCAATAATTCTCTAGATCCAAAGGTAATAGACCATTATAGCTTTTCTGTTAGTTAAACACTTTTTTTTTTTGAGACAGCCTCAAGCTGTGCCCTGAGTAGAGTGCCATGGCATCACAGCTCACAGCAACCTCAAACTCCTGGGCTCAAGCGACTCTCTTGCCTCAGCCTCCCAAGTAGCTGGGACTACAGGCAACCATCACCAATGCCCGCCTATTTTTTTTTTGTTGCAGCTATGGTGGTTTTAGCTGGCCTGGCTGGGTTCAAACCCACCAGCCTCAGTGTACATGGCCAGCACCCTACTCACTGAGCTACAGATGCTGCCTGGTTAAACATTATTATGGTTTGTGGACCACAAATGACCTGCACCAGAATCATACTTCTTAAAAATGCTTTCCTAGAAAGTATTCTGGGGAAGATAGCACCAGGAATATGTCCCCCTACCTAGACAATAATTTCACTGGCAGAGTCTATCTGATGTAACTATTTTAGAACTCTGGAGTCTTTTGAAAGTTGCAACTTCTAGGGAAAGACTTGGATGGTAAAAATTCAGTTATTTTTAATTAATTTCAGATTTCAGCACGGTAGCAGCTGCCCATTCCCCCCTGCCAGTCAGGCTCCATAGCAAGCAACTGTGCCTCTATTTTCCAGAACAGGTTATACACAGCTTATGGGAGTCAGGGTAAGCAAAAAGGACCCTGTTTTCCAAATATTGAGCATCTGTTCAGTGGTCATTAATTGCTCCTTCTGATCTCAGGGTACAAAGAGGCAGGCAGCCTTTGTTGTTATATTTTCCCCCAGTTGTTGCAAGCCCCTTCTCTCCAGCTGAAATGTCTTTCGGGAGATTTAAAGAACTATTACACTTATATAACCTTCCCTTTTCACTGTTCTCCTTTTCCTTTTGGGTGCCCTGGAAGAGCAGGGCATTCAGAAGCATAACATATATGGGGAAATTAGCAAGTCACTGTGCATGCCCAAGTATAGGTGCAAACTCTGAAAATGTCTGAAAAGACCTTAAGTTTATACCCTCAGGTTGATCTTTGGCACAGCAACAGCCTACAATAATCAAAAAAACAAGAACATGCTTAGTGCCTGTAGCACAGTGGTTATGGTGCCAGCCACATACAACGAGGCTGGTGGGTTCAAACCTGGCCCGGGCCAGCTAAAACAACGACAACTGCAACCAAAAATAGCCGGATGGGCAGGTACCTGTAGTCCCAGCTACCTGGGAGGCTGAGGCAAAAAAATCGCCTAAGTCGAAGAGCTGGAGGTTGCTGTGAGCTGTGATACCACAGCATTCAACCAAGGACGACAAAGCAAGACTCTGTCTCAAAAAAACAAAACAAAAACAATAAAGCAGAAAACCCTAGGGAACAGAGAGAAAATCTGATTTTGAGAGTTACTACATTATTAAATTCAAACGTCTGGTATTCAACAACAATACAATAGTATTACAAGGAATATGAAGGAACAGGAAATGATGGCCCATTCAAAGGAAAAAAAATCAAGAACTATTTTTGAAAAACCTGATTGTGGATCCAGTAGACAAGGATTTCAAAACAACTGTCCTAAAGATGCTGAAGGAACTAAAGGAATATGTGGAAAAAATTATATGAACAAAATGAAAATGTCAGTAAAGGGACAAAAACCTTAAAAGAAACCAAAAAGAAATTCTGGAAGTGGAAAGTACAAGAACTGAAATTAAAAAATGACTAGAGGGATTCAAAAGCAAATTTGAGCAAGCAGAAGAAGGAATTGTGAAGTTGATGATAGGATAGTAGAAGTTATCGAGTCTGAGGAACAGAATGACAGAAGATTAAAGAATAGTTCCTGCTATGCTTTGAATGTTGTCCCCTCTGAAACTCATATTGAAATTAAGTTCATTCTAATAGTATTAAGAGGTTGTGGGACCTTTAAGAGGTGATTAGGCCTTGAGAACTCCATGCTTATGGGTGGGACTAGTGCTGTTGTAAAAGGTTAAGATTAGAACAGTGGTTCTCAACCTTCCTAATGCTGTGGCCCTTTAATACAGTTCCTGTGGGTCGTGACACACGGGTTGAGAACTGCTGGATTTGAATCTTCTGCCATTCAATAATGCAGCAGAAAGGCTCTTGTCAGATACTGGCACCTTAAGGGTAGATTTCCCAGGTTCTACAAATGTGAACCAATAAATGTCTGTTTGTTATAAATTATCTGCTCTAGAGTGTTCCATTATAGCAACATGAAGGGACTAAAATAGAGCCAAAAAGGACTTGTGGGACACTATGGAGTTATTAGAAGGAGAATAGAGAGGACATTTGATCAAATAATGGTTTAATATTTCCCAAATTGATGAAAGACATGAATATAAACATCCAAGTAGCTTGGTAAACTCAAAAAGTAAGATGAACTTTAAGAGAACCCCTTCATCAAGATGCATTATAATCAAACTTTTGAAAAGCCAAAGATAAACTTTTTTGTGTGTGTGTGAGACAGAGTCTTACTATGTTGCCCTTGGTAGAGTGCCATGGTGTCACAGCTCACAGCAACCTCAAACTCTTGGGCTTAAG
>NW_003852529.1:2973473-2979326 GCF_000181295.1 Otolemur garnettii | reverse complement strand
AACTGGAAAGTTCACAGAATTGTAGAAATTAAATAAAATACACTTAACCAGGGAACCAAACAAGAAATCACATGGCAAATGAGAAAATACAGATGAAAGGCACAACATAGTGTACCAAAACTGACTAGAAGCAGCAAAAGCAATGCAGGGGAAATGTTCAGCTGTAAATGCTTACATTATAAAAGAAGAAAGTTGCAAGTCACAGTGGCACACGCATTGAGTTCCAGCTATTCAGGAGGCTGAGGGGTGGGTGGTTTGACTAAGTTTAGTAATTCTAATGATTAGAGGAGAGATAAATGAAATAGAGAATAGAAAAACAGTAGAGAAAAGCAAAGAAACCAAAAGTTGACTCTTTGAAAAGAACCACAAAATTAACAAATTGTTAGCAAGATGGACTAAGGAAAAAAGATCAGATTACTAAAATCAGCTGGGCAAGCTACCTCAGCATAATAAAAGTTAGGAGAAATCCACAGTGAATGTTAAAAGACGGAAAAGCTTTTCCTCTAAGATCATCTTCCTTTCTATGTTTCCTTTATCTTTGGGTAAACTCAAGCGTCACTGGGGGCTAGATCAGGTGAATAGGGAGGGTATCCAATATAGTTATTTGTTTACTGACTAACAACTCCCTCACAGATAGTGCCATGGGAGGTGGTGCATTGTCATAATGCCAGAGCCATGAGTAGTTGGTGAAAAGTTCAGATTATTTTCATCTAACTTTCCCACACAGCCTTTTCAGCACTTTCAAATAGTAAATTTGGTTAACTGTCCAGTTGGTACAAATTTATAATGAATAATCTCTCAGATATCAACAGGTTAGCAACACTTATTTTGGAGTGAGGGAACTTTTTTGGTTGTGGAGAATTGACTGACTTCCACTGTGCACTTGGTCACTTTGTTTCAGGGTTGTATGGTATGCCCATATTTAATTACCAGTGATAACAGGACCTAAAATATCATCTCACCTTTCCAAAAAAATCTTGCCAAACTTCCACTCTCTTTTGCTTTTGTTTATCAGTGAATTCCATTAGGACTATTTTTGCATACACCTTTTACAAGTCAAGATTTTTAGTTAAGATTTTTCTGTTTCTCTATCAATATTTACTTGGTCTGCTGTGCTTTTCACAGTCAGCCAATGATTTTGATGCAGAATTTGACAAATTTTTGCAATTTTTTTCTCAGTTCTGCTTGTTACTAATTTGCCCTGACTTTTCTTCTTCAGTGATGATTTCCTTCCTCTCAGAAAAACATTTAATATACTTGTACATTGGTATTTTCTTTATGGCATTATCCCCAAAAACTTATCCCCAATTTTACTTCCACTTTTACCAAGTTTAACAAGAAATTTAATGTTCATTCGTTGGTCCAATACAGTGATTTTCAACCGTTTTGCTACAGCACACTGTTGTGCCCTGAAAGGATCTTAGGTATACTGCAGAAATTTTTAAAAATCATTCTTTTTTTTTTTTTTTTTTTTTGGCCAAGGCGAGTTTGAACCACCACCTCCAGTATATGGGGCCGGCGCCCTACTCCTTGAGCCACAGGCACCGCCCATCATTAATTATTTTTGAGCAAGGTTCAAAGCACAGTAAATATATTCTATAAAATATTCTATTTTTTACTTTTTGTATTGATCAACATAATTAAACTATGCCACAGAAGTTTAACTATAGGTTCAGGTGTGCTGTGAGATTAAAAAAGATTGAAAAACACTACTTTAATTCAAGCCATAACATTCTCATGGCAGCACACAAAAACACACAACAATAATGAACGCCACTCAGCAAGACTTGCCACACGTCAACACGACCACAGCTGTGAGACTGACATACTAAGGTTATGAAACCTTACTGAGCGGTTTGTATGCTGCTGCCAATGTAAGGACACAGTGGCCAGTTTGCAAACTTAATTGTTAGGCCTCATTACATAAACTGATAATGTAGTGGAATGGAAAGAAGTTCTACTGTGTGTAAGATGCTGGCAAATAGCATCGTGTGCTACCAAGAACTCTTTCATGAAAGGAAGAGTCAATTAATGTGGTAGACTTAATTGTCTTATTTTAAGAAATTGTTATAGCTCCTTCAGCCTTCAGAAACTGCCACGCTGATCAGTTAGCAGCTGTTAACATCGAGGCAAGACCCTTTCTCCTAGCAAAAATATTACAGCTTGCTAAAGGGTCAGATAATTGTTAGCATATTTTAGCAGTGAAGGTATGTGCATTTTTTAAAGACATAATGCTTAATATATACATAACAGACTACAGTATAGTCTATTACTACTATACATAATAGTATGGTGCAAATTTAATTTCTTTATGCACTGGGAAACCAAAAAATTAATGCAACTTTATTGCACTGTTTGCTTTATTGCGATATTCTGGAACTAAACCCACAATATTTCCAAGGTGTACCTGTACTAAGTGTTCGGGTAGCATTAAAAGAATGGAACTCTGAGGTTGGTGTGGTGGTTCATGCCTTTGATCACAGCAATTTGGGAGACTGAGATGAGAGGATCACTTGCGCCTAGGAGTTTGAGACTAGCCTGAGCAATCTAGCAAGACCCCATCTCTTTAAAAAATTAAAAAATTAGGTTCGGCGCCTGTAGCTCAACTGGCTAAAGCGCCAGCCACATACACCTAAGGTGGCAGGTTCGAATCCAGCCTGGACCCGCCAAACGACAATGACGGCTGCAACCAAAAAAAAAAAATAGCTGGGCGTTGTGGCGGGCGCCATGGCGGGCGCCTGTGGTCCCAGCTGCTTGGGAGGCGGAGGCAGGAGACTCGCTTGAGCCCAGGAGTTGGAGGTTGCTGTGAGCAGTGAAGCCACAGCACTCTACCCAGGGGGACACAGCTTGAGGCTCTGTCTCAAAAAAAAAAAAAAAAAAAAAATTAGCTGAGCATGGTAGTGCCTGCCTTGACCTATCCCCCATCTATTTGAGAAGCTGAGGTGGGAGGATTACTTGAGCCCAGGAGTTTGAGTTTGCTGTGAACTGTGATGATGCCACTGCCTTCCAGCCTGGGTGACAGAGCCAAGTTGGAGACCCTGTCTTTCTTTTTCTTTTTTTTTGAGATAGAGTCACAAGCTGTCACCCTGGGTGGAATGCTGTGGCATCATAGCTCACAGCAACCTCCAACTCTTGGGCTCAAGAGATCCTCTTGCCTCAGTTTTTCTATTTTTAGTAGAGATGGGGTTTTGCTCTTGATTAAGCTGGTCTCAAATGCGTGAGCTCAAGCAATCCATCCACCCACCTCAGCCTCCCAGACTGCTAGGATTATAGGTGTGAGCCATCACACCTGGCCTTTGCTGTACATTCTCGAAGGAAAGCATTCACTTTTATTTTTAGCTTTTAAAATTGTGGTTAAATACAGATAATATACATATAGTTTACATTTTTTAATTTCCAATTCAGTGGCATTAGGTAAACTCGATACCCATTATGCAGTCATTGCTGTTCCCTTCTCCTCTTTTTGCCCTGGCAACAACTAATCTACTTTCTGTCTGTGGATTTGTGTAATGTGTATATTTCATGTCAATCGCATTATAGAACATGTACTCTTTTGTGTATGATTTCTTCCATATAGCATGTTTTCAAGATTTGCCCATGTTACAGCATATGTTAAGACTTCATTCCTTTTAATGTCTAATAATATTTCATCGTATGGATAGACCACATTTTGTTTATCTGTTCATTTAATAGTATACTTTGATTATTCCTGCCTTTGACAGTTTTAAAAAGGGCTGCTATAAATATTCATGTACGAGCTTTTGTTGGAATCCCTGTTTTGAATACATACCTAGGAGTAGAATGCTGAGTCATATGGTTCTTCTCTTTTGTTAATGGAGGAACTACCAACCTGATTTTCATAGCATTTGTGCTATTTTATGCTCCCATCAATAATGGATGAGAGTCCTAGTTTCTCTGTATCCTTGACTAGCACTTGTTATTTTACAATTTTTAAATGATGTCCATCCTGGTGGGTATGAAGTGGTACCTCAGCTGATTGGTCTAATAAAAATATACTAGTCTCCATTTGTTTTTTGTTGTGTTTACTTGAGCACCAGTTTTGTACTAAAGATTTTATTTTATTTTATTTTATTTTTTGGCCGGGGCTGGGCTTGAACTCACCACCTCCAGTTTATGAGGCCAGAGCCCTACCCTTGAGCCACAGGTGCCGCCCAAAAGATTTTAATTCATTGACTTTAAATCTTCCCAGCAGCCCACATAGTAATATTAATCTTCAAGAACATATTAATATTCAGAGAAGTTACATAACTGCCCAAGTAGTATTGGAGCTAAGATTTAAACTTAGGTCTCATTCATGCCAACGCTATTGTTTTCTCTTCCTCCTATTTTATACTAACTCTCATGGCATTCTGCATTTTGTTGTAGTTGTTATAGTTGACAGAGAAGCCTTTATGTTAAAAAAGGAATGTGTTGGCTTAGCGCTTATAGCATAGTGGTTACGGAGCCAGCCTCATGCACCAAGGCTGGTGTGTTCAAACCTGGCCCGGGCCAGCTAAACAACAATGACAACTGCAACAAGAAAATAGCCAGGCATTGTGGCAGGCACCTGTAGTCCCAGCTACTTGGGAAGCTGAGGCAAGAGAATTACTTAAGCCCAAGAGTTTGAAGTTGCTGTGAGCTATGTTGCCACGGCACTCTACCAAGGGCGAAAGTGAGACTCTGTCTCCAAAAAAAAAAAAAAAAAAAAGGAATATGTTATATTTGTGTCTATTGTGGTATGTTTATCATTCTATAAATATTTTTGGAAGGGATGAAAATGAGGCCTTTATATTAGAAATAATTATTTCTTGAGATAACTCAGATAGTTAAAGAGGCAGAAAAGAAGAGAGAGAAAACAGAACATTCACTGGCAGAATTATGGGACTTTATGAAGCGTTCCAACATACAAGTTATAGGTATCCCAGAAGGGGAAGAAGAATGCCCCAAAGGAATGGAAGCCATCCTAGAGAATATTATAAATGAAAATTTCCCAAATATTACCAAAGATTCTGACACACTCCTTTCTGAGGGATATTGGACCCCAGGTCACCTCAACTCTAATAGAGCTTCTTCAAGACACATTGTGATGAACCTATCCAAAGTCAAGACAAAAGAAAAGATTTTACAAGTTGCCAGGAGTAAGCGCCAGTTGAACTACAGAGGCAAATCTATCAGGGTGACTGCAGACTTCTCTAATGAAACTTTTTCAAGCCAGAAGACAATGGTCATTACCTTTAATTTACTTAAACAGAACAATTTCCAACCCAGAATTTTATATCCCACTAAGCTAAGCTTTAAAATTAACGGAGAAATCAAATCTTTTACTGATATGCAAACATCGAGGAAATTTACCACAAGACCAGCTCTATAGGAAATACTTCAACCTGTTCTACACACTGACCATCACAATGGACCACCAGCAAAGTAAGCACCCAGAAATTAAAGGCCGGAACCTAGCGTTCACAGTGATGCAAAAGACAGACTAAGCAATGGACTTTCACAAAATAAGATGAGTAGAACGCTACCACACTTACCAGTTATCTCAATAAATGTTAATGGCTTGAATTCCCCACTGAAAAGACATAGATTGACTGACTGGATTTAAAAACACAAGCCGGCTCGGCGCCTGTGGCTCAACCGGCTAGGGCGCCAGCCACATACACCTAAGGTGGCGGGTTCGAATCCCCAGCCCGGACCCGCCAAACAACAATAATGGCTGCAACCAAAAAATGGCCGGGCGTTGTGGCGGGCGCCTGAGGTCCCAGCTACTTGGGAGGCGGAGGCAGGAGACTCGCTTGAGCCCAGGAGTTGGAGGTTGCTGTGAGCTGTAATGCCATGGCACTCTACCCAGGG
>NW_003852529.1:2970161-2972671 GCF_000181295.1 Otolemur garnettii | reverse complement strand
GAGGCAGGAGACTCGCTTGAGCCCAGGAGTTGGAGGTTGCTGTGAGCTGGGATGCCATGGTACTTTACCCATGGGGATAGCTTGAGGCTCCGTCTCAAAAAAAATAAAAATAAAAAAAATAAAGGTAGAACTCACCTTCAACACAAATGTTCAACCTGGGTGGCGCCTGTGGCTCAAAAGGGTAGGGCACTGGTCCCATATGCCGATATGCTGGAGATGGCGGGTTCAAACCCAGCCCTGGCCAAAAACTAAAAAAAAAAGTTCAACCCAACACAGAAGCATGGAAATTAAACAACCTTATGCTGAATGATAGTTGGGTTCAGGACAAAATAAAAGAGGAAATCATTAACTTCCTTGAGCATAATAACAATGAAGACCCACGCTACCAAAACCTGTGGGATACAGCAAAAGCAGTCCTGAGAGAAAAATTTATCACTTTAGATGCCTATATTCGAAAAGGAGAACAAGAACGCATTACAAACTCACAAACTATCTTATGGCACTGGGAAAAGAAGAACAATCTAAACCTAAACCCAGAAGAAAAGAAACGTAATATCCAAAATTAAATCAGAGATTATGAAATTGAAAACGAATCATTCAGAAAATGAATGAAACAAGGAGTTGGTTTTTTGAAAAAATAATAAAATAGATAAGCCTTTGGCTAAACTAACTAGAAGTAGAAAAGGAAAATCTCTAGTAATCTCAACCAGAAGTGATAAAGGGGAAATAACAACTGATGCCACAGAGATACGAGAGGTTATTTCTGAATACTACCAGAAACTCTATGCCCAGAAATTTTGACAAATGTGAAAGAAATGGATCAATATTTGGAATCACACCCTCTCCCTAGACTTAGCCAGGAAGAAATAGATCTCCGAACAGACCAATTTCAAGCACTAAGATCAAAGAAACAATAACATGTTTCCCAACAAAAAAAATGCCCTGGTCTGGATCGCTTCACACCAGAATTCTTTCAAACCTTTAAAGAAGAACTTATTCCAGTACTGCAGAAATTATTCCAAAAAATTGAGGAGGAAGGAATCTTCCCCAACACATTCTACGAAGCAGATATCATCCTGATATCAAAACCAGAAAAAGACCCAACTAAAAAGGAGAACTTGAGACCAATTTCACTAATGAATATAGATGCAACAATTTTCAACAAAATTCTAGCCAGTAGATTACAGCTTGCCATCAAAAAAGCCATAATCATGATCAAGTAGGTTTCATCCCAGGGATGCAACACTGGTTTAACCTGCAAGTCCATAAACCTTATTCACCGTATCAACAGAAGCAAAAACAAAGACCTTATGATCCTCTCAATAGATGCAGAAAAAGCATTCGATAAAATCCAGCATCCTTTTCTAAAAAATTAGAACACTGAAGAGTATAGGCATAGGTGGCACATTTCTTAAACTGATCGAAGCTATTTATGACAAACTCCACAGCTAATATTTTACTGAATGAAGTAAAACTGAAAGCTTTTCCATTTAGAACTAGAACCAGACAAGGTTGTCCTCTTGTTAACATTACTATTCAACATAGTGCTGAAAGTTCCCAGAGGTCCTCAAACTTTTTCAACAGGGGGCCGATTCACTGTCCCTCAGACTGTTGGAGGGCTGGACTGCGGGCCCCAGGACGAGTTGGCTGCTAAGCAGGACAGGCAGTGGTGGCAAAAACACCCAGTGGGCCACATGTGGCCCACGGGCCATAGTTTGAGGACACCTGTATCTAGCCAATACAATTAGGCAAGAGAAGGAAATAAAGGACATCCAAATGGGAGTGTAGGAGGTCAAACTCTGTATGATCTTATACTTAGAGAAGCCCTAAGACTCAACCACAAGACTCCAGGAAGTCATCAAACAATACAGTAATATGTCAGGATATAAAGTCAACGTCCACAAGTCAGTAGCCCTTGTATATGCCAATAACAGCCAAGATGAAAGGGTAATTAAGGACACAACTCCCTTTACCATACCTCCAAAGAAAATGAAATACCTAGGAATATACCTAACAAAAGAGGTGAAGGACCTTTATAAAGAAAATTATATAACCCTAAGAAAGGAAATAACAGAGGATATTAACAAATGGAAGGACATACCAGGCTTATGGCTGGGAAGAATCAACATTGTTAAAATGTCTATACTTCCCAAAGCAATCTACTGATCCGTTGCCACCTCTATTAAAATACCAACATTGTACTTTCAAGACTTGGAAAAAATGATTCTTCATTTTGTATGGAACCGGAAAAAACCCCGTATAGCTAAGGCAATTCTTAATAATAAAAATGAAGCCAGGGACATCAGCCTACCAGATTTTAGGCTGTACTACAAGGCTACAGTGGTCAAGACAGCATGGTACTGGCACAAAAACAGAGACATAGACATTTAGAATCAAATAGAAAACCAGGAAATGAAGCTTACATTTTTTTTTTTTTTTTTTTGAGACAGAGCCTCAAGCTGCCCCCCTGGGTAGAGTGCCGTGGCATTACAGCTCACAGCAACCTCCAA
>NW_003852529.1:2965525-2970052 GCF_000181295.1 Otolemur garnettii | reverse complement strand
TGTTGTTTGGCGGGTCCGGGCTGGGGATTCGAACCCGCCACCTTAGGTGTACGTGGCTGGCGCCTTAGCCAGTTGAGCTATAGGCGCCAGGCCATGAAGCTTACATCTTACAGCCACCTAATCTTTGATAAACCAAATAAGAACGTATGCTGGGGGAGAGATGCCCTATTCAATAAATTGTGCTGGGATAACTGGATATCCACCTGTAAAAGACTGAAACTGGACCTGCACCTTTCTCCACTCACAAAAATTGATTCAAGATGGATAAAGGACTTAAATTTAAGGCACAAAACGATAAAAATCCTCAAAGCATAGGAAAAATACTGGAAATATCAGCCTGGGGAAAGACTTCATGAAGATGACTTCTGTGACATTTGCAACAACAACAAAAATCAACAGATGGGACTTAATTAAACTGAAAAGCTTCTGTACAGGTAAGAAGACAACAACCAAAGCAAATAGATAACCTACACAATGGAAAAGGATACTTGCATATTTTGAATCAGACAAAAGCTTGATACCTAGAATCTAGAGAACTCAGACCACATGAAAAAAGCCAGCAATCCCATTTATCAATGGGCAAGAGAGATAGATAGAACCTTCTCTAAAGAAGACAGACAAATTAGTCCCAGCTACTTGGGAGGCTGAGGCAAGAGAATTGCCTAAGCCCAAGAGGAGGTTGGAGTTGGAGGTTGCTGTGATGCCATGGCACTCTACCAAGGGCAACAATGCGAGACTCTGTCAAAAAAAAGAAGACAAATGGCTAGCAAACATGAAAAAATGTTCATCATCTCTAATCATTAGAGAAATGCAAATCAAAACCACCCTGAGGGTACATGTGAAATTTACTAAATATGGAATATAAATATCTAAGAAAATAACACAATAACTAAGAAAATGCTGTGAACGCTATGTTAACCAGTTTAATGAAAATATTTTGAATTGTATATAAAACCAACACATTGTACCCTGTAATTACATTAATGTACACAGCTATGATTTAATAAAATAAATACATAAAATCACCCTGAGATACCATCTAACCCCAGTGAGAATGGCCCACATCACAAAATCTCAAAACTGCAGATGCTGGAGTGGATGTGGAGAGAAAGGAACACTTTACACTGCTGGCGGTACTGCAGACTAATATAACCTTTTTGGAAGGAAGTGTGGAGAACCCTCAAAGAACTCAAGCTAGACCTCCCATTTGATCTTGCAATCTCATTACTGGGCATCTACCCAGAAGAAAAAAAATCCTTTTATCGTAAGGACACTTGCACTAGACTGTTTATCGCAGCTCAATTTACCTTCGCCAAAATCTTGGAAACAGCCTAAATGCCCTCCAACCCAGGAATGGATTAACAAGCTGTGGTGTATGTATACCATGGAATACTATTCAGCCATTTAAAAAAATGGAGATTTTACATCCTTTGCATTAAACTGGATGGAAGTGGAACACATTATTCTTAGTAAAGCATCACAAGAATGGAAAAACAAGAATCCTGTGTACTTAATGCTGATATGAGGACAATTAATGATCTAGTACATGGTGGGGGAAGGGGAGAGCAGAGAGAGATAGAGGAGGAGGAAGGGGAGTTGGGGAAAGGAAGAGCAGAGAAAGGGAATCCTTTCTGAAGAGCAGAGAGAGGGAAGGGGGGGTTTTGGTGTGTGACACATGTTTTGGGGGCAAGACAATTGTAAGAGGGACTTTAACAAATGCAATCAATGTAACCTGGTTTCTTGTATCCTCAATGAATCCCCAACAATAAAAAAAAGAAAGAATTATTGACCGGTTTGGGAAGTAACCTTATGGATTAAGGAATAATTTACTTGGTAAGACTATTTAATGAGAATAATTTATATTTTTAGGAGACTCAATGTTTTCCAAAATCACTTTATTATATAGAGCAGGGTTCCTCTGATTTGTATCAACCTAAATAGCCTACATAAATAACCCTGTGAATCAAGAATGGATAAATTCACATTATGTCTATTACCCATTAAATAGTGGATTTTTTATTTAAATTAAGGGAGAGATTAGGTCAGTCATCAAACCTCCATCAAAGCAGGATAACTCAGTGGATTCAACTCTAGAATTTGACTTCCTGGGTTCTTCTACTTTGTCCTGCAAGTTGCCAAACACCTATTTTCTCATGTATGAAGTAGAGATTAGTACTTAGTATTTAGAATTGTTAAGATTAAGTGAGATATTAAAAGTTTCAAGAACTGACAGTATGTAAACAGGCCATAGGAAATGATTGTTATTTTTCACATTGTCTTTCCCATTTTCTATGACTTTCTTATGATTATCCATGTTAACTAAAAACTTTCTCTGTGTCTAATACTGAAGATAAGAAAGGGTGGTTTCTTTCCCCTGTGTATTATATTTTTAATATACTTAAGGATTAGTGGCTCACTAGAGGTGATCAATGCATCTTTCATGGCAGGGAGTCGTCGCATGGTGGATGTCATGGATGTGAACACACAGAAAGGCATCGAAATGACCATGGCTCAGTGGACACGCTACTATGAGACCCCAGAGGAGGAGCGGGAGAAACTGTATAATGTCATCAGCCTAGAATTTAGCCACACCAGGCTGGAGAACATGGTGCAGAGGCCCTCCACGGTTAGTTTAATTGTGTTCTGCATATTGTCGTTGTCACCAAAGGAGCTATTTTTATATTGGCAGAATTTTTTTTTAAACATTAAACAATTTAATTTTTTATTTATTTTTATTTTTTATCTAGTTTGTCACCCTTCATAGAGTGCTGTGATGTAACAGCTCACAGCAACCTCCAGCTCTTGTGTTTAGGTGATTTTCTTGCCTCAGCCTCCCAAGTAGCTGGGACTACAGGTGCCCACCATGATGCCTGGCTATTTTTTTGTTGCAGTTTGGTGGGGTCAAGTTTGAACCCACCACCCTCGGTATAGGGGGCCCGCACCCTACTCCCTGAGTCACAGGCACCGCCTGTTTTTATTTTTTTGAGACAGAGTCTCACTATGTTGCCTTTGGTGAAGTGCCATGGTGTCATAGTTCACAGTAACCATGAACTCTTGGGCTTAACCAATTCTCTTGCCTCAGCCTCCCAAGTAGCTGCTACTACAGGCGCCTGCCACAATGCCCGGCTAGTTTTTTGTCACAGTTGCCATTATTTTTAACTGGCCCACAGTGAGTTCAAACCTGCCAGCCTGGGCAGCACCTGTGGCTCAAAGGAGCAGGGCACCAGCCCCATATACCGGAGGTGGTGGGTTCAAACCCAGCCCCGGCCAAAAACTGCAAACCTTCCAGCCTTGGTGTATGTGGCCAGCGCCGTAACCACTGTGCTATGGGCACTGAACCATAAACATTAAACAATTTTAATAGAATTTTCTGTACAATGCTAAGTAGTTTTATTTACACATAGAAAATGTAGTAGGAATAGTGTTTGAAATTACAGAACTCCTTAAAAATTTCAATGGCAAGTAGATCTGGAAGAAATAACAGCATTCCATTCACAAATATTTTCAAGTAGTAAATATGTATTTATAAGTAGTGTAAATTTATATCAAGATTAGAAACAAAAATGACAGATCTGAAGTTTATTCCTTAGTCTATGTGCAATCCATTATCTTTGTGATTTGGCTATTAAATATTTTTTAATGTTTCATTTAGGAACCAAAAGTGTAGTAACCATCATGGTTTCAAAACAAGACAGAAAAAAAATAAAAGCAGTAAAAAAGCTTTTTACCTAACCTTTCACATTAAAAAAAAAAGTTAACCAAAGAAAAGACTTAAAATTGCTAACTACCTTATAGAAAAATGTCCTTTACTGGGAGAATTTATAGCTTTTTGCACATATCAAAATTAAGCTGAAGACTATTTAATAATAATTTGTACTTTCAGGAGACTCAGTGTTTTCCAAAAGCACTATTATATAGGACAGAGTTTCTCTGATTTGTATCAAGTAACAAATATCAATAAAGACATTGACCTTTGTGTGTGATGGTGAGGAGTCTTAAAATTTGCTCTTTTATAAGATAATTGTTGGTGGAAAGTTTGCTTAAGAAATTTCTATCCTGGCTCAGTGCTGAGGCTCAAGTGGCTGAGGCCATCTTGCTCTCCTTCTTGTTCTGGGGGATGCTAGGCAGGAGCTCCTTAAGCTTGGAGTAGCAGTCGTTCATATTGTACAGCAGGCTCATAGGGTCGTCCGCTGGGGTTTTGCTCCGGGAGATGCCCAAGCTGTGGTCCTACAGACCGTTTTTCCTAACGGACCTCACCGGACTGAAGGCTTTCATGCTGACCACGGTGGAAAGAGACCCGGAGGAAGCAGGCTCCCCCTGAGCTCAGGCCACCTTCACCGGCTAAGCTAGCTGCGCTCCGCACTGGATCAGTTCAGTTGTTTTGGTTTTTTTTGAGACAGAATCTTACTATGTTGCTCTCGGTAGAGTGCTATTTTTTTTTTTTTTAGACGGAGCCTCAAGCTATCCCCCTGGGTAAAGTGCCATGGCATCACGCTCACAGCAACCTCCAACTCCTGGGCTCAAGCG
>NW_003852529.1:2962793-2964729 GCF_000181295.1 Otolemur garnettii | reverse complement strand
TGAGGCAGTCTCACCATGTCGACCTTGGTAGGGTGCTGTGGCAATACAGCTCACAGCAACTTTAAACTCCTGGACTCAAGCTATTCTTTTGCCTCAGCATCCCAAGTAGCTGGGACTACAGGCACCCACCACAACGCCCAGCCATTTTTTTGTTGGCCATTGTTGTTTAGCTGGCCTGGGACAGGTTCAAACCTGCCACCCTTGGTGTATGTGGCTGGTGCCATAACCACTGTGCTACACGCTCCGAGCCCATTTTGTCAATTTTAATGGTAAAAATGGTACATCATTTTATAGAAATTTGAGAAAGGCTATACCATCAAATGGAGGAGTAGAACCTGTGAGAGGAAATACAAAATTATTAAGAGGGCAGAAGCCACAATATACCAGTATCTTTCAGGAACTTAAAACATGTCCAGAAAAACGTAGTGAACTACTACTGAAGTCAACTCTAAAACCAAGCAAGATTTTCCTGACCTGGCTGCATAAATAATAACACACTTATTCTACTGATATTTTTCCCCATAGCATATCCCTTCATTTATGTAATTCTTTTTTAATGTATTTAATAGTGCTCTTTACAGAATCAATATTATTGAGGTAACATTGACATGAAATAAAATACATACCATTTTAACATGTTGTTGACTGATAACAAGCCAATTTGTGTTTTCAGGCCCAAAAGTTGTCGACCAATCACAAGTTAACTCGTGTTTGCATTTTGATTAGCTATTGCAAATTTTAGAACAGAGTAATATAGAATATTCTAAAAGCTTCTTGATCATGTTCAGTTATATTCACATTATTATAAAAGAAATTATTTTTATAGATATTCTGGTTTTTAATCATAGTTTTGGGGTTGCAGAAATTTCAACTGTGATGGATCATGGTAGTGAAGAATTTTTCAATGAATTATATGCAGATGCTTCATCTGAGTGCCCCAGTGATTTTGAAATATTTTGTAGGGATCTGGAAAATGATAGTTTATCAGATAGAAGACAGTTGTGAATCTGATATTAGACCACCAAAACAGCTAAAAGGAAATATAATAGAATCTGATAGTGAAAGTGATTTTGAAGAAGAGTGGATTGAAAATATTACACCAGCCATGGAGGATTATACAAATACTTTGGGTGTGACTCTTGAATTTAGTGATCCACAGAGTATCAGTGAAGTGATGGATTTACTTTTTGATGATAACTTTTTTTAATTGGCTCGGCACCTGTGGCTCAAGTGGCTAAGGCACTAGCCACATACACCTAGGGTGGCGGGTTCAAATCCAGCCTGGGCTCGCCAAACAATAATGATGGCTGCAACCAAAAAATAGCCAGGCGTTAAAGGAGGGCACCTGTAGTCCCAGCTACTTGGGAGACAGAGGCAGGAGAATTGCTTGAGCCCAGGAGTTGAAGGTTGCTGTGAGCTGTGATGCCACAGCATTCTACCCAGGGCAACAGAGACAGAGCTTGAGGCTCTGTCTCAAAAAATAAATAAATAAATAACTTTTTAAAATTTATTTGCTTCTGAAACCAATTTATACCACTACCAAATGGGACCATTTTATAAAAATTCTGCTAAAACTTTACCATTGATGGAAGTTACCAGTACTTTCTTGGTTTATTGGTATTGATGAAAGAAACAAACAAAAAATCACATTGGAGAGATTACTGGTCAAAATACTCTTTGCTTGAAACACTAGTATTTCTTAAAACTATGACCAGAATAATATTCACGTAAATCTGGCTTGGTGCCTGTGGCTCAAGTGGCTAAGGCACCAGCCACATACACCTAAGGTGGCGGGTTCGAATCCAGCATGGACCCATCAAACAACAATGATGGCTGCAACCAAAAAAAAATAGCCAGGTGTTGTGGCGGGCACCTGTGGTCCCAGCTACTTGGGAGGCTGAGGCAGGAGACTCGCTTGAGCCCAGGAGTTGGAGGT
>NW_003852529.1:2950619-2960789 GCF_000181295.1 Otolemur garnettii | reverse complement strand
TGACTTTGTTGCTGCAGATGAGAAATTCTGGCCAGAGAAATTCTGCTTTCTATGAGTGAACACTGGTAAAAAATGCTCGTGAGTTCCTAACCCTTCTCCCTGTCCAGACATGGGCACTTATAGTATACATGTATTTAAGTATGTGATTCATTCCTCTGTTAAAGGTGCTCCAGGAGACTACACAAGGAGATGGGAGATGCTGGCCTCTGCATTAAGAAATAGAAAGTAGAGTTCATTTGAAGGAAGGAAGGTCATCTGGGGCTCAGTGTTTTGGCTTAGGCTTGGTTAATATTGTTGTCCCCCCTCCCCCAGTAGAAATTTTTTGAGACAGTACAAGTTAACCTTAATAGTTGCTTCTCGTTTTGCTTATTTTTTACATGTCATTGGTGATTCTTTCCAAATACACTCCTGCAGTTAACATCTGGGTATCCATTGCCTCATTTAATACACAGATTGTATGGATTTGTCTCTATACATCATAATGGATAGATACTGTTACAAAGCTTACCAGATACATGTTTTTTGTAGCTGTAAGTTAGGTACTTATAACATCAGCACAATGCTGAATTAATGTTGTTTTTGTTGTTGTTGTTGTTGTTATTGTTTTGTTCTTAACACTTTATCTACCTGGAGCTGTTTTTTTTTTCACCTAGCTGGAGTTCAGTGGTTGGGTGCAGACACTTGACATGCAGGACATGTTATGATTTAGTGTAAAATGTTGATATAGTTTCATACTGCTTTCACTTCTCATTTTTTTCAGAAAATATTATTTAACACAGATTTCTGAAATTTGATGACTTTATTTCAAAAAGGTCAACATGTATTTACATTTAATCCATACAACGTACCTTCAAGGTAATTATCTTAGTCTTATAGATGAGTTTTGGGGCCTTACATAATCTTGTGAAACATGACAGACTTGGAGTTTCTGATTCCTAACCTGCTGGTTCCTGTAGCACCATAGCCCATGTGGGACTACAAATGCATATACAACTTTTTTCTTTTTCTTCTTTTTTTATTTTACTTTTGGCATCTTAGCTGCTCTAAAAATGGTATGTTTGGTGAGTTTACAGGTACCTTTCAGAAAGCAACTTTCACCAGGCTAAAAAAATAAATACAGATTATAATTACATTGTAGTCTTTTAATGTATGTTTCACCAAATTCTGTTTTTCTTAACTTTATAGTTTTCTTTAATCCCAGCCCTTCCTTTGGACCCTAAATGTTTTCTCCTTTTTAAAGGTGGATTTCATCGACTGGGTGGACAACATGTGGCCAAGGCACTTAAAGGAGAGTCAGACTGAATCAACAAATGCCATCTTGGAGATGCAGTACCCTAAAGTGCAGAAGTAAGCAGCACACCCCACCTTTCGTCAGTGTGCTGTGGGAGACCAAAGGGGTAGCAAGGAATGGTCATGTGCTAAATGAGCAAAAAGATTATATTTAAAGATTGTTTAAGGGGAAAACTTTACAATTCAGAAAGGAAGAATGTGTGTGAACGTAGCATATAATCACATGATTAAAGAGAAAAACTATATCTTTCTGATAATGTGATGACCTGAAATTGCATTCTTCCACTTATTAGAAGTTGATTAGGAGCCGATTAGGTAGAAAGTTGAGGGAGCACATGAGGGGAAAGTGTAGCATTTTGGTGGGGCAGATCTTCTTTTTCTATCAGTACACTAATGCTGCTGTTTTTTGGGGGGGTCAGGTACTGTCTTATGAGTGTTCGAGGCTGCTATACTGACTTCCACGTGGACTTTGGTGGTACCTCTGTTTGGTATCACATTCATCAAGGGGGAAAGGTATGGTCATAGTTGTAATAGAGGTTAGAATATGAAGTGGTTATATGATTTTGAATATACCCTGGAAATGAATCTGTTAGGAAATTGTCCCCATTCTTATCTGGGAAGAAATATATATTAAGTTGACCTTTTTGGCTAGTGTTCTGCAGGAATTAGTATTCATTTACTCTATCATTACACTAATATTGGCAGAGTACTAGTACATCTCAACAGTTCTGTTTCTAGATTCCCAAAACAGATTTTTCCAAATGAAGCCAAGAAAGTGATTTTAGGAGGGCAAGACAATTTCTGTATTAGAAATGTATTAATAGTAACATAGTGGAAAAGAACACAAAATTTAGATAGATTCACAATGAAATCAGCAATTTAAGATCCAAACCTATTGCAAGGGTACATGTCAGATATATTAAGAGTAGAGTATAAACGTCTAAACACAACAATTAAATGAGGTGAAGGGTGTATGTTAACCAGTTTGATGTAAACATTCCAAATTGTACATAAAATCAGCACATTGAACCCCATAAATGCAGTAATGTATAAGTTAATGATCTAATAAAAAAAAATAAAATTAACAGAATAATCCTTAAGCACCTAGAGTGTAAATATGATGCTTATCTTGTTAAAAACCAGTTAAAATAACCCTAACATGAAAAATAGAGTGGATTGAAGTAATGGTTTTAAGATTTCTTACTCCTTTCCAGAGGTTAGCATTACTTGATTATGTCTTCAGTGAATATAGATCCAAACCAACTTCTCTTGTATAGAGGCATGGGTCTGAATTGTGACCAAAGGAAGCCTTAGGTCTTTTTTGAGGATGTAAATAAGTTTTGAAGATTATTCGTATTCAAAAAAAGTACATTCCACCTTGTCAGAATGTTCCTGAATACTACATAAGAATGGAAATCTAGAAGTAATCTCACAAGTGTATAGGATTACTCTCTGTTGTTACCCTTTTAATTTTACTAGAAGTGAATGCATTTATTAAACTGGTCAGAACAGATACTGTGCTTGATCTTAGCCAAAAGGCTGAGATTTATGGAAGTGAGTGCATTTGTGAGTGAAAGGTAGAACTAGAATGAAAACAGATACTATATAAAATGTGAGGTCTTGCTCTAAAATAACTATACCTCCAAAATCCAAAAGTCGCGTTGTTTCCTTTAGATATATTGAAGTCCAGTTGGTCTTAATTACTATCTTGGGAAATATCTCTTGAAGATACTATACCCAACCGACCATGCTATTTAGGACTCTAGAGGTCAGCCAGCCAGGGGCTTCTAAAGGACCGTCTAAGTATGCCAAATGCCCCTCTTTCTGAGTCCTGGATGGGTTCTAGTCTGCAGTCAGACCCCAGGGAAGTTGTATTGTTTGATCAAGTAGAGAACAAGAGATATCTCCTTTCTTAGAACTTCTAGCATTTCCCAAGTAGTCAAATTCTATAAGCTGGGAGAATTGCTTGCTTTTCTTCTACCTGGTGGTCTTCACTTTGTACCTATTTATCAGTTGAGGGAAGACGACTGGGTCATGTCAATGGCTGTTAACAGACTGAAGTTTTTTAACTCACAGGTCTTCTGGCTCATCCCCCCTACAGCCCACAACCTGGAGCTGTACGAGAATTGGCTGCTGTCAGGGAAACAGGGAGACATCTTTCTGGGTGACCGAGTGTCAGATTGCCAGCGCATTGAGCTCAAGCAGGGCTATACCTTCGTCATTCCCTCGGGTAAGCAAAATGGGGGAAAACTGGGTTGTTTACACTCGCCATTTCTTTTCTTAAAAAGAAAATAATGGCTTACCACTGAGAATGGTTATGATGCTGAGTTGGATGGAAAATAGTGGTATCTTCCTGTCAATGTGAAGTAGATACTGAGAATTTTTTATTTTTAGAGGCATTTTCCAATAAAGGTGTGTTTGACTTGCCTGCCAGCAAAGCTTTTCTGATCTACACATTTGTGCCCCATATTAGCTTTAGTAATTCAGAATCTTTATGACTAGGACCTGTTCAGGTGATACACAACCTGCAGAGGGGAAGAGCTACGTGCTCTTCTAGGGAATGGCTGTGAAGGCTAGAGTACTGAATAAGAAATATTTTTAGTCAAGTCATAGTTCAAAAATAAGTGGTTATAAAGAGCATTGGCCAGGCACAATGGCTCAGGCCTATCATCCTGGCATTTTGGGAAGCTACAGTGGAAGCTACAAAGGAAGCCTTAGGTCTAGGAGTTCAAAACCAGCCTGAGCAAACATAGTGAGACTCCAGCTGTACCAAAAAAAAAAAAAATAATAATAATAGATAAAGGCTGGACATGGTGACATGTGCTGGTAGTCCTACCTACTCGAAGGCTAAAATGGGAGGATTGCTTAAGTTTAGTAGTTTAAGGTTGCTGTGAGCTGTGGTGACACCACTGCATTCTAAACAGGAGAACAGACCCTGTCTGGGGGAAAAAAAAAAAAAACAACCAGATTTTGGAGCCATAGAACGGTATTAGAATTCTCACTGTGCATGGTGAGATACCACTTTGGTCAAATATTTAAATTGGTATCTTAATTTGTTGTAAGGAGTAAATGAGGATACATCACTGTAAACTATCTTATTATACAGAGCCTGGTTCATGGTGCTCCAGTAAATGGTAGCATTTATTAAAAGTTTATTATGTGAGCACAGTAGCTCACACCTATAATCCTAGCACTCTGGAAGGCTGACGTGGGAGGATTGCTTGAGCTCAGGAGTTTGAAACCTGAGCAAGAGTTAGACCCTGTCTCTACTAAAAATAGAAAAACTAGCTAGGTGTTGTGATGGGTGCCTGTAGTCTCAGCTCCTTGGGAGGTTGAGGCAAAAGGATTGCTTGAGCCCAAGAGTTTCAGATTGGCATGAGCTACAATGACACCAGGGCACTCTACACAGAGTGACAGGGTGAGACTCTTTTGTCTCCAAGAAAAACATTTATTGTGTGCTGAACACTTCACATGTATCTCTCATTAATGATCACCAACAACCTTATGAAGTATAATTTATCTTGGTTTTATAAAGGAAATTGAGGCTTTGAGAGATTAAGTAATTTGACCAACCAGTAAGCAGCAGAGTCAAACCGGTCTTACACTGAGAGAGCCTTATTATATTGTGTGCTTTCAGCCACTGCCCTCCATTCTCTTTCTTTTAGGCTGGATTCATGCTGTGTATACTCCTACAGACACATTAGTGTTTGGAGGCAATTTTTTACATAGCTTCAACATCCCCATGCAGTTAAAAATATACAACATTGAAGATCGGACACGGGTAAGTAATTTTATGTAACAATGGAATGTGAAGAGGTTTATTCCAGGTAAGACATGTTAGAAGAGATTCATTGATATTTTGCTAAAATGTCAGTTTTTCTTTAGGTTAAAATACAGTGTTAATATTTTGGGAAGGGCAGTACCTATGGCTCAGTGGGTGGGGTCCCGGCCCCATATACTGAGGGTGGCCAGCCCTGGCCAAACTGCAACAAAAAATAGCCGGGTGTTGTGGCAGGCACTTGTAGTCCCAGCTCGGGAGGCTGAGGCAAGAAAATCAGTCACCTAGCCTAGGAGTTGGAGGTTGCTGTGAGCTGTGAAACCACAGCACTCTACCGAGGGCAACAAAGTGGAATTCTGTCTCTAAAAAAAAAAAAAATATATATATATATATATATACACACACACACACACACACACACACATATATATATGGAACCCAGAGAAAAATAAAAAATTTTATTTTTATTAAAAGGATCTGTGTGCTTGGTTTTAGGGACTCTAATTCTTTAAGGTTCTTGGCATCTTGGATTTTTTTTTTTTTTTTTTTTTTGAGACAGAGCCTCAAGCTGTCCCCCTGGGTAGAGTACGGTGGCATTACAGCTCACAGCAACCTCCAACTCCTGGGCTCAAGCGAGTCTCCTGCCTCCGCCTCCCAAGTAGCTGGGACCACAGGCACCCGCCACAACGCCCGGCTATTTTTTGGTTGCAGCCGTCATTGTTGTTTGGCGGGTCCGGGCTGGGGATTCGAACCCGCCACCTTAGGTGTACGTGGCTGGCGCCTTAGCTGGTTGAGCTATAGGCGCTGAGCCGGCATCTTGGATTTTTAAGATAGACATCTGGTAATTTTTGGAGCCACATTTTTCATTTTTGTTCTCATGGAATAATTTGGTATAATGACGTTTATCAACTCAGGTTAACAGGTTTAAATTCGTGTACCTTTTTTTTGCACTGATTGTGGTCAATTAACCATTATAGTGCCTATCTTGAAACATTTATTTTGGTTTAGGAACTATGTATCACCTGATACATAAGACTAATATTGTTGGAGCTGCAAGAATTGCTCTATTAGTAGAAGAGAAGAAGCAGTGCCTTTTACTGTATTTTATTTTTATAAAATATTTTTGTAAATTTCTGCTTTTTTAGTAAAAGTAACAAAACTACAAAAGGTAATAGATTAGTAAGTTTGAAGTTATGATAAAGTCATATATGTGCAAAACCAGGTAAACTTTTAAAAGAAAAATACATTTTATAGTAAAATATTCTTGTTTAACTTATTCTAGGAAGTAGCCCCACCTGTTAGAAAATTAAGTCTGAAAATTAGTTTTTCTTGTATGTTCCCTCTTTGTGACTAAAGACACCTGGGGTTTAATTGGTTTGGTTTCATAGAAGAAAGTGTAAATATTAATATATATTCTATTCAGTAGCATAAGTAAAATAAGTACCTTACCTTATCTCTAAAAAGTTTTGTACAAACTTAGTCTGGCAAAACTGATCCTGATGTATCTAATTCCTTTGCTTATTAGAGAATGTCAAATTTTGATGTCTAAACAGTCATTTTTTTTCTGTTTTGGGGTTTTTTTTGTTTTGTTTTTTCTGCAAAATCATTTTTTTTTTTTTTATTAAATCATAGTTGTGTACATTAATACTATCATGGGGTACAGTGTGTTGTTTCCATATACAATTTGAAATACTTTCATCCAATTGGCCAACATAGCCTTCATGTCATTCTCATAGTTGTTGTGTTAAGACAGTTATATTCTACGTTTAGAAAGATTCACACGTACCCTTATAGGATAAATCATAGGCGTGATCCCAGCAATCACCCTCCCCTCCCCTCCTCTCCCTCTCCCTCTCCCCTTTCCCCATATTCTTGGGCTAAAATTAGGTTATAGCTTTCCTATGATAGCCAAAAATTAGTTTCATAATAGGATTGAGTACATTGGATAGTTTTTCTTCCATTCTTGGGATACTTTGCTAAGAAGAATATTTTCCAGCTCCATCCATGTAAACATGAAGGAGGTAAAGGCTCCATCTTTCTTTATGGCTGCATAGTATTCCATGCTGTACATATACCACAATTTATTGATCCATTCATGGGTGGATGGGCACTTGGGCTTCTTCTATGACCTAGCAATTATGAATTGGGCTGCAGTGAACATTCTGGTACAAATATCTGTATTGTAGTGTGATTTTTGGTCTTCTTGATATATTCCTAGCAGAAGAATTATAGGATCAAATGGCAGATCTATTTTTAGTTCTCTTAAGTGTTCTCCAGTTGACTTTTCAAAAGGGACGTATTAGTTTGCAATCCCACGAGCAGTGTAGAAGTGTTCCCTTTTCTCCACAACCACGCCAGCATCTGTGATTTTGGGATTTTGTGATATGGGCTAATCTTACTGGTGTTAGATGATATCTCAAAAGTAGTTTTGATTTGCATTTCTCTGATGGTTAAGGATGATGATCATTTTTCATATATCTGTAGGCCATGCGTCTGTCTTCTTCAGAGAAATTTCTCTTCAAGTCCCTTGCTCACCCTGAGATGGGATCACTTGTTCTCTAAACAGTCATATTTTTCATTCTTTCCCTTTTTTCATTTTTTTTAATTATTGCTTTTCAAATAAGGAATACTTCTGTGTTGCTGTAAAATTTCACTGGGTCTCCTACATACATGCACAAGGCAATTATTTGTTGCTTTCCATACCAACATTTTATGTACCAGTACCAACCTGGCATCCATCTGCACTAATTTCTGTAAACTTAAAGGAATACTTTGCAGGCTCAGCACCTGTAGCACAGTGGTTACAGCACAAGCCACATACACCCAGGCTGGTGGATTCAAACCCAGCCCAGGCCAGCTAACCAACAATTACAAGTGCAACAAAAAAATAGCAGGTGTTGTGGTGGGCGCCTGTAGTCCCAGCTACTTGGGAGGCTGAGGCAAGAGAATCGCTTAAGCTCAAGAGTTGGAAGTTGCTATGAGCTGTGATGGTACCGTACTCCACTGAGGATGATATAATGACTCTGTCTCAAAAATAAAGAAAGACAGAATGCTTTGCAAAAAGAAATATAAAGTATGTTGTAAATAAGGTAATGTTTTGGTTACTTTTGCTATACCACTGTAGAAATTTATTATTTAAACTTTAAGTGTTGGGCCCAGGCAGGGTGGCTCATGCCTATAATCCTAGCATTCTGGGAGGCCAAGGTGGATGGATTGCCTGAGCTTAGGAGTTCAAGACCAGCTGAGCAAAAGTGAGACCCTGTCTCTACTAAAAATAGAAAAACTAGCTGGGTGTTGTGACAGGTGCCTGTAGTCACAGCCACTCAGTGGGCTGAGGCAGGTATTAATAATTTTTCTGATAGAACTTAAAGCACACTAATTTTATAATGATGATTTATTAAAACTCTTTCCCCGAAAATTATAATTTAGTCTTAGAAGTTGATTTGTTCTGTGGTATTTGGCAGCACAGGTAAAATGTAATGAGAGTGGGTAGGTATGTGGTATCTTGGTACGGGTCTCATGAGTTACAAGTAAAAATTCAAAATTTTAATGCCATTGTTTTATATTTTCTTTTCTTTTCTTTTTTTTTTTTTTTTGAGACAGAGCCTCAAGCTGTCTCCCTGGGTAGAGTGCCATGGCATCACAGCTCACAGTAACCTCCAACTCCTGGGCTTAAGCAAGTCTTCTGCCTCCGCCTCCCAAGTAGCTGAGACCACAGGCGCCGGCCACAACGCCTGGCTGTTTTTTGGTTGCAGCTGTCATTGTTGTTTGGCGGGCCTGGGCTGGATTCAAACCCACCACCTTAGGTATATGTTGCTGGCTCCTTAGCCACTTAAGCCACAGGCGCCGAGCCAATACCATTGTTTTATATTTTCATCCTGTTTTGTTTCCTTCATTTTTTACCTTTTTATTAATTAATTAGTTAATTAGAGACAAGGTCTTGCTCTCACCCACACTGGAGTGAGTGCAGTGGCCTGATCGTAGTTCACTGTAATCTTGAACTCTTGGGCTCAATCAGTCCTCTTGCCCCAGCCTCCAGAATAGCTGGGACTACAGGTGCCCACCACCTTAACCAGCTAATTTTTATTTATTTATTTTTTTCTTTCTTGGATAGAGGAATCTCCCTATGTTGCCCAGGTTGGTCTTGAATTCCTGGGCTCAGGCGATCTCCCACCTTAATCTCCCAAAATGCTGGGATGGGATTACAGGTGGGAGCCACCATGCCACCCTTACTTGAGTTTTTAGGAAGGGAGTAACCCTTCTAGATGTTAAAGCCGTAGCTGTATAAGAGACCCAGGTTCAGGGTCTAGCTAATCTACATGGGAAAACTAATTGGTGCTGACTATGAAAAGTATATACCACTGCAGCCTTGCAATGAGGAAGTGAGCACCTCATTTCTTAGTGATGCTTTATAACCTGATGAAGGCTTTTGAAAAGTTGACTTGATTCAGGAAGACAACCTGAGATGATGATACTTTTAAAAGGAGTAGATGAGGTCATCTTTTCAGTATCATGGGGACATTCTCAGGAGTTGCATGTTCAAAATAATCTTGAAGTATTGTTTGGCTCATCGTTTTGAAAGATGGCCCCTCTAAAATTAAGGGGGCAAAATGTATATTTAGAATAGTCTTGAGAGGCTGAGGCAAGAGAATCACTTAAGCCCAAGAGTTTGAGGTTGCTGTGAGCTGTGACACCATGGCACTCTACGCAGGGCAACAGCTTGAGACTCCGTCTCAATAAAAAAGAATAGTCTTGCTGGGTATGGTGGCTCACGCCTATAATTCTAGCATTCTGGAAGGCCAAGGTGGGTGCATTGCTTGAGCTTAGTAGTTCAAGACCATCTGGAGCAAGAGTGAGACCCCACCTCTAAAAAAGTAGCCAGGTATTATGGCAGGAGCCTGTAGTCCTAGCTACTTGGAAGACTGAGGCAAGAGGATAACTTGAGCCCAAGAGTTTGAGGTTGTTGTGAGTTATGACACCATGGCACTTTACCAGGGCAATAAAGTGAAACTCTCTCCAAAAAAAAAAAAAAATCGTCTTGGTTTGGCGCCTGTAGCTCAAGCAGCTAAGGCACCAGCCACATACACTAGAGCTGGTGGGTT
>NW_003852529.1:2948365-2950413 GCF_000181295.1 Otolemur garnettii | reverse complement strand
AAAAAAAAAAAAAAAAAGAACAGTCTCCATCATCGCTTCTATCACTGATTAATTCATGCTGATTGGCCCTTTTCTTGAGTGTAGTCAATCTAAAAGATACATCTTTTTATTATTATCCAGCTGAAATAATAATAAAAGTGCTCTTTGTGGGACAATGGAAAGAAAACTCAAACTACTTTTGGGAGAGAATGGAAAGAAAACCAAAGACAGTGGCAAGTTAGTTCATATGGAACATTAGTCGGAATTTTGGACATACCATCTTGGCAAACTACAAAGTATAAGGCAGGCAAGCTGAAAGTTGATAGTGGGGAAAGTATCTCTAGTCTTGTGTCCTAAACTAGACACAGTTTCAAAATGAGTCTCTAATCATACTTTAATACATGTAATGACCTAAGACAAACATGTAACTTCATCTCATGTCCTGTTTTTCCAATAGCTTCTTTGTTCCATGGCCTTCTGATCAGAATAAAACTATAATAAAGCAAGCTTGGCGTGCCTTTGTATCCCAAGAACTCTAAAATTTAAATTTTCTCAAGTAGTTTGTCTTTCTCTTTAACATTTTACTCTCTGTCTCAAAACTCCCCTACAATTTTCTGATGCTTTCCCACCCTACGAAGACAGGTTATTATTGGTGGCTCAAAATGGTCTTTCCAAGTACTTACTGTCTTTAGTATCCCAACATCCACATTTTCTGAATTGACAGATCAACTTAAGTTCTTTCTTCAGATGCCAACCTGTCTTTGCAGGTTGACTGGTGAGAGTTTTTTCCTGGGTTAAGGACAGCAATAATTGAGTTTTTATACTCTATCCTTGAACATTGTCACTACTTTGCTTTTCTCATTATTGTTTTCCCATGTAGGTTCCAAATAAGTTTCGTTATCCATTCTACTATGAGATGTGCTGGTACGTGTTGGAGCGCTATGTGTACTGCATAACCAACCGCTCCCACTTAACTAAGGAGTTTCAGAAAGAATCCCTCAGCATGGGTAAGTTTTCTGCGTGTATGAACTCTCCCTTCCCCTCCCCTACCCTCCCCACTCCATCATGCCTGGCTAATTTTTCTAATTTTTGTAGAGATGGGGTCTCACTGTGTTGCCCAGCTTAGTCTCAAACTCTTGAGCTCAAGCTATCCTTCCTGCTTTGGCCTCCAAAAGTGCTAGGATTATAGACTTGAGCTGCCACACCTGGCCTATATGAACTTTCAAGATACCCCTTAAGACTGAGAGTGAGGGCTGAGCATGGTGGATCACGCCTATAGTCCTAGTGCTGTGAATGCCAAGGCAGGTGGATTGCCTGAACTCAGAGATTCGAGACCATCCTGAGCCAGAGTGAGACCCCATCTTTACCAAAAAGGCCAGGCAATGTGGTGGGCGCCTGTAGTCCCAGCTACTTGGGAGGCTAAGGGCAAAAGAATCACTGAAGGAAGAAAAGAAAAAAAAAATTTTAAAAAGCTTCAAACTAAGATGAGTGATGAAAGCCAGTTGAAAACAAAATTTTTAAAAAAAGAAACAAACAAAGACTGAGGGTGAGGCCAGGAATATTCACTATGCTGAGTTTTGGGGGGGATTTTTTTATTGTTGTTAACTTTGTATTTTCTATATTTTTAAGGTGCTCACTAATGTATGCTGTTGCTCAGTTACATTTTTGTCTTTTTTACTTATCTGCTTGTAAGCACCAAATTAATTCATTGGAATTGAATACCAAGTACCTACTTAGATGTGAATTACTGGCTAAATGAAATATGGGTCTGATCTTCGAGTGGCCATACTTAGTTTCTCATGAGAAATGATCAGTTGTCTAATATGCTTTTTGGATAAAAAATGGTCTTCAGCACAGTAAAAACTAAGATTATATCATTAAAATAACCTATGATAGTTCAAGCACTATACTAAGCAGTTCACATACATCGAATTCTTACATTACCTTTGTGGTAGGAATTATTATTCTCATTTTATAAAAGGGGACATTCAGGTTCAAGGAGATCAAATAACTTGTTCATGATCTTAAGCAGTTAAAAAGTAGCAAAGCCACATCTTTTTTTTTTTTTT
>NW_003852529.1:2941892-2947474 GCF_000181295.1 Otolemur garnettii | reverse complement strand
CCTGTGGCTCAAGTGGCTAAGGCGCCAGCCACATACACCTAAAGTGGCAGGTTCAAATCCAGCCCGGGCCCACCAAACAACAATGACAGCTGCAACCAAAAAATAGCCAGGCGTTGTGGCAGGTGCCTGTGGTCCCAGCTACTTGGGAGGCCGAAGCAGGAGACTAGTTTGAGCCCAGGAGTTGAAGGTTGCTGTGAGCTGTGATGCCAGAGCATTCTACCCAGGGGGACAGCTTGAGGTTCTGTCTCAAAAAAAAAAAAGAAAAAAGAAAAAAAATGCTCAGTATGTGAAAACAAGATACAGAATTGTATATACAGCATGATTTCAATCTTATTTAAAAAAATACATCTGATCAAGTCAGACATGGTGGTGATACACATCTATAAACCCAGCCACTTGGAAGGCTGAGGTCAGAGGATCACATGAGCCCAGGAATTCAAGACCAGCCTAAGCAATATAGCAAGATCCTATCTCAAAAAAACACAAACAGGCCAGGCACCGTGGCTCATGCCTTTAATCCTAGCACCCTGGGAGGTCGAGGTAGGTGGTTACCTGAGCTCACAAGTTCAAGACCAGACTGAACAAGAACAAGACCTCCATCTCTAAAAAAAGAAAAAAATAACAGGATATTGTGGTAGGCACCTGTAGTCCCAGCCACTTGGGAGTCGGAGGCAAGAGAATCACTTAAGCCCAAGAGTTTGAGGTTGCTGTGACATCAGGGCACTCTACTGAGGGCAACAAAGTAAGACTTTGTCTCAAAAATAAATAAATAAACCCACAAATATCTAATCAAAGTCATGCACATATACAGAGAAAAAGATGAAAAGAAAATACATTGTTTATGATTTACCCCTGGGTAGAGGGATAGGGAATTAGTTATTTACTTCTTTGCACCTTCTTGCGTTTTTTCTAAATTATTGAAAGTAAACATGGATTACTTTCATAATAATAAAAAAGACTTGGGGGCTCGGTACCCATAGCTCAGTGAGTAGGGTGCCAGCCACATACACCAAGGCTGGTGGGTTCAAGCCTGGCCTGGGCCTGGGCCTACTAAACAATGACAACTGCAACCAAAAAATAGTTGGGTGTTGTGGCAGGCCACTTTCTTAATTAACTGATTTCTAATACACAAAAGCTAAGTCCTTTCCAAATTTTAAAAATCCACTTGCCCATTACCTTACTTGCCTGTAGCCTGTAGTCCAGCTACTTGGGAGGCTGAGGCAAGAGAATCACTTAAACCCAAGAGTTTGAGGTTGCTGTGAGCTTGACACTACAGCATTCCACTGAGGGCAATATAGTAAGACTTTGTCTCAAAAAAAAAAAAAAACCTGGAACCAGGTATGATGACTAATATGTATATTCCTAGCACTCTGGGTGCTAGACTGAGGCAGTAAGATCCCTTGAACTCAGGAGTTCAAGACCAGCCTGAGCAAGAGCAGGACCCTATCTCACCGAAAAATAGAAAAATTAGCTAGGTGCAGTGTTGTGCACCTGTAGTCCCAGGTACTGGGAGGCTGAGGCAAAAGGATCACTTGAGCCCAAGAGTGTGAGCTTGCAGTAAGCTATGATTATGCCACTGTACCTTATCGCAGGGAACAGAGTGAGACCCTATCTCCAAAAAAAGACTAGTGAATACTATCTCTTTGTTAAGACTGACAAAATCTTCCTTTTCAAAAACACTTGGCTGGGCGCCCATAGCTCAGTGGTTAGGGTGCCAGTCATATACACTGGGGCTGGCAGGTTCAAACCCGTCCCAGGATTGCTAAACAACAACAGGTATAACCAAAAAAAAAAAAAAAAAAAAGCTGAGCATTGTGGTGGGCATCTGTAATCCCAGCTACTTGGGAGGCTGAGGCAAGAGAATCACTTAAGCCCAAGAGTTTGAGGTTGCTGTGAGCTGTGATGTCATAGCACTCTATGAAGGGCAAAATAGTGAGACTCTATCTCAGAAAAAAAAAAAAAAGGGCGGCACCTGTGGCTCAAAGGAGGAGGGCTCTGGTCCCATATGCCAGAGGTGGCAGGTTCAAACCCAGCCCTAGCTAAAAACTGCCCCCCCCCCAAAAAAAAAAAAGTAACTTTGTTTTATTACAAAATCTTCCTTTTCAAAAGTAGTCACTTTGTTTTATTGTGTGTGTTGCTAGGATTTCAATACCAAAGCTTTATTTTAAGATCAAAACTTTGGATAGGCTCGGCGCCTGTGGCTCAAGCGGCTAAGGCGCCAGCCACATACACATAAGGTGGCGGGTTTGAATCCCCAGTCCGGCCCGCCAAACAATGATGGCTGCAACCAAAAAATGGCCAGGTGTTGTGGCGGGCGCCTGTGGTCCCAGCTACTTGGGAGGCTGAGGCAGGAGACTCGCTTGAGCCCAGAAGTTGGAGGTTGCTGTGAGCATGATGCCATGGCACTCTACCCAGGGGGATAGCTTGAGGCTCCGTCTCAAAAAAAAAAAAAAAAAACCTTTGGATAAAACTACTTTCTGAATATACCTGTTTTATACTGTCTACTCTTTTAAAAGATAATGAAATCATAATTCCATATTCCACGTTAAATTTGAACCAATTTACAGCCACTTTTTTTTTTTTTTTTAAAGAAACAGATTGTCAGTTTGTCGCCCTCGGTAGAGTGCTGTGGCATCACAGCTCACAGCAACCTCAAGCTCTTGGGCTTAGGTGATTCTCTTACCTCAGCCTCCCGAGTAGCTGGGACTATAGGTGCCTGCCACAACACCTGGCTGTTTTTTGTTGTAGTTTGGCAGGGCCGGGTTTAAACCTGCCACCCTCAGTATATGAGGCCAGTGCCCTACTGCCTGAGCCACAGGTGCTGCCCTACAGCCACTTTCTTAAGTAACTGATTTCTAGTACACAAAAGCTGAATCCTTTCCAAACTTTAAAAAACCCAATTGCCCATTGGTGAGGTCCTTGTGCTGCTAGGTTGGGATCCTGTTTCTGCCTTTAACTGTGATTTTCAACCCTGGAAAAAATCAGTTGCAATGAGAGACCATATTTTTTTTCTTTCTTTTTTTTTTTTGAGACAGAGTCCCACTGTGTCGCCCTTGGTAGAGAGCCGTGGCGTCAAAGCTCACAGCAACCTCAAACTCTTGGGCTTGAGTGATTATCTTGCCTCAGCCTCCCAAGCATGTGGGACCACAGGAGCCCACCACAACGCCCAGCTATTTTTTGTTGCAGTTGTCATTGTTGGTTAGCTGGCCTGGGCCATGTTCAAACCCACCGATTTTGGTATGTGTGGCTGGTGCCATAACCACTGTGCTACGGGCCCCAAGCCAAGAGAGCATTTTTTAAACATCATAACTTTGTCATTTATGTAATCTCAAGGCCCCTACGGTACCACCAATTTCTCTTGTTGATCACATGGCCAAGTGTCATGTTCTCACTGCAGTTATTCTTCATATTGGTAGATATGGAGTTAAATGGGTTGGAATCTGGAAATGGGGATGAGGAAGCAGTGGATCGAGAACCCCGACGCTTGAGCAGTAGACGTTCTGTCCTCACTAGTCCTATAGCAAATGGAGTCAACCTGGATTATGATGGCCTGGGCAAAACCTGCCGAAGTCTTCCAAGTCTGAAGAAAACTTTGTCTGGAGACTCATCCTCTGACTCTAGCCGGGGCTCCCACAATGGCCAGTTGTGGGATCCCCAGTGTAGCCCTCGAAAGGACAGACAAGTGCATCTGACACATTTTGAGCTTGAAGGCCTTCGCTGCCTTGTAGATAAGTTGGAATCTCTGCCACTGCACAAGAAATGTGTCCCCACAGGGATAGAAGATGAAGACGCACTCATTGCTGATGTAAAGGTAAGAGTTTATTATGTTGCATGACAGCTGTGAATCTGGCTGGGGCAATCAGTTCCTGGATTCAGAAGGAGAATTTGAGTAATCTTTGGTTTGACCAGAGAGAAGTTAATATTTTCATGTGTGTGTTAGTCCTACTCAATGTTTCAATTCCTAGAGTGAGAGTAAGTCCCTGTTCGGAAAATACTAACATTTGTGTGTTCATTGAAGACTTAAATTTAGTTCTAAAAGCATAGATTGCAGACTGACCCCCAAAATAAAGGCTTAAGAGAGTGTTTGTTTTTAAACTTTGGTTGCCCTCAGATAAAGAGACTGCTATGGGACAAAGTGGGTAAAAGCTGTTTCTGCCAAACAGATTGAGAGAAAAAAAAAAACTGTTCTTTGCTGTGTTACATTGAGTAGCTTTACCATCTATAGTTTCAAATTTATGGAGATTAAAACTTAAATATATTGGGGACAGCTTCTGAGAACAGTGTTACTGCTTTATCAAGTTTCTTCACATGATATATATATTGTTTTCTTTTTCAAAAGGTCTCCAGTGTTAATGTTCTTCAAAGCCTAGCCTACCCGTCATGTATTAGCCTCAAAGAAATGAGCTTATTTTTAAGGAATCTAGATTTGAACTATATAAACTAGAGGGAATTCTTTTAAGTCTTTCTTCATAAATAACTATTAATGTGAGCACCAAAGGATTTATAGCTAGGAATAAAAATTTTCTTTTTCAATCAGTTTTGGAATTGTGTCTTGGTTGCAGGACATGGTGTATGTATTAAAAAGTTAATCCACAAGTAATGTTATTTTAAAAATCTGTCTCATAGATTATTTTATGCCATTTGAAGAATTTTTAGGAAATAAATTTGGGGCCTCATTGAAAATAGACTAAATGTCTCATGGTAGGTCTTCTGTATCCCTGATTCCTGATTCACATTTTTCTCGGCTTATCCAGCCACATCAGGAAAGAATTCCAGGGACTGGGATGGGACCTCATCTTTTTCTTCTTTTACAATTGATATTTTGAGTGTACCTGATATTGTTTATGGATCAGTGAAAAAGTAAAATATAACAGAGGCAAAAAGGGATTGATAACCTGATGAGATTGGTCCTCTTTGGTATTGAGAGAAGCTGGACAGTTGATACTATGGTTTGTTTTCACAAGGTTTGCTCTGGAAGAGGCAGGTGATGTAATCCTGGCTTGTATTGAGGGAAGGAAATGACAAACTTTCAGGTTGTTGTGGTCCAACCCAGTTTCTGTAATGATAAATGTGAAACAAAACAAATTCAGTCATGCTTTTCCAAGCTTACTAATTAGATCCCAAACTCATTTCATACCTTGAATGAACAAAGGACATTTAAATTTTTCTTTTCCACGTGGTAGTATTTATCTCACTGTATAATCCTATGAATTTGATTGCATGTAACATCTTCTTTCCTACAGAATTCCCTTTTTATATAGATAATTCTTCATGGATACATGTGGGAAACTTTAAATTGTGACTTTCCATACTTGTTAACTTGAATAATTGTCGTTAACACTAAGAAGAAAGATTTCTAAATTGTCTCTCATAGTAATTCTTTTGGCTTGGTTATCTATATTTCTGATTCATGAAAAGAAAAATGTCTTTGTAGCCCTACAGTATGTCTGTAGTTAGATTTGACTCCATTGAATCCACTTGTAGAAAACCATATTATAATTCAGTAATCAATAGTACAAGGTAAATTTTGTTAGAAATATACAAACTCCCTGGCTCAGCGCCTATAGCTCAACCGGCTAAGG
>NW_003852529.1:2938704-2941330 GCF_000181295.1 Otolemur garnettii | reverse complement strand
AAAAAAAAAAAAAAGCTAAATAAAGAGGTTTGAGGAGGAAGAATGGAGAAAGATTTAGGTCAGATATTAAGCAGAGTAAGCACAAAGAGTAGTAAGTTAAGAGACATCTTAAGAGGCCTTTTAGCCTTATCAGAGTGTCCAGAGAGGGCTTCCTTGTGTTTATCAGGGATCAATGGAAAATATGGCTGCCATAACTGACTGAGATATAGAGGGAGAGACCAGAGCATGAAGAGTGAGTGGCCAGTGGGATGACTGCATAGGCTGACAGTCTTGTAATTTGAATTCTCCCTCTGGAGACTTGTCCACACCTTCTCATTTAACTTAGGTAAAACTATAGTCAGAATGTGGCCAACATCAGAAGGCAACAGATTTAGATCCTAGCCTTTCAGGTAGTTTCACTTAACAGCAACTTAGATTAATTATTGCCATATTTGGCCAGTTATATTTAACCCCAAGTTCAGATGTAACAAGCTTAGAGCTGACTACTTTGAGAATCTGAGCAACTCTCCAAAAGAAAAAAGTATTAGAGGCTTGGCACCTGTGGCTCAAGTGGCTAAGGTGCCAGCCACGTACACATATGGTGGTGGGTTCAAATCCAGCCCAGGCACGCCAAACAACAATGATGGCTGCAAACAAAAATAGCCAGGCGTTGTGGCGGGCATCTGTGGTCCCAGCTACTTGGGAGGTTGAGGCAGGAGACTCTCTTGAACCCAGGAGTTGGAGGTTGCTGTGAGCTATGATGCCATAGCACTCTACCCAGGGGACAGCTTGAGGCTTTGTCTCAAAAAAAACCAAAACAAAACAGTATTAGATTGTGTAGATGCTGAATCATTGCACAGCTAAGGACTCTGCAGTGCTAGAGAACCTGGTGCTTATTGCACTGATGGTTATGCTGCAGTGGGGACACAGCATGCAAAGTTCACCCTTCCTGCAGAAAGAAGAGTTCTTTCCTATTGTAATCTATCTGGATCTCAGAAATAACTTGTGGAAGAGGTAAGAGGAAAAGTGGTGAGATGAGATACTCATGATTACATATTCCTGGAGGAAAAGCTCATTTAGTACTGTGATAAAGGGCTTTGAAACTCTAAGATCTTAAGTTCTATAATGTTGAAGAAAGAATCATAGAATTTAGAGTTAGAAGGGCATTAAATGAAAAATGGGACATTTAAAAAGTGTTGACTTACTGGTAAAGTTAATCAGCATGTATAAAGCTGTGTTTGGGAATCGTGTAGGTAACCTTGACTCCTGATAATGTCCTATCGAATGGGGTTCGTTCCTCTATGAAATATTCTCACATTTCTAAAATTGAAAAGTTGTGTCCTTTATAGATCTAATTAAAAGGCAGGACATGGAGCAGAATTTATAGTACATTCCCAATAATGTAAGAAAAAATCTGTGTGCATTGCAAGGGACCTAGAAAGTTATACCCCAAGCTCCTGATGGTAGGGCAAAGCAGGGTAATGGAAGTCAGCTGGAAGAATTTGAATTTTTAATCAGCTTATATATATAAGCTTTTAATATAGCAATATATCTGGCTGCCCAGCTTAATGAAACAAATTCAGTATTGTTGAATATTTTTTATACTTTCCCATTTTCTCTAAAATGTTTTGATAAGCCTGCTAATCATAGTCTGTGGCTTTGGAGAAGGAGTGAATTTACTGAATTTATGAAAGCCTGTTTTCTCCTCTATAAAATGTCTCCATAGGATTTTTGTAAAAATTAATGCTAGTAAAATACCTAATGAGCAAGAAAAAAATTAGACATTACAAGTGTATGAAATCATTTATTCCAGTTTTGTGAATAACGCCTGCCTACTCTCTGCCAAAAATCAGGCATTGTCGAGGAAACCATGCATACGTGCTGTGGTCCCACCCCTCAAGGGCCTTACTATCTATTGGTGGAGCAAACATGATAAGGAGGCTAAGAACTGAGTACAGTGGAGGTTTGCAGGTGCTACATGACACAGGGCACAGAGCAAACACTGAGGGAGGATGACAGAGTCTGTCTCAAGGAAGAGAGGTGCCAGTCTTCTTAATTTACCAGCTAATAAACTTTTGTTGCTATATGGTACAAATTTATTACTACAACATTAAAAGCTTTTTGATTTATAATTGGAGAATGTTCTTTGTGGTGCAGTAGGCTACTGCTGCTCTTGTATGAGAGTTTAACAGTTTTGTAAGTATGATCTAAAAATTTATATTAGGCTCCATCCCAGGCATGTGATGGGACTGAAGCAGAAGGAGTTATGGTTGTAAATAACTCTAGAAATATTAATTAGGAATTTTCTTCATCTGACATTTTGGGGGTAATTCTAACACTGAAAGAACTAGTAGTAGACCTAGTAATAATTACCTCTTATTCTAGTAAGCCAGGTTTCTTTTTTATTTTTCAAGAAAGCAACCTATAGGCTTGGCGCCTGTGGCTCAAGTGGCTAAGGCATCAGCCACATACACCTAAGGTGGCGGGTTCTAGTCCAGCCCAGGGCCTGCCAAAAACAACAATGACAATGATGGCTGCAACCAAAAAAAATAGCTGGGCATTATGGCGGGTGCCTGTGGTCCCAGCTACTTGGGAGGCTGAGGCAGGAGACTCGCTTGAGCCTAGGAGTTGGAGGTTGCTGTGAGCT
>NW_003852529.1:2916980-2937676 GCF_000181295.1 Otolemur garnettii | reverse complement strand
TTTTTTTTTTTTGAGACAGAGTCTTACCGTGTCGTCCTCGAGAGAGTGCCGTGGCATGAGCTCACAGCAACCTCAAACTCTTGGATTTAAGCGATTCTCTTGCCTCAGGCTCCCAAGTAGCTGGGACTATAGTTGCCCGCCACAACACCCAGCTAGTTTTTTGTTGCAGTTGTCATGGTGGTTTAACAGGCCCAGACTGGGTCCAAACCCACTAGCTTGGTGCGTGTGGACGGGTGCTGAGCCAGCCTTATTAATTCTTATCTTTGTTACCAATCTGCTTTTATTCCAAATTAATAAAAGGGGGGTAAATTAGGGCTTATTTGATTTGTGATTTGGAAACTTAGTAGGAATGATTTTCTTTGTACCGTATCTGGTGTTTATCCTTTTCTGGTGGCTCTACAATTTATACTCTCTACAACTTGAAACTTGTATTTGTTTTGGATAACATGTTTCTCTTAAGTATTTGTTCTTCATTATCCTTCCTGGTGGGATAGCACTGAAAACAAAAATAAGCATTTTCCAAGAAGACCTCTCAATAGCTAGATCACTGTTAAGGAAAGCTTTTCTGACAAAATAAGCTGATTGCACTGGGTCTTTGAATCTTAGTGTTCACGGGAGAGGTTTAGGATTAGGATAACAATATAAGCATTTCCAAGAAGAGTTCAACCAAGAGCGGTAAAGTCCCTCCTTCCGTTGGTAAACTACCATAAAAATTAATGTGCAGTACTTGGCAGTAAAGCCCCAGATCCCAGAAAGCCCATTAGGCCAGTTTCTGTACCAGAAACTCACTGAAACAGCTGTCCTGGAAATACATGCGAATTCGTCCAGTGGTGAGAGCTAGATGTGTATGTGAAAGCAGCAACTGCAAAAAAGGCAAGATACATGTGCAAGGATCTAAAAGTTACATAAGGCTCAGCGCCCGCCCATAGCACAGTGGTTACAGTGCCGGCCACATACATCCAGGCTGGTGGGGTCAAACCCTGCCCCAGCCAGCTAAACAACAATGACAGCTACAACAACAATAGCAAAAACTAGCCAGGCATTGTGGCCGGCGCCTGTAGTCCCAGCTACTTGAGAGGCTGAGGCAACAGAATTGCTTAAGCCCAAGAGTTTGAGGTTGCTGTGAGCTGTGACGCTATAGCACTCTACTGAGGATGACATAGCGAGACTCTGTCTCAAAAAAAATAATAAAATAAAATAAAAGTTACATATATTCAGATCTAGACTGCTACTGCTTAGACTTCTATTCCTACTGAGCTTCCCTCATCCTCATATTTGGTACTCTGTCATTTGCTACCTGATAGATGGCTGGAAATTCAGCCAGAGGCTTCAGCCTGGCCAGGGTGGGTACATGGAGGTGTGAGCAACATGTGTCCATCAAGTGGCTGTCAGAAAGTGGCAGTGAGATGTCTGGCAGGATGCACAACTGGCTGTTCCATCTAGAGAATAGCAAGAATGAGGCAGGCAAAACAGATGAGTGGAGAAGGAAATTAGAGGCTCAGCGCCCATAGCTCAGCAGTTAGGGTGCCAGCCACATGCATGGGGTCTGGTGGATTTGAACCCCGACCAAGTCTGCTAAACAAACAAACAAATAAAAATAGCTGGCTATTGTGGCAGTGCCTGTTGTCCCAGCTACTAGGGAGGCTTAGGCAAGACAATTGCTCGAGCCCAGGAGTTTGAGGTTGCTGTGAGCTGTGATGCCACTGCACTCCACTGAAGGCGACATGGTGAGACTCTGTCTCAAAAAAAAAAAAAAAAAGAAAAATAGAAAAGGAAATTGGAGAGTACAATACTGGTACCGTGAGAGCAGCGTCATCCTTAGGAAGACACTGGAGTTGGGAGAAATGTGCCCCCTGGCTTCCAACCTTAGGTTGTGCTTCAGCTGTTAGCCTTGGCCACGCTGGCACTGCTCAAGGACTGCAGCACAGACATTTATAGCACTGTGCTGTGTTAAGTTCCTCCTTGGAGCCAGAGGCAGGCAGCTGTTCTAGACGTAACTAATATGAGACCGCCGTATTTTACTGAACATCTCAATATTGGCTGAAATGTGCCAATTCTGAAGATCTTTTAGGAACACATGGGTTTTGGATGGCAGGCTGGGAGTGTGCTGGGGGACGTGGTAACTCAGAAGGAGCTCAGCTGGGCGCCTGCTTCACCCAGAGAGGCTGGACGCTTCCTGATGCTGTGTTTGCCAAGAGGAGAGAGAGCAATGTGTGTGTGCGGTCGGTGAGAGTGCTCTGGCTGTAACAATAAGAGGTGACCCTGAGGGGAAGGGTGTACACTGAGACAAGGACAAATGTGGGCCAAGGTGCCTAAGTGTAGCCTGCCCAATGAGTTAAAGCCTTCCCTTTCGCTGGCGCCTTCGAAGTCTGCCACCGGAGCCCTCTGGGGGCCGGCCCTGGCTTCTCCTATTGCAGAGGCAGTGGGAGGCTGATGGGGCGGGAGCTGTGACCGAGCTCCCTCCCTGGCGGGGCCTCTGCCAATCGCAGAGGAGAGAGCAGTGGCCGGACACACCTCCTCCCGGCTCTGCAGCAGAACGGCTGGGCCCTCTGCCTGGTGGCTCACTGGAGCTCAGCTCCCCCTCCTGCCATCTTCCGTTGCAAAGCATTTCTGGGAGCTGCATGTGGGTGACGCAGCAGCATTGTTCGCAGGCACAGGAAGCCGCGGCTGAGCTGAAGGGCTCGAGAAGGAGCCCAGAGTGCTGCAGCTGCTACCCCTGGGTTAGAGCCGGACTGCCCTGCCTTATGGGCCTTGGGAGATTACAGAATTTTCAAGTAAATCAGGATTTTCTTAGAGGCAGCAAACCTAACTCCTTCAGGACAACTTCCAATACAGAAAACAAAACAAAGACGCTGGGGAAACTTCACCCAAGAGCCTCGGCAGCTCCAGAGCGACAAGAAACGAAAGGTCAGGCGGTTGGTTGGCAAACCCTTTCTGGTTTAGGGTGTGTGTAACTGCAGGGACTTTTGTCTCAGCAAAGAGGCAGAAAAACTGGCTACCAGGCGAGTCAGGACAATGCTTATGTTACTTTATACTGCTTGAGCCATCATTGCACTTGTTCTCTCACCTGGTGGGATATGTTTTGAATCGGGTTGCTTGGCTTTTCTTTGGAATCCTTTTCCCCTCTCTGCCCAGGCGCCCTGTTTTCCTTCCCTTCCTGTGATCTCTAGGGTGTGGGCCTGTTTGAATGTTCTCCTGAATGCCTGGAGCCTAGATAGGCGTCAGCCTTTCCCACACTCCACCCCCGCTTCCCCATCCCAAACCCCCTCTGGTGAAGGGTGGTGGCTTCTTTATATGGTTTCTTGTTAGGGCCTCTGCTGGAGTCTGCCTTTTTTGATGAAAGCAAAGTGTGCTTGGTTGAATGGCCTCAGCAAAATAAGGCTTGGAAGGAAATCTGCATTTCCCTCCACACCCACACATACCCCAGTAACTGAGTCGAGTTATGTGTGAACAGCTGCCCACACACATCCCACAGTTTTTCCACCTACCCTTGCCTATCCTCCCCACAAAAATCTTGCAGGTAGAATTAGACTGCCTTGGTGAATAGTTAAGTTCCTTTTCTACTCTATTGAACAGTCTTGGGTCTTGCTATGCAGTCTGTTTTGTTGAAAGTGGAAAGTCCCTGTTTGTGGACAGTTCAGTTCTCCTCGGCAGAGGAAATGGGCAGAGTCCTCTTCCTCGGCAGTGCGATGTGGGGGAGGGGAGCTCTGCACTCCCTAGCACACATTTTGAATGGACTTGAATTTTTCACCCTAGGGAGATTAGGAGCCCGTAGCAGAGCCTTGTCCCATGTGGCACCGCACCTCGCCTCTTCACCCCCACGCAGTATGGTGCTAACAGGAGGCTCCAGAAAAGGATGCCATAGCAACTTGAAGTAAATAAAACGTCTGCAAATGAAATCCGTTTGGGGGAAGGTGAAAGGCATCTGGAGACTTGGCAAGAAGGGATCTCCATAGCGGAGCTTTCTGGGTATGAGTTAAAGGGTCTAAGTCCCAACTCAGAGATTTGGATTTGGAGCATGAAAATATTTAAAAGTCCTGTTCTTCAGGCACAGCACAAAGAATTATGAGAATGATTATTAAAGGTAGCCCAGTCTTGTTAACCTTTCCCGGATCAAAGTTTAGTTTTTGTGGAAACAATTACTGTCCTGTACATACCTAAGGCAACCAGGAGTGTGACTTGGCTCCCACATTTAAAGTTCTTTTGCTGTTGACATTGCTTTAGGGCTCGTGAGGTTAGAGGAAGAGGGATTTTATTATGCTTGAAGGTTTGGGTTCAGAAATTTCTGTCTAAAACATAAAAGCCTTGTTTCAGAATAACAGTCAGCCAGTGTGATTCACTTAAGTGGCAGTTTCTTACTGTAGCATTGTTCCGTAGTCATTCAGTCTTGATTGATTAAAGCCATGAGAACTATTCCTCCTAAGATTTTTTCTGCCCCATGTATAGGGATAAAGGCAAATAGCAGAGTGTGCACACACATATGTATGTGTGTGTGTGAGCAAGTGAGAGAGACGGATTTGAGATTGAGATTTCTGTAATCAGCCATAGAAGAACGGAGTCCTGGGTTGAATCAGGACATTAAGGCTCTGCTGTTCTCATTAATTCCACATTAGCCAATCATTTTTGTGCCACTTTGCTCACATCTGCAAAACAAATGCAGTACTTATCTGGTAATATTCACTAATTGGTGGAGAAAAATGAAGGGGCAATATAAAGTCTTATGGTCATATAGAGAACTGTATGGTAAGTAAAACTTGTTGCCCCATTAGCTAGTTGCTTCCGTGTAAAGTATTAGTACAATGAGTATACAAGTAATGGGTTGGGAGCAAAGGTAAGTTTGAAGTCTTGATAGTACTGCAGTAGTCTTAAGTTTGAGTTTTCTTTTTCATCTGTGATGTACTTGTTTTGTAGTGAGTATATATGAAGGGAAAATACAGACAGTTACCAGTTGTAAGCCTGCTTTCCTTGGTGTTTCAGGGAACTGAGACTGAGTCTAGACAGTGTTGAGAGTAGCTGAGTTTTTGTTCACTGTGCTCTGCGTTTTCTTTCTTTCCTCTCCTACCTTTAGATTTTGTTGGAGGAGCTTGCCAACAGTGATCCCAAGTTAGCCCTCACTGGAGTCCCTATTGTACAGTGGCCAAAAAGGGATAAGGTAAGAAACTTCTGCTCGATCCTCAGGCTCCTTAAGCCTTTTGCTGGTTGGTTATTACTATCCTAGGAAGAAAAAGAACTAGAGGCAGACAGCTTTGGGTGCATTAATACAAACTGACAGAAAATCATTACTCAGTTCTATTTTGACTCTTAGGTCAGGATAATTGGCTGTCTTTGGAGGTGACTCTCTTAATAGAACTATCAAACTGGGAGGCTTCCCTTCACAGTCAGACACCAAATTGTCCATTTGTTCACCAGAATGGATCAGCTCCTATCCTTCTAAACCAGTGACTCAATAATCTTCATAGATATGATTTAAAACTAGTCAAAATAATTACATATATACCCCAAAGATCAGTTTTTCTTGGTCATAATGAGATTATGCTCTCAAGATTCCTCTTATTTGGACTTTTCCATATGGAATTGCAAGGAGAAGATAGGAATTACTATGGTCAGCTAGTAAATTTTCAGTTATTAATTTTTATTTCATTTCTTCATTTAGGTCCTATGTAATTTTTCCCATACATCCTCTGCAAGGCTGTGCATTAAAATAAATGATAGCATTCTGATTCTGGCCATGAGTTTAGCAAATAAATTAGGCCCGTCTTTATTGTTCGGTAGCTGAAACTTGCAAAGCCATCACATTCCATGGTGTTTAGGCAGAATGTAAAGGTATGGAGTTGAATGATTAAATTTTTAAAGGACTACCTTCTCCTTCCTAGGGAGAGGAGTCCCATTTGGCCTCTGCTTGGCCATAGGGGAATGCCTCAAAACAATTCATTCAATTCTGGCTGTTGAATATTTTGTGTCAGAAAAGTGCTTATGACATGGTGGGAAATTGAAATAGAAGACATTATCCTTGTCCTTGAAAATGTCACTAGCAGGGTAAATATCAGTGCTAAAATGACAAACATGTAACTGAGAGATGTATTCCATACTTAGAAACTGGAGTGTCTGCTATACACCAGGTCATATGCTTGGATTTGGAGGACTAAAGAAATGAGCAAGACCACTTTCACCCCTAGATTGTTTATTGTCTTGTTTAGAGTATGTTCTGAGTAGTCCATATAAGAAAATACTGGAGAGCCACTGGGGTGATTTCAGTGCATGGCAGTTACATAGAGAACTTCAAGGAAGGGTGAATCTGACAGCTCTTGAAAATGAAAGAGATGTGGCTAAAGTAATAGGCCAAAGGTCTAGCACAAGGACTGGCAGGCTTTTTTGTAAAGGTCGAGGTAGTAAATATTTTAGGTTTGTATGCCATACAGTCAGTCATAGCTTCTTAATTCTACCATTACAGCATGAAAACAGCCATTTTTTAAAAGTTTATGCCAGTAAAATTTATTTATAAAAACAAAGAATGAGCACATTTATTTGCCCAGGCCTTAGTTTGCTGTGCCCTGGGCTAGGTACACTAGCATGTAATCTTCTACCCTCTCCAGCCTTGAACAACATGATATGTTTGACCTCACTGCTTTCTCTTTCCAGCTTAAATTCCCGACCAGGCCAAAGGTACGGGTTCCTACCATCCCTATCACAAAGCCTCACACTATGAAACCAGCTCCACGGTTAACACCTGTGAGGCCAGCTGCTGCCTCCCCCATTGTGTCAGGAGCCAGGCGGAGACGAGTGCGATGTCGAAAATGCAAAGCCTGTGTGCAAGGAGAGTGTGGTGTCTGCCACTACTGCAGGGACATGAAGAAGTTCGGGGGACCGGGACGCATGAAGCAGTCCTGTGTGCTCCGACAGTGCTTGGCGGTGAGTGATCTACTGGGTAAAGAGTTTTAGGGAGGAGCTGTGGTGCCAAAGGAACTGAAATACCCGTAGGGTAGAGTTAAAGAGGTTTCAGAAAGAAAAAATTATGCTCTTTTTAGCTTTCTTCATTTTGTTCCTTTTCGCTCTGGGTAAAGAAGGAAAGTATTTAGCACTGAAAATGGTCTAATACAGTCTTTTGGCCGTGTCTAATTTTCAGACAATAAAGCAGCATTTGAAGGGCAAATCACTACCTTCTTCCCCCTCTTTAAGTAGATTAGAAAGGACCTGTGAGGCCAAGGACAGGCAGACTGAAAAAACAAGTCTCTTTTGGTCTCTAGTGGTAAGGCAGTTGAGTCCACAGTCGTCTCCCCAGTCATTTTCCCCACCAAAGCCCTCTCTCCTTTCCACCCTGCCTCAAGGTTTCCTAAGTGTTTACTAGAGAACTATATGAACCAAACTCCATCTACAGTTTAACAGAAATTGAAATAAGGATCTAAGCCTACCCTTTTGGTTTATATCTTTGTCCTCTTGTAGCCCAGACTGCCTCACTCAGTCACATGTTCCCTCTGTGGAGAGGTGGATCAGAATGAGGAGACACAAGACTTTGAGAAGAAACTTATGGAATGCTGTATCTGCAATGAGATTGTTCATCCTGGCTGCCTCCAGGTGAGGAGAGGCCTGAGGGGTCCCTGAAGTCCCAGCTGATAGAGTGTTTAAAGGTACTGAGTGCAGTAACAGAGTAGAACACCCATTGTGGAAGGCCACCAGCAACTCTGGTGGGGGTCGTCAGCTTTGTGGTCACGCAGTGAAGTGGGCTCACATCGCTTATTTCAGATATCTGCCATGTCCCAGGTACTGTGTTAGACTCTGGAAATAGAAAAGTACACAAAAGAGGCCTGGTTCCTACCCTTGGAGCTTCTGTTCTGGACTCTCTGCACAGTGCGTTTGGAGTCCTCCAGCCATCGTAAAGGACATAGTGTGTTTTGGATACTTTAAGCCTAAAGGCATCTCTGCTACATTACCTCAGGGTATCTCTTGATGCTTCATGTCAGTTCCTGAGGGGCAGTGAGAGTAATAATATCAGCTACCATTTAATGAGTGCTCAGTCTGTATCATGCTCAGTGCAGAGCTCAGAAGCTCAAAGTAGTAAGGAAGTTCACACCTCAGCCTCAGAGATTGAGTCAGCTGACCCAGTATGAGCCCTGTAGTCCCAAAGCTCCCCGGGTGGCCCTAGTGTGTGGCCTAGTGGAGAACTGCTGTTACACATGCATTCTCTTTAACCTTCAAGGCAAGTGAAGTTTCATCTGCCTTATTTTTTCATATTTCTTAAAGTGTATGGGTGCTAGTACTTTCTTGGACTTTCCAGAAAGTGTCATCTATATCATGACTATCACCTGGCCGATGATAATTACCTATATGACACTGTCATTTATTTATTTTGTAGAGACAGAACCTTACTTTATTGGCCTCAGTAGAGTGCTGTGGTGTCACACAGCTCATAGCAACCTCCAACTTCTGGGCTTAGGTTATTCTCTTGCCTCAGCCTCCTAAGTAGCTGGGACTACAGGCACCTGCCACAACACCTGGTTATTTTTTTGTTGCAGTTTGGCCAGGGCTGGGTTTGAACCCCCCACCCTCGGTATATGGGGCCAGCGCCCTACCCACTGAACCACAGGTGTCACCCCTATAATGCATAATTAATTTAATCCTTACTCCAACCCTATAAGGTAAATGTTGTATCCCTGACAGTTGTATATATGCCCACTTGACAGTGAGAACACTGAGTCACAAAGACTAGATCGTTAGGGTCTAAACCCACTAGACTTTGCTGTCAAGATTGGATCTGGTGCCATTGGCCTAAGACTACCTGGAGAGCACAGTGTCAGGAAAAGAGATACAAATTGACCCTCACTATCAGAAGTCTCATGGAGCCTAACTCAAGTAACCAAGAGTGAGGGTAGCCAGCTTCCCAGTGGCTGGGAATGGGTATTAGTGCCATTTGGGGCTAAGTAACCCTTTTTTTCTTCCCTGTGGACCAGTATGTTTAGAAATGGGTAACTCTTCCTGGCTATGTTATTGTTTGATTGAGGAGCTTAAGAGACAGACCTTTTTTCCAACATCTGTCTCTGCCTATAGATGGATGGAGAGGGACTCCTTAACGAAGAGTTGCCAAATTGCTGGGAATGTCCAAAGTGCTACCAAGAGGACAGCTCGGAGAAAACCCAGGTAAAAAAAATCTATTCAGACTTGCACTGTGACAAGAGGAAGCATCGAGTTTGGGAGATTGCTATACATTCACAAGGTCTCTCTGACCTGGGCAATTATTTTTGTTTGGTATGTTCATTATCTTTTTCCTTTGGTAAATTGTATTTACTTTGTTAGAGTTTTTAGTGTTTGGGCAGTAGGGGATGGGTTTGGTTTTTTTGTCTTACTAAATATTGTTCCACTTGGGATCTGCAAATTCTTGAGGTCCTTTTATACTCTGGGGTCCAAGGAGGACAGGAACCACAGCTGGGCCATTCAGGAGGGAAATGAGGCCAGCGGGATGTCTCCCGAGGAATGTAACTAGAGGGAGGCAGTGGCCTGAGGCAGACAGTAAATACAGTGGTGTACTTGAGTTTCCGGTTAAACAGGTTCACATTTTTGTCATGTTCACCTTTGTGGCCTCACAGAAAGCTGAAAGCCCTGCCCATCTCACATGCCCATATGTGTCTTACAGAGGCACCTCCTCCCTTAGAATGGACCAGCACAATGACCTTGGCCAGAGGAACTGAGGTTCTTGGTCCAGTGGTTGCCAGTAGTATGAGACTCACAAGGCAAGACCTGCTGAGGGCACGTTCAGGAGAGGGGCTGGGCTGGTATCGATCCTCCTCCAGGGAACCTACACAGAAGTGGGGAAGAGGGCAGAAGGAAATTTTCTTCTTGTCTTTTTATTTCCAACCACTTAGACATTAAGGTGGTTGAATTTTTTCAGTCTATCTTTGAGAGCAAGGACCTCTAGAGTTGACCAGTGCCAAGGTTCTCCCAAGTTCTTGGACTAGTAGCTTCTACATTTGTCTTCACTAGTGGTGTTGAGTGTTTGTGTCTCTGTTGTGGCAGGTGGGTTGGCAGATGCTTTCCTTTAGTGTTTCCTTCTAATACATTGTAAAAACAAGCATCCAAAATGGTCATTCTCTTCCAACCACGGTTTTCAAAGAATGTTAAGTTGAAAAAGGAACAAAATAAAATGTCTCCTTCAGGAAAACCCTAAACTACTGAGATGCTTTCTAGTGGAACATGTTGACTGGGCTTTGTCACAGGATAGCCACGGGTGGATTTCAGGAAAGGACAAGTGTCTGGAAAGTGACAGTGCTGCAGGATGAGGTTGTGGACTCCTGTGGGATTCCTCACTGCAGTCCTGAGCAGATCTTCCTGTGGCAACCCATTGTCTTGTGGAGGTTCGCATTCTCTGCTCTGTTACTTATGTGGGGGATGGAGTTGAAGAAGCAGCCTGTTAGAGCCAAGTTCAGATACTGGTAGAGCTAGAAGTGAGGGGTGTTTACTGCTGTCAGACTTGGCGTCCTGGTTCTAATGGTATACGTGGGCTTTTTCTTCCACCTACTACTGAAATGAGACACATCTCTTGGGTGAAAGAGATATATTAGAAATAGGATTAAAAATTACATAGGGAGATAGACTTGTGGCCTCTTTAAAGAATATTTTTACCCAGGGAATTATATTCCAGAAATTGGGACAAGAGATGTATAAGGTGGGGAATGGATTCATGCAGCCCAAATTTGACTCTCATTCCTATGTACTTGAACACTAACCTTTTGTCACAGGTAGTTATCCCAAGTGACCCATGTGAAGGTTTTTGTTCTATAATCTGTGTTCTCTGGCATAGGCATGAGCTTAGGTGCTAATCTTTGCAGTCTGGATTGCAGACTCTGAGGGGATAACCCCCTCTACTAGCAGTGCCCTGTCTTCTCTCTAGTTTAGTGGTTCTCAGCCTTCCTAATGCTGCAATATATTTTCATTGTTAAAAAGGAGTCACGACCCACAGGTTGAGAACTGTTTCTCTAGTTCTCTGAGAGCAACAGTGAGGCTTCTTGGAGGATTTGGAAGAAAAGAGGCACTAATGTTGCTTTTTTGGGATTGCTTTGCAGAAGCGGAAAATGGAAGAGAGTGACGACGAAGCTGTGCAAGCCAAAGTCCTGCGGCCCCTGCGGAGCTGCGATGAGCCCCTCACACCCCCACCTCACTCGCCCACCTCCATGCTGCAGCTCATCCACGACCCGGTTTCCCCCCGGGGCATGGTGACTCGGTCATCTCCTGGGGCTGGCCCCAGCGACCACCACAGTGCCAGCCGTGATGAGCGCTTCAAACGGCGGCAGTTGCTGCGGCTGCAGGCCACAGAGCGCACCATGGTACGGGAAAAGGAGAACAATCCCAGCGGCAAAAAGGAGCTGTCTGAAGTTGAGAAAGCCAAGATCCGGGGATCGTACCTCACTGTCACGCTACAGAGGCCCACCAAAGAGCTCCACGGGACATCCATTGTGCCCAAGCTGCAGGCCATCACGGCCTCCTCTGCCAACCTTCGCCATTCCCCCCGTGTGCTAGTGCAGCACTGCCCAGCCCGAACCCCCCAGCGTGGGGATGAGGAGGGGCTGGGGGGAGAGGAGGAGGAAGAGGAGGAGGAGGAGGAGGAAGATGACAGTGCAGAGGAGGGGGGTGCAGCCAGGCTGAATGGCCGGGGCAGTTGGGCTCAGGATGGAGACGAAAGCTGGATGCAGCGGGAGGTCTGGATGTCTGTCTTCCGCTACCTCAGCCGCAGAGAACTTTGTGAATGTATGCGAGTGTGCAAGACGTGGTATAAATGGTGAGCAGGGTACAGGGGTCAGGAGCCAGGGGCATGGGAGCAGGTGGCAGGTTTTCCAAATGAAACGGCAGGCACTTTGCCATCTAAAGGCTTGTGGGGGTCCTGTGAGGAGTAAATTGGCCCCAGTCTGTTTCCCAGACTGTGGACCCTGTTTAATAATGTGGTCAGTTGTGCCTGCAGATATCATTATGGAAATTTGTCTTTTTGTTTGCTCCCCCTGCTCTATACCTTCCCATCTCTCTTTGGTTGGGGGGAGGGACTAATCTGGGGAGATGTGTTTGTACTAAAACTTCAGTCTTAGGGACTGAAAATTTCCCCCCAAGTCAGCTGGGCTCCTCCCATGTTGGTTAAGAGCCTATGATGTTCAATTGCTGTTCTGACGCTAATGACACAGATGAATACACTTAAGCCCCTGTCTCAGCTACCCCTCCGTTCAATGAGAGAAGTGGGGAAGCTTTTCAAAATGAATTTCAAGGTGCTTAACCTTTTTCTTAATTTCCCAAATCTGGATCACAATTCCTTTCTCTGGCAAGCGGGGTCCAGTTTTGAAGTTTACTTAATGAAACCTGGCATTTCTTCTCAAGTAGAAGAGATACTTAGGCAAAAATTCCCTAGTGATGATGAAAAAAAGAGCTTCCCAGCCACTATTATGGTTTTTCCTTAAGCTCTAGGATATACTTTATATCTGGGTCACTCTCAAAGTATCATAGAAGTTTCACATGCCATTAGTAGACTATTTTCAATCTTGACATCAAGGCCCTATTCTTTTTTTTTTTTTTTTTGAGACGGAGCCTAAAGCTATCCCCCTGGGTAAAGTGCCATGGCATCACGCTCACAGCAACCTCCAACTCCTGGGCTCAAGTGAGTCTCCTGCCTCAGCCTCCCAAGTAGCTGGGACCACAGGCGCCTGCTACAACGCCTGGCCATTTTTTGGTTGCAGCCGTCGTTGTTTGGCGGGCCTGGGCTGGGAATTCGAACCCACCACCTTAGGTGTATGTGGCTGGCACCTTAGCCACTTGAGCCACAGGTGCCGAGCCTCAAGGCCCTATTCTTTACAAACATAAATTATTTCCGAAATCCAAATTCATGTGAGATCTATCGAAATTCTCTTAATATTTCTTTTTTTAGGGCTAGTGGGCCTGTCTGGCTCTACCCCTGGGTTTCTAGGCCAAGGTACATCAGAATCCCATTATGTGCTGTTTCCCCTTTCCCTGCCAGCCTGGCAAGGGGGCAAAGGCTGTGAAATAGTAATCAGAAGCCTGCTTGGTGAAGCACTGTTTGTGGCCTATGGATTTGTAGACTAGAGTGGAAAAGCAGGTCTCTGCCTTTCAGTTCTGGTCTAGACTAGCTAGAAAATGTCAAGATAGTACAGAGGCAGAAAGCTGAGGGTGGGAGAGGAGACCTCATAAGGAGCCTCTTTCAGCCTGATACAATAATGCACTTAATGGTGAATTGTAGATGTGCTGAGTACCACTGTGCATCTCAGGCAGCTGCAAATGACTGGCAGGGGAAAGAATGGAGCAAGCCTAGTAGCTTCAGGCAGTAAAAATTCAAGAAATTTTTAAAAAGCTCCCTTATATACACTTCAGTGTGGAGCTGTGCCATAGTAATGCAAATGAAAGAGTTATGGTATATTTGCTGTGTCCCTAACAACTGTTTTTTTTTTTTTTTTCTCAAACCCTCCAGAATAAATTGGGAGCACTAGTCAAGTTATATACACTTGGCATATAGGTTTGCAAAGTGTCTAGTTGCTATAGAGATCAAGGCAACTTTTTGCCTATTCTCTGAGGCAAAAAATGTTAGGGTGTGATCCTTGTATGCTTGTAGAAGAACCCGTGCAGGTGCTATGTGTTTCCCAAAAGCCTCCAGCAGCCTGTGATAGAAGCTCCATTGACAGGCTATCAAGTTAGTGACATCTACTTCCTTTCCCCTGTGTCACAGGTGCTGCGACAAGAGACTTTGGACAAAAATTGACTTGAGTAGGTGTAAGGCCATTGTACCCCAGGCTCTTAGTGGCATCATCAAGAGGCAACCAGTTAGCCTTGACCTCAGTTGGACCAACATCTCCAAAAAGCAACTGACATGGCTCGTTAATAGGCTGCCAGGTAGGTGAGCCAGCCTGCTGCTGATGAGGCTGCTACATGCTTCTCAGTGTTGCTTTAAGACATGCTGTCATTGCCTTCTGCTTAGCAAGAGGTATAAACCCAGGGCCATCCTAATGCCAGTCTCCAAGGTATCACTCTGGACTGGCACAACAATCACTCAGCTGGACAACAAAGAGAATGGGGCCAAGTGTTGCTGCCAGCCATGCAGGTCTCCTCAGCATAGCCACTGAGAAAACTTAGTCAGATACTGCCTTGACCCTTGTGAGCCACTGTTCCCTTCAGCATTTTGAACTCTTAAGAAGACAGGAAGTTACTCTTAGATTGCTCTGGTAGAAGCTAAGGAGATGTTTTAACACTGAAGCTAAAAGATGTCGCGCAGGATATTGTGGAAATCTTTGAGCTGAATTCCTAGGTTAGGACGTAGTCCTTGTCTCCCATTAGACTGGAAGTCTGTTCACCTTGCTCAAATCAGCCAGAAGCTGTGCAGAGTATTTTAGTGCTTGTCTCATTCCATCCATTGCAGGACTAAAAGACCTCCTCCTAGCAGGCTGTTCCTGGTCGGCAGTCTCTGCCCTCAGCACCTCCAGCTGCCCCCTTCTCAGGACCCTTGATCTTCGGTGGGCAGTAGGAATCAAGGACCCTCAAATTCGAGACTTGCTGACTCCACCAGCCGATAAACCGGGTATGCTGTAGGCTTAATTTCTGTGCTCATCTTGGGGTAGCTTTGTCTTTTGACAGACCTCATTCATCTTCAGAAGCTAAGGTAGTCTCAGAAATGGTGCTATAGGAGCACCAAATGAGGACAGTGGGGGACTGTGCAGTCACAGGTTAACTAAGTCAGGCAGATAATACCTACAGACAAGTCGATCTGTGGGTCAGTGGAGTGGGGCACAGAGAATAGAAGCCTGAGGAAGGCAGGGAAGGCTCCGTGGTTGAGAGATATCATGAAGCCGACCACATGTCCTTCTAGAAGAGTGTTGAGGGTGGGGAAGGGAAGGAGCCATTTCCACACCACAGACTTTGCTGTGTACACGAGGCATGATCTAGCGGCTGGAAAGACAGAAAACTTACCCAGTTTCCTAGAAACTAACCCCCCCACACTGCATGCTTCCTGAAGGCAGGGCTGGGTGTGGGCAGTTCTCCTTAACCCCTGCAAGGGGCCCTGGCCAGCAAGTAGCTGATGCTCCCTTGGGCTTTGGAGCTGGGTTAGAGACTTAGAATTTTGATCTAGGCCTTTTTTTCTTACCTGTGCAGGTCAGGATAATCGCAGCAAGCTCCGGAACATGACTGACTTCCGGCTGGCAGGGCTTGACATCACAGATGCCACGCTTCGCCTCATCATTCGCCACATGCCCCTTCTGTCTCGACTCGACCTCAGTCACTGCAGCCACCTTACAGATCAGTCCTCCAACCTACTCACCGCTGTCGGGTCTTCCACTCGTTACTCCCTCACAGAGCTTAACATGGCAGGTATGCTATGTGGCCTTTTATGATGAACAGTGCCCCTGCCTCCTGCAGATTCCAGCCCTTCCTAGAACTTGACCAGAAAACCAGAGTGACCTTGGGTCTGTTGATCAAACCATAATAACTTGTTTTTTCACATCTAGACAAAAATATGGATTTCTATTCCCCCATACCTCTTTTTTTTGAAACAGAATCTTACTCTGTGCCCTGGGTATAATACTATGGTGTCATAGCTCACAGCAACCTCAAACTCTTAGACTCCCAAGTAGCTGGGACTACAGGTGCTGGCTACAATGCCTAGCTAGTTTTTCTATTTTTAGTAGCAACTGGGTCTCACTCTTGATTAGGCTGGTCTGGAACTCCTAAGCTCAAGCAGTCTACCTGCTTCCACTTCCCAGAGTGCTAGGATTACAGGCGTGAGCCACCATGCCTTGGCCTCTCTCTCTTTGTTTTCAAAGAGACAGGGTCCCACTCTTTGCCCAGGCTGAAGCACACTGTTGTGATCATAGCTCACTGCAGCCACAAACTCCTGAGCTCAAGTGATCCTCACACCTCAGCTTCCTGAGTACACCACTTCCAGGTATACACCACTACACCACTGTGCCTTGCTGATTTTATTTTTAATTTTTTGTGAAGACAGAATCTTGCTGTGTTGCCCAGGCTGGGTTTAAACTCTTAAATTCAAGCAATCCTCTTGCCTTGGCTTCCCAAAGTGTGGGTATTTCAACCATGAGCCACCGCGCCTGGCCCCAGTCCGTTTTAGGGGACTGAGGCCTTAGTTAATTCAGGTGCTGACATGGACACCCATCATCCAGCTGCAGTTTGGTCAGCTTTACAGCCCTTACACTTGATGATGGAAATGAGACAGTTGGAGCCCTATAGAGGCCACATTGCTGGTGGCACTTCTGGTCTCTGAGCCAGATAGTTAGGGAACAAAGAAGACTTTTGTTTAGCAGTTTGAGGGGAGGAGGGCTAGGGGAATTGAATGGCATAGGAAATAAAGGCTTCTGTGGCTGTGTGTATGTGAGCATTATTCTTGTGGCCGCTTTCCCCACAGGTTGCAATAAGTTGACAGACCAGACCCTGATATACTTAAGGCGCATTGCCAACGTCACCTTGATCGACCTTCGAGGATGCAAGCAGATCACTCGGAAAGCCTGCGAGCACTTCATCTCAGACTTGTCCATCAACAGCCTCTACTGCCTGTCTGATGAGAAACTGATACAGAAGATCAGCTAAGACATACCCCAGCCAGACTGAACAGGAAACCGATCTTCCCCTGACTCCCCACCAAGGAGAGCCTCTCTCCCTGACCCTGCACGGGCTCTGAGGCCAGCATCACACTCCCTCTCTGCTCTCCTGTCCCTTGAGCCCTTCCGCTACAGGCAGGGTAGAGAGAGTGGTGGACCCCAGGCTTACCTGCCTGCTCCTCTCCCTCTAAAGAAAGGGAGTAGCAAATTGATCTGAGGGGAAAGCACAGGCTGTGCTATTGTGGTGCCTGCTCACCTGTTAGGAGGCTGGGCTCTCAGTTGGGAGGGGGGGGTTGTGCAACCTTCAACTGCACTGGGCCCCAGGCCCACCCTCCCTGCCCATGGTCCTCAGCAGTGCCTGGTTCTGAGCAGCTCCTAGGGAAGAAAGTGGCCCTGTCTCCACAGTCAGGTTCTCCTTGTGGTGTCCAGTGCGTGTCTCTCCTCCATCACTCTCCCGGCTTATGCAGGAGGGGGCTAGCAGCCCCAGAAATTCCAGACCCGTGCAGATCACTCTGGTGCTGTTGAGGTGTCCCCAGCCTCGCATCCATGTCCACTCTCCCTCCTGTCCGCTCCCCCTTTAGCTTGCTTCTGTCCAGCTCGTGCTCCTTCACATAATAAGGTTTCCCACCCAACTGTGTCCCAGACTACCCTCTAGTCTTTTTGAGGTCCTTATTGCACTTAATGGGGTTGAAGCTCTCCAAAGGAGCTGGAACTGTCTGCCCCAGGGACACACTCATTCCACGGCTGCCCAGGCGGATTCTGAGACAGGCACCACCTCCTTGTTTCCCCCTTCTCTTTTGCCTCCCATTGGCTGCCCTTTTCCATATGTCCTCATTCCTGCCTGAATAGGGCTTTCCCAGGATGCATGTCCTCAGAGGGAGCAGCCTGTCTCCCACCAGCTGGGGGAGCTGAGGACTGGGCAAATCTCTACCTGCCTCCTAGCAGGCTCCTCCAGGCCTCTGGTTTAGAGTAGGCCCCAGAGCCCGGGCCTGTGAATAGACCCAGCAGCTCACTGATCTGGCACCTTTGGGGGTGGGTGGGCAAGGGATCCTGCTTAGAAGCCAGTCACCTGCCCTCTGCCTGCAGCCATGGAAGGGGGTGTGCACGTGCCTCTGTGTGTGTGGCTGAGTGTGTTCTGTGTGTGTGAGGTGGGAGGTTGGGAGGGAGCATGGTGTCTCCTACTCCACCGCCCTTTGTTAAGCCCCATCAGCTGCCCCCTTTTACTTTGCATTGAACGGCCTGTCCAAAGATCCTCTCTCTAGGGCAGCAGAGAGCTTTTTGCACTTTAAAAAAAAAAAAAAGGAAAGAAAGGTCGGAATTTCTTCTGGGTCTATATTTAAGTGTGTGAGGAGACGCTCAGTGGCAGCAGCCTGTGGCAAGAGCTTATATGTGATAGATGCAAATTTGCACTCTGCTCCCCGACTGTAAGGATGTTGATAGCACAACCTCATCCCCGCCTTGTCCTCTAACTCCATCCCTTCCTGGCCCCTTTCCTGTAGCCCATTCTTAGGCTTTCCTCCTCCTGAAGCCCTACCGGGTGAGAGGACAGCCCAGGCACCAGGGGTCTGAAGTGTGAGTCACCCAGAGGAGAGATGCCAGCTGCACCCTGCCACTTCCAGAGCAATAGAAGCAGAGGGGTCCCCTCTTTGCCACCCAGCCCAGCTTTGACTTTGGCATTAACTGGCCGCCTTAGAGGAAACTGGGTCTTGGTAAGGGGTGGCATTTTGTCTGTTTCTTCCAATCTGCTGATTCTCTTGGCTGCACCTTAAAAATAGCAGTCTGCTCCTGTGACCCTCTCTGCCCCTTCCATTGGTCTCCAGGCCCCAGTGACCTGGGGCTGCAACTTTGAGGAAATGCCAGTGACTTATTCCAGAGTGCCTCAGTTAGGGGACTTCTCTGTAAAGAACCCTGGGTATGAGCAAAAACCTTATTAATATTATTGTTAATGACCTATAATTGGAAGCTTCCTGCCTTTTTTTGGTTGCTCCTGTGGAAAATACTGAAAAGATTACTTCATTCTGTTTTATTCTTTTTATAAAAGGGGAGGTGGAGAGACCCCTTCAGAGCAGGGATTGTGCCGGGAGAGTGCCTCTGACTTTGGGACATTTCATCCACAGAAATTTCCAAGCTGATGGTTTGTTTTGGGTTTTGGTTTTTATGTATGTTTGTTTTTTGGTTTGGAAAAACAAGCATTTTTACCGTGCACGTAAATTGGTCAGCAGAAAAGGGAGCCCAGGAGTGGCAGCGGATGGATGATGCCCTTGCTGGGTCTTACTTTTCTTTGGGACTATGAGGGGGAAATGATTTTTAGAGGTAAGGGTTGGTCCATATGGAAGAAAGAAGTATCTCTGTTGGGGAACAGAGTAACCTGGGGAGTCCATCACATTTCCTACGTCTGCTCTTAGATACGGCCTTGCCCGGAGAGCCGCCCTCCTCAGACTGCAGGACCAGACCCTGCCTCCATCTTCCCAAGCACCGGGGGCGAAAAACCACAAAGGAAAGGAAGAAAATTTATATATATATATATATAATATAAAATCACTTGGTGATTAAAAAAATAACTGCTCCATAAATAAAACTCCTAAAGTCACTATGTTTAAAGGGTTTGGTTGTGTTTTTTGTTTTTCGGAGAAATATTGTAAATATATATTTTTTGTTGCTGATTTAGCGTTAATCTCCAATGTTGTGCTAAAAAAATTTAAATTAAATGTAAGCATTAAGGAGTCTTATGCTATCTCAGTTGACACATTGGGGTTATTTTGGGCCAGGGAAGGAGGGAAGCTTGTTGGACTTTGTTTTGTTTTTCTACAAGTTCTCCATTATTGGTTTTAGAGAGAGCAAGGACATCTATCCTCTGACACATGGGAATGGGAGATATTTGTGTAATAAAATTTTGAAAAGACAAAAAACAAGTAGCCTCCAATGGGAAGTATTTTGATTTGGGATTTTTTTGTTTTTGTGGGGGGTGGTGTTTTTGTTTTGTTTTGTTTTTTAAATAAAAAGGCTTTAAACACAAAAATCGATACTTTTTCTCCCTTGCTGTGTGTGTGCGCGCAGCGCGCAAATGAGTCAGAGGTCATGGCCAAGGCCAAGACCAGGGACTGCCTGCTTTGCCTCTGTGAGCAGGAGCAACAGAACTGTGGAATGTCTACTATTTGGATTTCTTTAGGGTTTTTTTTTTAACATTAAAAAGCAACACTTGCTTCCAGAAATATAACATTTATTTCATCAAGATAAATTTTCTAATGGATGTGAAAAATTTAGGTGTGAGATTACTTGATCCCTCCTTTCCAAATAAAGTCAGTGCTTAGAGCAGCCCTGCAGAGGTGTCCCAGTGTGGGCCTTTGAGGACAGGTGGGGATTTCTCATCTCCCTCCCCCACCCACTGCCAGGCCATTTGCCACAACCAGCCTTCACCCACCAATGCTGCAGAAAAGTTACCAAGGATGGTCTAGGCCAGATGTGCTCTGACAGCATTTGTCCCCTCTTCCCAGCTGCTGCTCATCACACAGCACATCGAGTATGAGCTTTCAGCCTTTCAGCATGTGTCAGGGTCTACTGAGAACCACATATCTCAAGAGGACTGAGGTCTTAATCCAGAGGTCCTAAATAGCCTTTCTTCACTACCTTCAGAGGAGCTGGGAGGTCCCTGCCTGTCGTGTTCCTTGAACTGATAAAGATCGTCTGCCGTTCTATATGGCCTAGAAACAGGGCCTTTGACTAGGGGCTGATTTAATGCTACTTTCCTGAGGATGGATGCAACTATGTTTAGGTATTACCAGAGAAGACTTAATTTTGTGTCCTAAATATCTCAGAAACCTATCAGCCTCTTAGTACCCTCATCCCTGCCATGCTTGTGGAAGCCACCATTGTCTAGAAGCTCAACCACAGCAACAGCCCTGAGTGGCCTCCCAGCCTCCAGTCCTTGTATTTTAACATACCTGTTAAAAATACAGGTTTGGGCTCAGCGCCTATAGCTCAACCAGCTAAGGCGCCAGCCACATACACCTAAGGTGGCGGGTTTGAATCCCCAGCCCGGACCTGCCAAACAACAATGACGGCTGCAACCAAAAAATAGCTGGGCGTTGTGGCGGGCGCCTGTGGTCCCAGCTA
>NW_003852529.1:2909352-2916182 GCF_000181295.1 Otolemur garnettii | reverse complement strand
GCTCACAGCAACCTCCAACTCCTGGGCTCAAGTGAGTCTCCTGCCTCAGCCTCTCAAGTAGCTGGGACCACAGGCGCCCGCCACAACGCCTGGCCAGTTTTTGGTTGCAGCCATCGTTGTTTGGCGGGCCCGGGCTGGGGATTCGAACCTGCCACCTTAGGTGTATGTGGCTGGCCCCTTAGCCACTTGAGCCACAGGCACCGAGCCTAAATTCTTAAACTGTGGCTAGACATTGTGGCTCATGTCTAATCCCAATGCTTTTGGGAGGCTGAGGTGGCCCAGAAGTTCAGAACAGCCTGGGCAGCACAGTGAGATTCTCATCTCTACAAAAAATTTTTAAAAAGTTAGCTGGGCATGATGGTTTGTGCCTACAGTCCCAACTACTGAGGAAGCTGAGACAGGAGGATCCCTTGAGCCCAGGAGTTGCGGTGAGTTATCACACCACTGTACCCCTGGAGAACAGAGCACGATTCTGTCTCTGGAAAACAACAAATAATAATAAACTCTGTAAACTCTCTCTCCCACTGCCCTCTATGTAATAGTTGGCGTGTAGTAGGTTCTTCTAAGGGGGCCTCAAACTGGATACCTCTGTGGTTCCCAAGCATGCTCTGTTAAGGCTATGCCACTGACAACACAACCGTGAAAGTCTGTCATTCAAGTACCTCTTCCAGAGCTTTTCTGTTTGTCCTCTAATCAGAAAGAGTTAACCTGGACATTCCGTGTGGTCGTCACAGTGACATCATCTCGTCATAATGAACAGCTGACAACTAATGGGCCTAAGTGTTGACCACTGTTTTAAGCACTTTACACATAGTAACTCGTATGTTCTTACAATCTTCCTGTTCTCCCCCACTGTAAAGTGGAGCAACTGAGTTATGTGTATAGAACAATTTGCCCAGGTGACATGGCTAGCGCAACTCAAGAGACAAGCAAGCTCCAGGGTCAGCCTGCCCAGCCTGCTGGCCAACCTGTATGCACGTGAGCATACATCACACTTGAACCCCCATCCCACAGGCAGTTGTCTTCATTCCATAGATGATAAAGCCAAGGTCAAGAGAGGTGAATGGCCAGTCCCGAGGGTCAGTGACAGCTGTGGAGCCTCTGCCCCAGTTCTCCTATGCCCTACTCCGTATCCTCCTCCACTGCATTTCTTTTTTTTTTTTTTTTTTTTTGAGACAGAGCCTCAAGCTGTCCCCCTGGGTAGAGTGCCATGGCATTACAGCTCACAGCAACCTCCAACTCCTGGGCTCAAGCGAGTCTCCTGCCTCCGCCTCCCAAGTAGCTGGGACCACAGGCGCCCGCCACAACGCCCGGCTATTTTTTTTGGTTGCAGCCGTCATTGTTGTTTGGCGGGTCCGGGCTGGGGATTCGAACCTGCCACCTTAGGTGTACGTGGCTGGCGCCTTAGCCGGTTGAGCTATAGGCGCCGAGCCCTCCACTGCATTTCTAACTTCTGGAAGTTGGGGCTAGCCTTAGCTAGTGCTGTCCCGCATCTGAACCAGAGTGGGAGATGAGGAAACTGACTTTGTATAATGAATGGTGGATATGGGGAGTAGAAGCAGGGCCAGCTTTGTGGGCACATAACCCATACAGTCAACACAGGAACCTGTACTCCAAAGGGCCCCAGCTTAATTTTATGCTCTGCTGTTGCCATCCTGAACATTTTTTTCCTGAGATAAGGTCTCCCTCTGTCGCCTGGACTAGAGTGCCATGGCATTTCATAGTTCACTGCAACATCAAACTCCTGGGCTCAGGCAGTCCTCCTGCCCCAGCATCCCAAGTAGTTGGGACTACAGGCATGTACCACTACACCCAGCTAATTTTTTTAATTTTTGGCAGAGATGGGGTATTGGTATGTTGCCCAGGCTGATCTTGAACTCCTGGTCTGACGTGATCCTCTGTCTTCATCCTCCCAAAGTGCTAGGATTACAGGAGTGAGCCACTGTTCACTGCCTGAACTTTTTAACGATTATTTTTTTGAGGCAGAGTCTCACTGTGTCACCCTGGGTAAAGTGCCATGGCATCACAGCTCACAGCAACCTCAAACTCTTGAGCTTAAGCGATTCTCTTGTCTCAGCCTCCCAAGTAGCTGGGAATATAGGTGTCCACCACAGTGCTCTGCTATTTTTTTGTGGCAGTTGTCATTTTTCTTTTTGTTTTTTGTTTTTTTAGAGACAGAGTCTCACTTTGTCACCCTTGGTAGAGTGCCATGGCATCACAGCTCACAGCAACCTCCAGCTCTTGGGCTTAGGTGATTCACTATCCTCAGCCTTTGGAGTAGCTGGGACTATAGGTGCCCACCACAATGCCCAGCTATTTTGTTGTTGTTGTTGCAGTTTGGCCAGGGCTGGGCTTGAACCCACCACCCTTGGTATATGGGGCCAGCACCCTACTCACTGAGCCACAGGCACCGCCCTTGTTTTTTGTTTTTTGTTTTTAATTTGAAATACAACTTTATTCTGATTCTAAACAAAAAGAAATGGGAATGACAATGACAAACAAGATTTTTCCACTGGATATTGTGATGTGACTGTAGCAGTCTTATATTTGAAACTCAAGAAGGAATCAACTGTGTTCCAAATAGCTAAATATGCAGGTCCAAACAATGGGAAAGTATTTGCAGTTGTCATTGTTGTTTAACTGGCCCAGACTGGGTTCGAATTCGCCAGCCTTGGTGCATGTGGCCGGTGCTGTAATCACTGTACTACAGGTGCCGAGCCTTTTTAACAATTTTTGAAGGGGCCCTGCATTTTTTTGCACCAGGCCCTGTAAATGATGTAGCTATCTGGTCCTGGGAAGAGGGTCAATCCCAGCTCCCCCCAGGCCAGCTCTGTCTCAAGTGTGGTTTGGGTGGCCAGTAGCAGAACAGCCCTGGCACCTGCTGGCTGGGGAGTCTAGTTCTCAGTTTCCAGGTCCCAGCTCTTGAGTGCAGACCTGCCAGGAAACCTCAGCACTGACACACACATGTGGGCAGGAAACAGCGAGTGCAAGCAGCAGAGGCCAGGGAGCAGCTGGCCTTACCCTCTGGCTGTGCTGTCACCAGCCTCTGCCTCCCCCGCCTCTTACAGGCCCTACTCCAGGCACAGGGGGCAGGGAATTCCAGCTGCCACCTCCCCAGAGCGTGTCATGAGAACAGTGGGAGAGTAGGGGTGTGGAGAGAAAGAAACATGCCCTGAAAGACCCAGAAGGGGAAAGACAAGGAGGTAAAGAGAGAGAAGAGAAATGAGAGAAAAAGAGACTATGGAACACACCTGGGGGGAGACACAGCAAGTCCCAAGATACTCCAGAGTGACACTGGCCACTTAGTAGGGCCAACACGTCACACTATCTCACTTAATTCTCAAAACAATCCAGTGAGGCCATGGATTTGTACAAAGGAAAAAAGTGAGGTTCAGAATGGTTAAGTAACTTGCCCAGGGCACCCAGCCAGGTTGGTCAGAGGTGGCAGCGGGATCAACCCCTGGTCTTCCCCTGATCCCTAACCCCAGGAATTACCAGCAGCCACAGTGTGGGCCTGGTGGGAGGCTGTGAGAGCATAAGTCAGGCATTCAGGCCATTTTGGAGCCACAAGGGACAAAGATACCAGCTATGAAGCCACAGGCTCTGGGGCCAAGCTGAGAGAGGGTGCTGCACCCTGGGCATAAAGAGGGGAAAAGACTGCGTGGGGAGGCGACCAACAGCGGCCGGGGCCATGTCTGGGCAAAGCCTAAAGCGGGGAAAGGAGACGGGAGCCAGCCCTTCAGGCACCACGTGACCTTCTGGAGGGTTTCTGGGAGAGGCACTGCTCCTGGGAAGCCAGCCAGCAGGAGCCTGCCAAGGGTTGTGGGGTGGTGCCTGTGGACTGATGGCCAAAGGTCCTTGCATGGTGCTGGTAACATGGAAACCTAGCGACCAGGGATCTGTTTTCCTCAGGGTCTCCCCATTTGCTGTTCCACATGCCTAGAAATCCCTTTTGCCTGCCCCTAACACAGCGGCTTCTCTCCCATTCCCTGATTCTGGCAAAAACGCTCTTCCTGAGTTTTCCCTGACTTCACCTGAGGAGGTTCCTGTCTCTGTTGATACTTGTCTCATGTCTCATAGCGATGGCTCAAACATCCCATGACATCATCTGGGCTCTAGGAACGGGGCTCTACACATAATAAGTTAGTGAATGTTGGTGGCTGTCACCGTGTATAGTTTGCCCCTAAGCTCACGTCTGTCTTCTTGTGCTAAATTCCCAAGGCCAAGCACAAGTGCCTAGCATGTAGCAGGAGCTCAGTTAATATTATCAAAGGGATAAGTGAATGAATGATGTGAATTCCAAGAGGCCCAGCCAGGGCCTGGTACTGCCTGGGCACCTGACATCAAAGAGGCGCTGTCTAGGCTGGGCAGAAGTTGGTCCAGGTAAATGGGGCACACTCTTGCTGAGGTCAGGGAAGCCCTCAAGCTCACCTTTCCTCTCTTCAAAACCCAGGAGGTTGAGAGGAAAGGCCTCAGCAGGAAAGAACTCATGCTCCTGGGCCTTGGCACGTGCCAACCTTCACTTCCATCCTCTCTCAGACTCATGCACATATGCCACGTTTGAGATTTCTCCCCAGCCCTCCTGCCTGTCCACTGACCTCCGCCTGTGAGTGCCCCACCTCCTAGCATTATAGCTCTTGCCAGGTGCATCAGAGCTATGTGTTTAGGGGGTTTTCTTTCCCGCCAGATGAGCCGACTGAGTCTTATTTCTTTTCGCAGCCCTAACTTTGGTCTAGGTATCACTCTGGGGAGAGAGGTGCAGCAGGGACCCCAAGGGAGAGCCCTTTGAGCTGTCAGACCATGAGATGTCAGGAAGAGCATGGGAAGGGCAAAGAAACTATACAGCCAAAACCCCAGAGATGGGGGCGGCACCCGTAGCTCAGTGGATAGGGCACTGGGCACATACACCCAGGCTGGCGGGTTTCAATCAGGCCAGGGCCTGCTAAATCAACAATGACAACTGCAACAAAAAAATAGCCAGGCATTGTGGCGGGCACCCATAGTCCCAGCTACTCGGGAGGCTGAGGCAAGAAAATCACTTAAGCCCAAGAGTTTGAGATTGCTGTGAGTTGTGACGCCATAGCACTCTACAAAGGGCAACATAGTGAGACCTATTATTGAGACTGTCTCAAACAACAACAACAACAACAACAAAAATAAAAACTTAGAGATGGAAGTGGACCCTGCAAGTTCTAGTGGCAGAGGAAGACCAGAGATCTGAGGACCCACAGGAAGGGGAAGGTGGAAGTTGTTGAGAAGTGGGCAGAGATCAGGCTACAGGAAGAGGGCAGGTTTTTCCTAAGTGCAGGGTCAGTCATTGGAGGGGTTTCTGATTTGAGCCTGTAAAAGCTCTGGCTATAGGAGAAGCAAGGATCCATGAGAGGGGCAGAAATCCAGGTCAGAAATGGGCTGGATGGATTCAGACTGGGCTGTAGCAGTCCACAGTGGAGTCAGGGTATCCTCTGGAGACAGACACACCAAGTCAAGCTGGCTGGTGGCAGGTTAAGGAATTTGTTCACCTAATCTGCTTTGGGCAGAGGTGGGTGAAGACCCCCCTGCTCTATCTAGGTCCTTCACTCTCAGGAAGGAAGGGTGAGGGACAGGTGAGTAGAGAGAGAAATTAAGGCTGACTCCTAGGTTTCTGGAAAATGGAGGATCCACAACTGAGGTGGGGAGGCAGGAGAGGAGCAGGTTGGACAGGGGCTGGGTGGTGCCAGCAAGAGCTCAGTGTGGGACGTGCTAAGTTTGCAGCATCTATTAGTCATCCAGTGGAGATGCCAACTTATGATTTGTCTATGGATCCGCCAGCGGGGCAGAGATAGGGTTCCACTCTCTTGCACTCCTAGCATGGTGAGGAGACCCAGAGCAATCTGGGCACCCAACAAATGTTTGTTCCAAGAAGCGGTCCTGAGAAGGCAGGTTTACAATGGCGCTTCCCAGAACCAACCACCAGAGGGCAGCACCACCCTAAAACGGCCTCCTCTAGGCCAGGAACTCACCCTCCTCTGCTGAACCGGGACTGCCTGGAACGGCTTTCCTGGGCTCAGAAATTAATGAGGGGAGACCAGCTCCCTCTGCGGCCCTCCAGCTTCAGGCCTGGCTGGGGGATGCAGATTGAGCCATGGGTGGGAGAGCCACCTCCTGGTGCAGGATGGCTGGCATTTCAGAACCAACTTACAGACTGTGGGCTGACAAGTTCACCAAATAAATTTAACAATAGGGGCTGTTCCAGAAAATGTCCCAGGGAGTCAAGGCAGGGCACTGGGGAGAGGAACTTGGAGACCTCCTGTTGCAGTATCTGGCCCTTATGCCCTGTGTGCCTTGTTATTCACTCATTCATTCATTCATGCATTCAACCAACATTGATACCTTTCTGAGTCCAGTACTGTGGTGGGTACTGGAGGCAAGAGATGACACAGGAGCCTTAGTCACACTGGGTGACAATAGGCACCTTCTTATACATCAGCATGTCCAACACCAGGATGCATTTTACAGCTGATGCAAACTCCTCACGGTTAAAACTTGCAGTGGTGCATCTTACAGTGAAGGATGTGTTCAAATCAAGGAAACAGGGCCTCATAAGTGGGAAGTATAAAATCTGAGAAATACAGAGTTGGGATCAGGGAGTCAGGGAAGGCTACCCAGAGCAGGTGAGTCTTAAAGGATGAGCAGGAGTTGACCAGGAAAGAAGGCACACAGAAGGGTTTCCAGGCCCAGGGAACAGCAAAGTTAGAAGTGAGACTGGAGGCTCGGCGCCTATAGCTCAACTGGCTAAGGCGCCAGCCACGTACACCTAAGGTGGCGGGTTCGAATCCCCAGCCCGGACCCGC
>NW_003852529.1:2907315-2909195 GCF_000181295.1 Otolemur garnettii | reverse complement strand
GACAGCTTGAGGCTGTGTCTCAAAAAAAAAAAAAAAAAAAAAAGAAGTCAGACTGGATGGGTGGGCTGGTAAGGGAACTGCAGGTGAGGTACAAGGGGTGGTGGCAAACCAAACTGGAGAGGGGAGTAGTCGTCCACACCTGACTTGCAGGTTAAGGATTTTGTTCACCTAATCTATTGTGGTCAGAGGGCCTGGAGCCCCCATGTAAGTCCTTCAATCTTAGTAGCCCCAGAAGACTGCAGAGCTGCTTCTTGGTGCTAAGTAGCAGTAACTCTGTCACACGTGGATTTAGGAAAGGCATCTCTGGGCAGAGCCTGCATCAGAGCAGTGGCTACAGGGATCCTGAGAAGTGGGCAGGTTCAAGAAGATTCTTGGGAGGCCAAACAGGAAGGTATGGTGATAAATGAGATGAGGGAAGGGGCAGAAGAAGGAGGAGTCAAGGAAAAGAAAACTAGGGTCTGACTTGGGTATCTGGGTGGGGGAGTCACCCACTGAGAAGGGGACATTTTCTTTTTTTTTTTTTTCCCTTTTTTTGCAGTTTTTGGCTGGGGCTGGGTTTGAACCCACCACCTCCGGCATATGGGGCCAGCGCCCTACCCCTTTGAGCCACAGGCGCTGCCCAGAAGGGGACCTTTTCTGATGAGCTCTGTTACCAGGCTTTGCTGGGGCTGGTTCAAGAAGATAGCCTAGAAATGGACAGACAGGGTTCCTTTCCTTGCTTTGCAAAAGGGTACTGGCTGCCCACAAACTGTCTTGAAAATTGAGCTCCTTGTGCCCAGTCTGGAAGGAGGGTCCTAGAGAAGGGCTTGTTGTGATAGGAGTGCTGTCTGGTAACACTCGGCATTCCCCTACAGGTGGGCCCTCAGCAAAGTTGGGTTTCCCTTGCCAGGAAACACTGAGACTTCTGCACTGGGAGGTTTGACCCCACATTGTGGAGTCATCATAAATGAGCCTCTGGATGAGGTGGGGTGTAGGGAAGGAGGCTGAGCCTAGCGTGCTGCCCAGGGACCTTGGTCTACAAGATGGTCAGTGGGGGTGGGGTTGGGTATAGGGTCCTTGACCCTGAGTTGTGGGGCCAGGATTGGGTCTAGAGCAGAAGGGGCAGGGTAGGAGTAAGTGGGGTGTAGGGGCTGGAGTAAGCCTGGAGTTTGACTGCAATTGTTCCAGATTCTGGGTGACCTGTTAGAATTATGGGTTCAGTCTGGGAATCAGGTTAGATGTTCTGGACCTGAAGCTGGTTCTAAAGTTCAGGGTATTGGTCCTAGGGCTCTGGTCTGGAGCTGATGGTTCAAGTCTAGATCTGAGCCCCGATGCCCAGTTCAGGGTTCATGGTGGTGATCTGGGTCTGGGGTCAGAATCCAAGTTGGAGTTAGTAACCAGGATGGGATAGAGGCCATGGTCCCAAATCTGTATCTGGGCTCCTGTTGGTGGTCTAGGGTCAGGTTGTAACCCAGGTCTGGGGTTTGTCACACTCTTGGTATGAAGGTGGGGACCCAGGGCCGTGATCTGAGGTCACAGTAAGTAAGGGTCTGACACAGAAGTCCCAGGATCGTGCTCTGAAATCTGAATCTGTGTCTTGGTTAATGTCCGAGATCCTTGCCGTAGTCCACAGCTGGAGTCAGAACCACGGTCTGATCGTGGAGTGCAGGATTCAGAGATGCGATCCAAGGTTGTGGCCAAGGTCTGGGTCTAGGGTCATCTTTGGGCGGGGTCCGGGTTCAGCATTGAGAGCGGAGGTCATGGCCAGGGGCTGAGGTCGCGCGGTCCGGTCCCTGGTCTGCTTTGGGGTCTCGGCCCCAGCCCGCACGGCCTCCAGGGGGCGCCGCCGCCCGCCCGGCTCGGCCCCTCGCGGGCTCGCTGGCGCTGTGCGCGGCAGGCGG
>NW_003852529.1:2902995-2907040 GCF_000181295.1 Otolemur garnettii | reverse complement strand
GGCAGCGCCGCCGCCAAGATGGCGGACCTGGAGGCGGTGCTGGCCGACGTGAGCTACCTGATGGCCATGGAGAAGAGCAAGGCCACGCCGGCCGCGCGCGCTAGCAAGAAGATCCTGCTGCCCGAGCCCAGGTGAGGGGGCGCCGCTTCGCGCCGTGCCGCGCGGCCCCGGTCCCCGGCCGGGCGCCCTGCCGGCTACTCCCCGCAGCCCGCGCCCCGAGACCTTGGCCCCACACTCGACCCCTCAGCCCCAGAGCGCCCGGGGCTGGCTCTTGCGACGCCCGCCGCTGATGCCCACGGGTCCGGAGCCCCGAGCTCCAGGCCCTGCGCGCCTGAACCCAGGGCGCTGCCGGCCCCCAGATCCCTCTCTTCTCTCCCTTCCTCACGCTCGGCCGGCTCCCCGGCCGCTGTCAGTCCCTGGCTGCTGCCTTCTCCCACAGGGGCCCGGCGCGCCCCTTCATCCTCCTCCGACCGAGCAGCCTTTGGTCTCCGTGGGGCTCCTCCACTCTGCGCGCCGCATTTACCCTGCCTGACCATCTCACCCATCCCTCTGCTGCCCCCGCTCCCAGCACCGCCAGCACCCCCCGTTTCCGCTACCCCCGCCTCACCCCCTTCCAGTCTACATGTGTGTGAGGTTTGAGGGGGACTCTTCCCTACTCCTGTGGGGTCACTGACCTGAGTTGGGCTGGAGAGTGCTCTCGGAATGGTGCTGAGGACCACCTGAGCACCCTGGTGTGGGTGCACCATCTCTCCCAGCACACCTGCAGCAGCTGGACCACGGTTGCCACCTGTCTGTGTGACAACTGATGTCATCACACCTGGTATCAAAGTTTAAACTCTTCAGCATGTAGGTGCAGACGTTTGCAGGATGTGAATTCTAGCTGTGGCGTGTGCAACATTGTGTGGCTGGTAAGGGTATTTTCCGGTTGTCTGAGCCTCTTAGCAGCCCATGGGATGGGTATCTGTGGTTTTGTTCCCACGGAACAGGTGGGGAACCTGAAGCCCCAGAAGTGTCACACAGGCAGCACCTGGCCACCAGATCAGGGCTTCAGACTTAACGCCTTCTACATTTTGTTGACTACTTGGGGCTGAGCTGGAGCCTGGATGTCCAGCATCTGTGACAGCAGATGTGCCCAGCACAAATCTTTGTGTCGTGTGGCAAAGCAAGTCCCAGCAACTCCTCACACATACCCGAGAGTAGGTTTGCTGATGCCCCAGTGGGCCTGCCCTTGTGCCGTGGTCTTAGGAGGAGACCTTAGGCAAGTCTCTTCCTCTTCTGGGACTCAATTTTCTCATCTGTGAAATGTGGGTTGTGTGAAATAAGAGCGGTGACTCTGCGGGGTTCTCAGCTTCCTTGGAAGTGGGCTGAAGCTGCAGGGGTGCCATGTCTATGGGTGTCACTGGCCCCCTCCTCTACTGGTCCTGCTTGCTGGGTTTCAGACTGACTGAACCTCAGACCAGGGACAGGAAAATTGGTCTGCATTTTGAGAAGGTTGTTAGGGGCCCCTTTTTGCTTAGACATTTGCAATCAGATTTCTCAAAACAGGAACCAGACTGACTGTCAGCTGGAGCTGTACAGGGAGCAGCGACAGTTAGAAGAAAAATGAGTTCAGAAATGACAAAGCCATGAGAGAGGAAACAGGGAGTCAACCTGTAGGGTTCAGAATGGCCAAAACCTCGAGACCCTTCTGTAGGAGCCTATGAGGTGTGAAGTGGGAGCCTTTCTGGAACTGGCATTTGGGTCATTTCCCCGGAATGCACCACTTCTGTGGGGCCCCACCTTGAGTTGGCTCCGCAGGTGTAAACCCTGAGAAACAAGCTGCTCTTTTCCTGTCCCCTTACCACCTGTGGTGTGGTGGTAATAGGAACAATGTTGGAACTTATAATAACTGATTGTTTACTTTGACATTGGTCATCTCAGTTCAACCAAAACCCAACTTTGAAATTGGGAAGGCCATGGCTTGCATGTAGTAGTTGCTCAAGAAATTCAGGGCTGTGCTAAGGCTCATTTGGTCCCATGTGAGGAGCTGGCGGGCTGTGAGTGTTAGCAGGAGGCCGAGAGCCAGGCTTCACGGTTTCTGTATAGGGTCGCAGCTGCTCTTGCCTGTGAAACAGACCTCGGCGCCAGGCCACCCTCTGCTTTATGCTTTGCACTCCCAGCGGGTCAGATGCCTCCTGCCCTTGATGGTAACTATGACCATATTTCATGTTTGTGTGGTACTTCCCAGTTTACAAAATGCTTCTTACTCCATTTTATCCTTTTCCCAACTGTAGGTAGAGGGCCAGGAGGCCATGTTCTCCCCATTGAATGGCTGGGGCTGGCCTCTCAGCTCAGACTTCCCAGGACTGGGGAATGGGAACAGTGGGTGCAGTGAGTTGGCACTGTGAGTTGGCACTGGGGCCTCCCCTTCTGTCACCCTATAGAATCCAAGGAAACAGACCATTTCCTGACCTTCTCATAGGAGGCAGCGTTTTGTAGCTGGGAGACAAGACAACAAGCTTCTCTTCTCCTGCAATACCAGCTCACCTGGGACTGGGCCTGCCTCAGTTTCCACCAATTGAGGGGGCTGTCCCCTTGCTCTGGAGTGTGCAGTCTGGGCCTCTGAGAAGGAGCTGCTGTCTTCCTTTCCCTGCAGCAGGCAGCAGCAGCCTTGTAATTACTGTCATTTGCTTAATATGACCGCGGAGGCCTTGCGTAATTAATCTCTGGGCTCCTCAGTCAGGAGGGACAGTCCCAGGAGGGACCCTGCCATCCCCAGTGACAGTGGCAGCCCAGGAGGGACCCTGCCATCCCCAGTGACAGTGGCAGCCCCGGCAGCAGATTGTGGGAGCCGGTTGCCTCTTGTTGCCTCTTGTAGCCTTCTGTCTTCTTGACTATTTCCTGGTCCCTCCCCCCACCTTGAGTTTCCTCCTTCCTGCCCCTTTCTGGCTTCCAGCTCCCCAGACCCTGCTGCTGTTCCTCTGCTGTGGCTTGGCCGTTCCTGTTAACTCTTTGTAGCCAGGACTTCCTGCCTTGGATTTGTGGGGCCCCCAGCAGAAGCCCTGCTGTTTCCAACCAAACCCAGAACCTTCTGCACCAGTGGCAGCATTCTCCCTGTCCTGCCCCTAAAAACAAGATTATCTTTTTGGCAGTCATTCCCTCTGGGCCTTTGAAGCTGCTGCTGTTCCCCAGCAGGTCTCTGGGATGGCTTTTCCCATCTGTTTTCCTTTCCGGAGCATGGGGTTTCACAGGTTTGCATTAAGCCACTGCCGGCCATTCCAGGATAAATGGATCTGAAGGAGGTATGGGCTGCAGGTTGGGATCTGTGCAGGAGGAATGTGTCGCCCCAAATGATGGGTCCTGTTAATGCACAGTCAGGCCCTGCTAGTAACATCAGGCCTCTTCCCTGGCCCAGGTGGGCTGGCAGAGGGGCTGGGTGCAGGTGGCTGCTGCCTCCAGGACACCCTGCTTCTGCGAGGAACAAGCATAGCCTCCGTCACACCTGCCCTTTCTTCCTGGGCCCCTTACCTGCTGCCCCCCCCCCCCCCGTCGGTTTCTTCCACTGGATGGCATTTCCGCTAGTTATTTCTAACCTGCTTCAAACCAGACACTGAAAATTAGGGGCTTGGCTGCAGCTTTTTTTCTAAAACAATAACACCCTTTTCTGCTTTACCGCTTACTGGGTTTACACAGGCAGAAGTGAATTTTCTGGTATTAACATGTTGGCAGCTTTGTTTGCTGACTTCAGAAACCAGCCTAGGTTTGGGCTAGGGGATAGCCTAGCCTAGTTCCTCCTGGGAACTCCAGGGGAAGGAGTTCTGGAAGTTCTTGGTGCATGTAATGCAATGACAGATTGCAGCAGGGTGTGGGCGCTCACGTCATGTTTGTAAAGAGGCCATGACATTCAACAGGGCCCTGTAGTGCCTGTTCCAGAGCATCCCCACAAGGGATCTTGGGCAGCTGTGGAACTGGGGGGAGGTGGCTCATGTGCAGGACCCATCCTTCCCTTTCCTCTTCTTTTTTTTTTTTTTTTTGAGACAGAGCCTCAAGCTGTCCCCCTGGGCAG
>NW_003852529.1:2884598-2902815 GCF_000181295.1 Otolemur garnettii | reverse complement strand
GCCACCTTAGGTGTACGTGGCTGGCGCCTTAGCTGATTGAGCTATAGGCGCCGAGCCCCCTTTCCTCTTCTTAGGGCTCACCCCAGATTCAGCAGTCTAGGTTGGTCTTTCCCATTTGATATGTGGCCCTGTCCTTGAGCTCTGAGGATGTTGTCAGCCCCAGGGAGAGTTGTTGAGAAATATTAATAAGAAGCTCCAGGGGACTTCCTCCTGCTGCTGCTGCTGCTGCTGCTACCTCAGTGCCAGGTTTCCTGGAAATGCCACAGGGACAGCCTCAGCTGCAGCCACAGCCTTCTCTCCAGAACATGGTGGTTCCCAATGTGGCTGTGCTGGACCCGCAGGGCCAGTAGCCTCTGTTAGTGTCCTGGGATGTTGAGGCTTTGGCATCATTGTGACAGGAGGGGCACAGGGACCACAGCTCCTGGCCTGCCAGGTGCCATCCCAGGAGGCCTCCCACCCTGGACTACCAGGATGGTGCTGCCCACATCCTGAAGTGGGGACTTGGGAGCAGGGTAGCAAGGGCACACACTGGGCACTGGCTCCTCTGAGACCCTGCATCTACCTCTCCCCCAGAGGTTGTTGAGGGGTGCCTTGTGAGAGGCTATTGACTATTTTCTTTGCTACTAACTCACTGTGGGCCTCTGGGCAGTTGCCCAGTCAGCTTCTTCTAGCCCCAGTTTCCTTACCATCAACATGAGTATGTTTGCCTCTGAGTCCTGCAGTCCCTGCTGGGCCACACAGCCGCTATCTTAGACTCGGAGCAGGAGCCGCTGGGGAAGGGCCAGACCGCCATACCACAAGATGTGGGACTTTGCTTTTCTTCTGAACCTTGAGGTACTAGAAGGTACCGGAAGTTTTCACCCACTCCCCGTCAACTGTCCTGCCACCCTTGGTGCCTCAACTGCTCGCTGTGCTAGGAGAGGAAGCGACCTCCCCCCCGCTGGTGTCAGCCTGGGCTTAACTCCTGGTGGCTGGTGCCAGGGAGTAGGACCAGACTGCTCCTGCCCACAGCTGGACTCCTAAGAGTCTCTGTGCCAAGGTCCCCCCGATAGTCTAGCCAGGCAGGTATTGGACTTTACCTGCTGGGACCCCAGGTGGAGCAACCCTGTGCTTGAGGCTAGTCTGTGAGAGAGGGGAGTGGCAACCACTGGGTCACTCAGCTGAGGGCCCAGCCCTGGCCGGTGCTCAGCCAGCAGGAGGCCACCTGATCACAGGCCCCATCCTACAAGGACGTGGCACGTGTGGAACACAGACCTAGACAAGCCCAGTTAGCATGTGACCCCATTCTAGGAGCTTCAGGGTGCCAGGGAATGGTGCCTAAGCAGCTCCCCCCTAAGGTTCAGGAGGTGGGATGCAGGCTGCTACCTGGTGTTTTAGGGGAGTCCTCTTCTGCCACGTCCTCTCAGACTTCTTACTTATTTTCTTTCTTTATTTTATTAGCACAAACACATTTATTAATCAAAGAGATGAACCTAATTAACCAACACTTTGAAAGAGTTACATGTAAAGTGTTGTGGCAAAGATAATGCAGTAATGGGGGGAGGCAATATGGAGGTTTGCGTATTAAACTGAGCTGGTTCATTCTCGTAACTAATTCCTGCCCAAAGTAATGATGGAATTTTTATTCTACTTTTTCATAGACCTAAGTACAGGTGACCTTGTTCATGACACAGTCCACCACTAATTTCCCACTTTCAATTTTCAATATATGTATGTACAGGAGATATATATATATATATATATATATATATTTTTTTTTTTTTTCCTGGAAATTGAGTTTTGCTTTGTTGCCCAGGCATGAAGGCAGTGGCATAATCCTAGCTCACTGTATACTCAGACTCCTGGGCTCAAGCAATCTTCCTGTTCTAGCCTCCTGAGTAACTGGGAATACAGGCGCCTACCACTGTGACTCCTGGCTAGTTGTTTTGTTTGCTTTTTGTTTTTTTGAGACAGAATCTTACTATATCACCCTTGGTAAAGCGTCATGGCATCACAGCTCACAGCAACCTCAAACTCTCCGGCTTACGCGATTCTCTTGCCTCAGCCTCCCAAGTAGCTGGGACTACAGGTGCCCGCCACAACACCTGGCTAGCTTTTAGAGACGAGGTCTCACTCTTGCTCAGGCTGGTCTCAAACTTGTGAGCTCAGGACTCCCAAGTGCTAGAATCACAGATGGGAGAGCCACACCACCTGGCAGTTTTTCTATTTTTTTGTAGAGACAAGTCTTACTCTTGCTCAGGTTGATCTTGAACTCCTGAGGTCAAAGCTTCTCCCACCTTGGCCTCCCAGAGTGCTGGAGCTCCTGCGCCTGCCAGTTTTGTTACCGTGCTTTCCTTCTTGTCCCATTCTTGATGTTGAACCAATGTGCTATCTGTAAAGCTGTGACAGTCTTTTTCTGCTTTCAGCTGTGATTTCTTCAAACTTCTTTCCTATACAAAAAAAACTGTGCTTTTCAAAATGCTCTCAGTTTTTATGGTGAGGTTTTCAGTGTCGTCACAGATGATACAGTCTGGTTTGGCCATTGTACCCACTTTTTGCAGAGTTGTTCCCACTGCTAGTTTTTCCATGTCCTCCAGCAAAGCCTCTGCTGTCCCCCAGGCACTGTCTTCCTTCCAGCTGCCAAGTGGTGGCCATGGTGGGTGCAGCAGACCAGGATACTGCATGGGGAGCAAGCCGTGGCCTCTTGGGTGTTTAAATGGTCATCATGGTGGTGGCAGTTTAGCATTTTGTTGACATCCTCAGTTTACAGATGGGGAAACTAAACATTTAAAGTTTGTGATCTGTCCTGACCTCCCAGGGAAGGAGGTAGGCAGAACTATTTGGAACCCAGGTCTAGGCACCCTTCCAACTGCCAGAGCAAAGGAGGCTCTTCCCTACAGGGATTGGGGACCTTCGGGTCCTTCTGTCTGGGACCCTTCAGGCCACTTGTTTCTCTTGACAGTCCAGACTGTCTTGGGAGCCACCTGCCCCTGGATAGCAGAGCTGTTGACCTGGGTGGAGGTAGGGACGCCACTCTGGGCTCGTTGCCACTCTAGACTCCGCCAGTATCAGGGAGTGGGAGTTGGAGAGGAAGGTGACCCAGCCCAGGAGGCCACCCCACCTCCTGTGCCCGCCCATGCTTGCCACCCTGGCCAGAGTTTCCTTCAGTTGACACGTTTTTCTAACCGCCAGCTCCCTCAGCCACTGGCCCCATGGGAATAGACAGGAAACCCTAAAATGTCTACTTTGGGGGCCTTCCATTCATGGACTCTGCTGAGGCCTGACTTGTATTTGGGGCTTTTGAGGGGGGGCATTTTATTTAGAAAACTTTTCTTTTTAAGGAAAAAAGTAAAGTGGTGTGGTGAGGACCAGGAAGAATGCTATGGCCATGCCCAGGCATGGCTTCTCAGGGGAGGGCCAGCTCAAAGACCAGGGTCCTGAATCTTGCTATTCCCTATGGACAGCAATGCCCCTGGGAAGGAGGAGGGCCCTGCCCAGCAGGTTCCCTGGCTGTTGCAGGCAGGGTCCCTTAGCGAGCACCCTTCCCTATGGGAGATCTTTGCTTGTCTGGTAATTGGCTGCTCTGAGTGCTGTGGCAGGAAGTGGCAGTGGCTGCTAGGTGGCCATTCTCTCTGCCAAGCTGGCGCCAGTTTTGCTGGTTCCCATGAAGCAAGTCTGGGCTCAAGAGACCTTAGCAGTGAGGCCCCACAGCCAAGCCCCCCTTCTGGTGGGGGCCTCCAAACAGCTGAGTTGCTTTGCTGCCACCTGCACCTACCTATCTGCACTTCTACCTGACCAGCACCTGATGCAGCCACCTGACCTCCCATAATGTGGGAGATTGGCATTTGGGATATTTTTTCCCTCTTATTCCTTCCATGGACCCATCCTGAAACATGAGAATTGGATACCGAGGCAGAGTGCTCAGAGCTGAGCCAGGGTGGTGAAGGTGCCACCTTGCAGGTTCCCAAATCCACCACCCTGTCACCTTCTCCTGGTCTTAGGGCAGACTGTGCCCTGAGGGCCACCCCAGAGCACAGGCCTCTGATCTCCAGGTCCTGAGCACAGGAGCTGTGTCTTCCTCAGTTTCACAGAGTTTTACCAAGCTCCTGCTATATGTGAAGCAGCACTTGACACTTGGTTTCTGTCTGTTGTCTCCCTTGCCTTATGAGCGCCATGAGCCGGGAAACAAATCCTTGGCAGTGATTGATGGATATGAGCCAGTGTGTGGTGTCCAGAAAGGGAAAGTGTGCTGGCATGGATGAGGGGGCCTGCCCAGCCTTGGAGTCCCTGCAGGTTCCAGGAGAATGTCCTTGCTTTCCCAGATGGAGAAGACTGCCTCAGAAGTGGTTGCACAGGAGTCCCTAGGCCTGGGCTTTCATTTTCCCAGCGGGGCAGGTCTGTGCTGAAGGAGTCACAGGCTGCAAACATGGGGTTACCAAGGTCTATCCTTGTCCTCAGCACCGTGCTTCCTGTTGGAGACAGCTTCAGAAGGTCACAACATCTGGAGGCAGGCCAGAGGGTCACAGCTTTGGTCTTATGCATGTGACAACCCCACGTGCTCTCATGCTGTCCTTGTGTGGCCCTTCCTAAAGAAGGCTTGGACTCGCCAGGCATGATGGCTCACGCCTATAATCCTAGCACTTGGGAGGCTGAGGTGGATGGATTGCCTGAGCTCACAGGTTCAAGACCAGCCTGAGCAAGAGCAAGACTTCATCTCTAAAAATAGCCAGGCGTTGTGGTGGGCGCCTATAATCCCAGCTACTTGGGAGGCTGAGGCAAAAGAATCGCTTAAAGCCCAGGAATTTGAGGTTGCTGTGAGCTGTGATGCCACAGCACTCTACCCAGGGTGACAAAGTGAGTCTCAAAAAATAAATGAAAATAAAAGATAAAGAAGGCTTGAACTTAAAGCAGAATCCTGGCAGGGCTGGGGCCGGGGCTTCCACCCCAGACCTCAGAAAGACAGTGCCGAGCAGAAATGGGCAAGAATCCCCTTGCTCTTGAGTCCAAGGCCAGAGGCTTGGCAGGGACCCTGGGCCATTCAGGCCCTGCCTGGAGCTGGCTCTCATATCTCCTTTCTCACTGGAGCTGGTGTACTCCAGACCCCAGGCTTGGAAGGTGGACTGTAAGCACTGTCCTTGCACTGGCCAGCCTGAGCTTTGTCGTGCCACCTACTCTCATCTTTCCTCCTGGGCATCCTCCCTGTGGTGCTCACAGCAGAATCGGTCTGTCTGCTGCCCTGGACTAAGCCTGCTTCCTGCCTACTTGTGGGCTCTGAAGCCTCCTGGCTTGCAAGGCCCTGCCCTCCCCTCTGTGTCCTCCTCCCTGTCTGGCTAGCTTCTTGCTTTGCCTGTTCCCACGTCCACCCACCTGCCCCGGCCTCACCACCTGCCAACATCCTGTTTGCACTTGAGCCTAGTGAGGTTCCACCTTCTCTGAACAGTGTCTCTGATGACCCAGAGGCCCTCCTCCCCTTCCTGAGTCTCCTCGCACTGGCCATGGGGCCCACTGAGGCTTCCTCACTGTCCACGTCATCCTAAAGCCTCAGACCCACACACCCTGCACCCTAGGCAGGGTGCCGGGGGTGGGGCAGGCATGGTGCGGGGAGGGGGGTTCACATGATGCACACAAGGCCTCGTGTGAAAATGTCACTGCAGCCTGGGTGACCAGGCCAGTGAGCCCCAGACTTGGCTTCAAGGGATAGGGCTGGGTTGTGCTGAACCCGGAGACTCTAGATGTGTGGATCTGCATCCTCACCAATCTCTCCATCAAGGCCCATGGTGGTGGCCCATGGGACCCAAGGGCTGTGTGAGCATGGTGTGGGTTCAGGTGTGGCAGGGCTCGACTGGAGGTTAGCCCAGGAGAGGGGACTAGGGAACAGCAAGGTGGTGTCTGAGGTATGGAATGTGGCCTGGCATGGCTCTTCCAGACAGCGCTCATTGATGTGGGTGGGTAAACAGGTGGAGAGCATCGGGCTGAGTGTTGGCAGTCCATTTGGCCAGACCCTCCCCTATATCTCTACTAAGCTACCCAGGACAAGGGTTCTATTTTTTATCTAAGTATGTGGGACACACTAAGGCTTGGTGATCTTTTTTTTTTTTTTGAGACAGAGTCTTACTTTGTCACCCAGGCTGGAATGCTATGACATCAGCCTAGCTCATAGCAACCTCACACTCCTGGACTCAAGTGATCCACCTGCCTCAGCCTCCCAAGTATCTGGGACTACAGGTGCCCACCACAATGCCCAGCTAACATTTTGTATTTTTAGTAGAGATGAGGTCTCACTCTTGTTTAGGCTGGTCTCGAACTCACGAGCTCAAGCTATCTACCATCCTCAGCCTCCTAGAGAGCTGGGATTACAGGCATGAGCCACCACACCCTACCTGGCTTTTTTTTTTTTTCATTGAGATACAATTTATATAACATAAAATCCATGATTTTAAAGTGGATGATTCAGTAGTTTTTAGTACATTCACTATGTTGTGCAGGCCTCACCCCTATCTAATTCCAGAACATCTCCCAAATAGGAGCCCTGTGCCACTGGCAGTTGTGGCCCTGACCCCACAGATCTGCTTTCTGTCTTGGTGGTTGTGCCTGTTCTGGATATTTCACGTAAATGGGACCAGATGACACGTGGCCTTCTGTACTGGCTCTGCGCTCAGCATCATGCCGTAGCCGTATCTATGCTTCATTCCTTTTTATGGCCAAATAACATGCCACCGTGTGGACAGGCCACATTTTGTTTATCTGCTCATCTGCTCCTGGACCAGGCCTGGCTTTTGGGATTTGGCCAAGGTCTCAAAGCCAGCATTCTGCAGCACCCAGACCAAGCTTCTGCAGCAGTGGGCTTCTGAACAGGAGGCCCCCTGCTGGTCTGAGCTGTGGTGGGATGAGCAAGTAGGCCAGTGGCACAGCCTTCTTCCTGGGGGGAGCAGTGTCCCCCAGCAGCAGTGCCCTCAACTCAGAAGCAGGCCCAGGGAAGGGTCATATGTGTGTCTTGCTCACCACATGTTCCCTGTCACACAGCATCCGCAGTGTCATGCAGAAGTACCTAGAGGACCGAGGTGAGGTGACCTTTGAGAAGATCTTCTCCCAGAAGCTGGGTGAGTACAGCACAGACTCTGCCAGCCAGGAGGCTGGCCTCCTATCCACTCTGGACAGGGCAGCGCACAGGGGCTGCTCCAGGTTGGGCTGTGTGACCTGTCCTGCCTCTAGCCCCTGGCTGTCAGCCCAGGGAGCCCCGTAGTGGGGGTGGGGCCCAGCAGCCTTCCAGGGCCGCCAGGGAAGTTCCTCCTTTGGGGTTTTTGTTTTTGAGAGTTGCAGCTTCCCCTTGGCGAGGCCGCAGCTGCTCTGGGCCGTTGGTGGGACTGACAGGAAGAGGCGGGGCCCTTCCTGTGGCGCCTGCTCCATGGTGGTTGGCCCACTCCACCCCGGCCCTCCGTGATCGAGCTGCTTGGTGCTGGCCCTCACTCTGCCTCTTCCTGGAGTCTGGTGCCTGTTGTCTTGCGATCCGCCCCACAGGCCCAGCCCAGAGGGCAGGCTGGGACGGGTGTCAGGGAGGCTCTGACGTGCCCTTCCAAACAGGATCTCAGCTCTGGCCAGGAGTGGCCTGGCCTGTGGGATCAGGCACTGGTGGCCAGCCTTGGGGGTGATATGTCAGGAGGCATAGCATGTGGGTCTCAGGCCTGTGCTATGTGACCTTGGGCAAGTTTCTTCACCTCTCTGGACCTGGTGGTGACGTCATCTGGGAAATGAAGCTCACGTGCCTCACTGCCCGGGACTGTCAGGTTGGGATGAGGCAGTGTCAGTGAGAACATTTTGCCCTCTGCAAAGCCCTGTTTACAAGTTACCAAACAGGCCGACGTTACCAGAAACGATGGCCACACACTCTGATGGAGTGCCCAGGCAGAGTCCTCAGAGTCGTGGAGAGCCACCCAACACGAGCCTGGGCACCTATGTTGGACAGAAGGTCTGAAGACAGACCAGGGTTTAGCTCTCTTTTGGCCTCAGGCCCCCACTCCCTGGGAAGGGTGAGGACATCCTGTCCAGGGTATCCTGAGAGCCCTTCCCACTGCCCATCCTACCTCTCCTGGTCTCCTGTAGCCCGTCCTCCTTCCATGCCCCTGCACTGAGGCCCCAACCCCAGCCGCCTTCCTGAAACCTGCTACCAAGCAGAGGAGTACTGCCACATATCACAACTCTGCCAGGCCTCCTTGAGCCTCTGTTTTCCCATCTGGGCCCACCCTCTGTGAAGGGGAGCCAGACATGGAGGATAGGGTGTGGCCCAGGAGAGGGATATGGCCCACCCTCCTTCCCCATGCTGCAGCTACACCTAACCCAGTTGGCCATGGCATCCAAAGAGCCCCCAGAAATGACCCTGTTGTCCATGCATAGCCCACCTGAGGATAGTATGGGCCTCACGGAGCAGGAGCAAGGCCTTGGGCTGCGTTGAGGGGGTTCCTAGAGCCAGAGCCAGCCCTCTTCCTCTGGCTGTCCATGATGCCCATCACTTTCTAGCCTCTGTCTAAGGAAGGAGATTTCAGGAAGTGGGTAGAAGCACAGGGGCCCTGACTAAGAACACAAGAAATTTCCAGGTTGGCAATAGCCTGGGACAGAGACCACATTCTGCCCACAATGACAGGAGGGCCCTTAAGAGGAGCTGTGGCTCATGTGACCTCCCATGGTTACTTTCAGGGTACTTGCTCTTCCGAGACTTCTGCCTGAACCACCTGGAGGAGGCCAAGCCTTTGGTGGAGTTCTATGAGGAGGTGAGATGGGCTGGGAGGGGCCCTCAGGAGAGAGGGGAGGAAGCTGGGCAGTTTCCATTGAAGCTATAAGACACCTGGTGTTGGTGCTCATGGGCCCTGCTGGGCCAAGGCTCACCTGTGGGCATCCTGTCCTCCAGATTAAGAAATATGAGAAGCTGGAAACAGAGGACGAGCGTGTGGCTCGCAGCCGGGAGATCTTTGACTTGTACATCATGAAGGAACTGTTGGCTTGCTCCCACGTGAGTATCCCCAGCCACTCATCCCAGGCTTGGCCTCATGTGCTGGCCCAGAGTCAGCTGGGGGCTGGGAAGGGAAGAAAGGACCCTGTGGAGAGTTCATAGTCACCTATCTTCCCAGCCCTTCTCCAAGAGTGCCACTGAGCATGTCCAAGGCCACCTGGTGAAGAAGCAGGTGCCTCCAGACCTCTTCCAGGTATGTGCTGGATTTATTCTCTGCTGCCTCCTGGTCCCTCCTGGATGTGGTCAGTCCTGGGCAGCCCCAGGTCAAGGAGCCTCATCAGTTAGGGGTAGGGCCTGGCAGACACCAGTCTGAGGGGCTCAGTCACCAATTTCCAGCTTCCTTCCTTAGCCATACATTGAAGAGATTTGTCAGAACCTCCGAGGGGATGTGTTCCAGAAATTCATTGAGAGGTGAGCGCAGGGGCCAGTATGGGAGAGGAAGGGGAGGAAATGACTGCCCTGGGAAGGTTTGTGCATGATATGGAGGACGGAAGCCAGCCTATGTCAGGCCCTGAGCAGGCGGGTGCACAGGCCCATTAGCAGCTCCATTCAGGGACCCTTGAGAAGTCATACAGGCTTTGATCTTGTGCCCCACCTTTCTCAGCATGAGGTAGCTCAAAGCCTGTCCCAGGTGATTTTTTGGAAAACTATGTGCACTGACCCCCTTGGCCCTCACAGCCAGAGTTGGCCAGGGGGTGAGAGCTGTAGGCAGATTTCAGCTAAATATAAAAAGCAGCTTTTTTTAGGGTCACAGCTGCCCAGCCATAGAGTGAGCTCTATGTCACAAGAGGTATACAAACAGGACAGGGTGGGCACTTATCAGGAATATAGTAACAGGAAGTCTGGGTTAGCTGATCTGATCCCACGGGAGTATACAACTAGGTGGCTGCCTCCATGCCAGGCACTGGGACAAAGCTGGCACTTAGGATGGGCAGGCTCAGCATGTATGGCTCCCACAAGATCCTAGAAAAGGACATCATGGCTCAGGATGTTCCCACATCTGATGAGACCCCAGGGAATGGCAGCAGTGTGGGGTAACTTGCACCAGCATCACTTTCGGAGTATCTCTGAGCCTGGGCTCTTCTCTCACAGCGATAAGTTCACGCGTTTTTGCCAGTGGAAGAACGTGGAGCTCAACATTCATGTGAGTGCAATGTAAAGGGCTGTGCTCCCTATGGCTCCTCTCTAGGGAGCCAGGCTGGGGTGGGGAGATCAAGGCATCTGCCTTTCAGCCCCTGAGGCGTTGGCTATGCTGGTCAGTGCTAGGACCCCAGAGGCAAGGGCAGCCAGGTGTGGGGGACCCTGTCACAGGGCCAGCCTCTGCAGCCTGGCATCTCTGCCCCTGGCAACCTGCAGTGACACCAGCTGTTGTCACCCCCACAGCTGACCATGAATGACTTCAGTGTACACCGAATTATCGGGCGCGGGGGCTTTGGGGAGGTCTACGGGTGCCGGAAAGCCGACACGGGCAAGATGTGAGTACCTGCTCAGCTGGATTGTGGGGTGCCTGAGGGAGGAGGAGCAGGGCTCCCGGTGGCCTGAAGGCTCAGGGATTTACAGCAAGACCTGAGGGATCTGTGTTCCCAGCAAGGGGCTCTCACAGGCAGGTCTGTTCCTCTGCCTGTTCCTGCTGTCCCCTTCTGCAGGCCCCCTGACCTGTGGCACTTTCTCCTGCCTTCTTTCCCTGATCTGTGTCACGTGCTCATCTGGATCCCCCAGGGCAGCCTGGGTTCCACTTCTCAGGGGGTGCTGACCACCCCGTCCCCCCATAGGTATGCCATGAAATGTTTGGACAAGAAGCGCATCAAGATGAAGCAGGGGGAGACGCTGGCCCTAAACGAGCGCATCATGCTCTCCCTCGTCAGCACCGGGGTGAGCACAGGGCTGCCCCAGAGTGGCGCCAGCCTGGAGCTCAGCAGCCTCCCTCCGCTGACCCCCCCCTCCCCTCCTAGGACTGTCCCTTCATCGTCTGCATGTCGTATGCATTCCACACGCCAGACAAGCTAAGCTTCATCTTGGACCTCATGAATGGTGAGTGCAGGTCAGCCCCAGGGTGGACAAAGGCCAGGGCTGAGGGCTGGCAGGAAGCTAAGTGTGCTGGGGCTGCCTCTCCCAGGTGGAGACCTGCATTACCACCTGTCCCAGCATGGGGTCTTCTCTGAGGCCGACATGCGCTTCTACGCAGCAGAGATCATCCTGGGCCTGGAGCACATGCACAGCCGCTTCGTGGTCTACCGAGACCTGAAGGTGAGGGCTGAAGCTGCACCATTCCTGGGACAAGGCCCTTTCCTTCCCACCCAAGCCCACCTCTGGGTTCAGTTGTGATTGGGGAAAGGAAAGGAGACCCACCTGGGCCCTCTGCCTGGACACCTGAAATGGTCCCAAGTGAAGGCAGTGACCCCTGGTACTTCTGGGCTAGCAGCACACTGTGCTTCCCCACAGCCGGCCAACATCCTTCTGGATGAGCACGGCCATGTGCGGATCTCGGACCTGGGCCTGGCCTGCGACTTCTCCAAGAAGAAGCCCCACGCCAGCGTGTGAGTGCCCTGCTGCCTGTCCCTTTCCCCCACTCTGCTGCTCGAGCTCACAGCCCCCTTGTTCCCACAGGGGCACCCATGGGTACATGGCCCCTGAGGTCCTGCAGAAGGGCGTGGCCTACGACAGCAGTGCTGACTGGTTCTCCCTAGGCTGCATGCTCTTCAAGCTGCTACGGGGGTGAGTGGGCCGTCCTAGTAGGCAGGTGGGACAGGGCTGAGAGCAGCTACCCTGCAGTCCAGGTGGGAGGCTGGGGGAGCGAAGCCCACAGCTGCCTGGGTGGTAGCTCAGGCTCATTTATGCTGTCTGCCTCTGTTTCCCCATTCCTGTCCTTTGACCTGGGTCTTCGGCCCCTCTTGCCCAGGCACAGTCCCTTCCGGCAGCACAAGACCAAAGATAAGCATGAGATCGACCGCATGACATTGACGATGGTGAGTGTGGGGTCTCTGTGAGGCCACAGCAGGGCTGGGGTCTCCTGTAGGTGCTGGAGTCCTGACCCTTGGTTCTCACCAGCCAGCAGAGATTTCAGGGCCCTGATCCCATCTGGTCTCTGGGAGACAGACCCTCCTGCCCCACAGGCTCTGGGTCTCCCTATATCGTCAGAACACACATGGCCGCTGGGCCATTGTCTCTCCCTCTGCTAGGGGCCTGGACACCCCTGCCCCCCGCTGAGATGAGGCCAAGGGCTTCTCCTCTGCCCCTGCCCACATCCTGCTTCTCTCTAAAGGCTGTGGAGCTGCCCGACTCCTTCTCCCCTGAACTCCGCTCCCTACTGGAGGGCTTGCTGCAGAGGGACGTCAACCGGAGACTGGGCTGCCTGGGCCGTGGGTGAGTGCCCTTGCTACTTGGCTTGCTGTGGGTCCTAGCCTCCTTGGAAGAGCTCACAAGAGGGGGCATGGCTGCCTTGACCTACGATCGCTGGGTAGAGGGGCTGCTTGGGGGTGGAGCTCTGGAACCAACTGGTATCCTGCTTCCAGAAGGGTCCTTGTGACAAAGATGATGGTGAAACTACCAGAATTATATGTTTATTGAACTAAGGGCTGTGCACAGCATTGCAGAATTTACCAATGTTAAAACTCACCACAGCCCCGTGATGTAGGAACTACTATTCTCCCATTTAGACAAGGAAACAGGCTCAGGTTTAAGGAACTTGCCCAAGGTCACAAAGCTAAACCAGGAAATAAACCTGGGCAGCCTGACCACATAGCCCAGCCCGAGCCCCTGGCTTGGGGTGGTGGCAACCTGGATGACAGGCATCTTCTTACAGGGCTCAGGAGGTGAAAGAGAGCCCCTTCTTCCGCTCCCTGGACTGGCAGATGGTCTTCCTGCAGAAGGTGATAGCCTGTGGCAAGGGGATGGGGGGACATCTTGGATTCCTTCCCCTATGCTAAAGCCCCATGGCTCCTGTTCTACTGCAGTACCCTCCCCCGCTGATCCCCCCTCGAGGGGAGGTGAATGCGGCTGATGCCTTTGATATTGGCTCCTTTGATGAGGAAGACACAAAAGGAATCAAGGTACTGGTCCTTGCTAGCTTAAACCATATCATGGCTGGGAGGAACTCTTGTCCATCGAGCCCCCTTGAGTCCCAAGCCAGCCCTGCCAGCTTGTGGGCCTCAGCTCCTCCCCACACATCCCCGGGGGATGGCAGGTGGACCAGATCATCCCTGCCCCTGCCGCTGCCTTGTCTGGGCAGGCCTGTGGCTCATGGATGTTCTGCCTCCTCCTGTCCATCCATGTGTCCCTGCCCTGTCCACCTGGTGAAGCTACTGGATAGTGACCAGGAGCTCTACAGAAACTTCCCCCTCACCATCTCGGAGCGGTGGCAGCAGGAGGTGGCAGAGACCGTCTTTGACACCATCAACGCTGAGACAGACCGACTAGAGGCCCGAAAGAAAGCCAAGAACAAGCAGCTGGGCCATGAGGAAGGTGAGGGTCACCGGGCCCCTGCCCACAATGGACGTGAGGAAACGGCTCAGGCTTAAGGGACTCGACCAAGGTCACAGCCAGAAAGCAGCCAAACCGGGATTTAAACCCAGGCTGGGCCAGGCTGAGCCCCCTCTCCCATCTCTCGCATCAGACTACGCCCTGGGCAAGGACTGTATCATGCACGGCTACATGTCTAAGATGGGCAACCCCTTCCTGACCCAGTGGCAGCGGCGGTACTTCTACCTGTTCCCCAACCGGCTTGAGTGGCGGGGTGAGGGCGAGGCCCCGGTAAGAACTTGGGACTGTGGCTGGGAACCGGGTGTCGGGAGGCTGGCTGGGCCTGGCCCTCACCTGCCCGCCTGTCCCGTCCTCGGCCCTGCAGCAGAGCCTGCTGACCATGGAGGAGATCCAGGCGGTGGAAGAGACGCAAATCAAGGAGCGCAAGTGCCTCCTGCTCAAGATCCGGGGAGGCAAACAGTTTGTCCTGCAGTGTGATGTGAGTGGGGGCCGGGGTGGGGTGGGTGTGCTGGGGCTGAGCCCCGGCTGACAGAGCCTGGTGTGCACAGAGTGACCCTGAGCTGGTGCAGTGGAAGAAGGAGCTGCGTGATGCCTACCGTGAGGCCCAGCAGCTGGTCCAGCGGGTGCCCAAGATGAAGAACAAGCCCCGTTCACCTGCAGTGGAGCTGAGCAAGGTGCCGCTGGTCCAGCGCGGCAGCGCCAATGGCCTCTGACCCACCTGCCCGCCTTTTATAAACCTCTAATTTATTTTGTCGAATTTTTATTATTTGTTTTCCCGCAAAGCGGAAAAAGTTTTATTTTGTAATTATTGTGATTTCCTGTGGCCCCAGCCTGGCCCAGCCCCCAGGGAGGGGCCTGCTTGCCTTGGCTCCTGCTGCCACCAACCCAGCCACTGTCCAGTGCCCTCTGTCCTGACCCAGGGCCGCCTGCTCCTAGTATTTTCCCATGGGGGTAGCAGCAGCCCCCAGCAGCCCTCCTGCCCTCCCCTGGGGGTCAGTGCCACACCAGGTTGTGCCACCTCAGGCTCTGAGCTGTGCTCTGTGCCCCTGGGCACTGCTGGGGGGCCCAGCATCTCCCACTCTAGGGGAGGGCCCAGCACAGGGATACTACTTGAATTTGCCCCTCCTGCAACAGAGGGACAGAGCCCTGCACTGTCCTGCCCTCTGGCCATTGGCGAGAAAAGAGGGCCCATTGTCTCCCTGGCCACCAAGGCCTCCCACAGTGACTTGGGCTCCTGTGCCCTTGTTCAGGGAAATCCCCTGTGTTGCTGGTTGCCTCCATTCCCACCTTCCCTGGACACTGTGGGGCTTGGCCTGGAGGGTGGCACGGACAGTGGGTGCTGCTGCCCTCCCTATACCACCCTTACCCCTCTACCCCAAGCACCCGGGCTCAGGGACCACAGAAAGGCAGCTGCGGATTGGGCCACACTGGCCTAGCCTGGCCTCAAGGTCCCCCCACTGCTGGACTGGGTGAGACCTCATCTGCCTGGGACCACATGGGGCCAGCAGGTGGGTGGGCAGCACAGTGCAAGGGGGCCAGCCCTCCCTGCCCAGGCCCATCAGTGTGCCCCCGGGCTGTCCTGTCCCACAGCCCATGTCCTGTCAGTGCCACCGCCCAGGGCGCCACCTCGCCCACCGCATGCCCCCTTGTGCCAGTCGCGCTGCCACGTGTGGTGTCGCGCCCTCTCCCCTGGGGCTGGGTCGGTGCGCCCTCCCCTTCCGTCTACTCCCTCCCCAGGGCGTTTCTTTGCCGATTTTTGAATGTGATTTTAAAGAGTGAAAAATGAGACTATGCGTTTTTATAAAAAATGGTGCCTGACTTCTCGGTCTTCTCAGACTCTTTGTGCCTACTGACCTCTTCATCCTCAGCTAGGCTGGGCCTGAGGGGAAGGTCTTGTGGCAGGTGTCCTCCCTGGCCATGGCAGCCATCTGAGGCCAGCTTGCCCAGGCCCTCTCCCAGGCAGGTGGGGGTTCCTCTTTCCCCACCCTGCCCATCCCCTCCCCACTTGGTGGCTGTACAGTGCCCATCCCCCCTTCTCTGTGGAGGAGAAGGAATCTTCTACCCTCTGCCTGGGTCAGTAGGAAAAGCTACCAACATCTCCATGTTTGGTGTCATGTTGGACAGACTGGGACATGCCAGGCACTGTGCTAAGCCCCCCTCCCCACGACAGTCACAACAGACACCTCTGCCCTCTACATCACACTGCATCCTCTGGACTCTTGACCCTCTCTGGCCTTGGTCTCCCTTGGGCCTCACCAGGCATCTGAGGCCCAAGGGATTCCCCAACATCAGGCCTCACCTCTACCCACAGGTTTCTGGTCAACATGCTTTTCCCCACGTCCTTGCCCTGCAGGGCCCATCGGTGACTACAGGTGTGTATTGCTGCCCACTCCAGGCAGAGCTCAGCTGGGTAGGCTGAGGCCAATCATGCCATGCAGTGCAGAGAAGGCTGCTGGGGCAGGAAGCTATAGGCTGGAGACTAGAGAGTCTTGGGGTAGTAGCCTTTGTGGTGGGTTTCCAGCGTTGGGATGGCAACATTTCTGATGCAGGGAAGGGCCAGGCAATTGTGAGTGGCTCAGGTTGGTGAGAGCACTGTAGGAAAGAGCCACACCTAAGAGGCCCTGAATGCTAGGCTTAACCTGGCACAGACCCCGGTGTGTGCCTGGCAGCTGCCAGCTGAAGATGAGTGGACATGGAGCCTGAACTTCACCCAGGGTGAAGGTGGGGTGATGAGTGCTGGTTCCTGTGTGCAGGGTGTATGGAGGGAAGCAAAGAACAGGAGGTGAGGAGGCATCCTAAAGGCGGTAATGCTGGTGGAAGAGATGAAGAGGCAGGCCAGTTGAAAGAACTTGGCCCAGCAGGGACCTGGAATGAGTGATGTGGGAGTCCAAGATGGAACATGGAGAGGTCTTTGGTACCACCCACAGAGCCAGGACAGCCCTGAGCCTGGGGGTAGGACAAGTGGCTGAATTTGGCTTCAGACCCAGCACCAAACTGACAGCATGAAGCACATGGGCACAGAGCTACCCTGGAGGAAGCTGAGGGGCAGGCCTGGAGTAGGCTTCAGGGTGACAGCAGAAATAGGCTCTCTCAGCCAGTGAGGGTCCCTGGGAAAGGGTTAGAAGGCACTGTCGTGGAATTGAGGGCTGGCGGAGAGTCACATTCAAGATTGCAGAAATTGGCTCGGTGCCCGTGGCTCAAGTGGCTAAGGCGCCAGCTACCTACACCTAAGGTGGCGGGTTCAAATCTAGCCTGGGCCCGCGAAACGACGACAGCTGCAACCAAAAAATAGCCTGGCATCGTGGCGGGCGCCTGTGGTCCCAGCTACTTGGGAGGCTGAGGCAGGAGACTCGCTTGAGCCCAGGAGTTGGAGGTTGCTGTGAGCTGTGATGCCATGGCACTTTACCCAGGGGGAGAGCTTGAGGCTCTGTCTCAAAAAAAAAAAAAAGATTGCAGAAATCAGGAGAGGCTGGGCCTAAGAATGTCCTGTCAGATTTAGGCCTGAAGAGGGCTTGGGGAAGGGACAGCCTGTTTGAGAAAGGTGGAGGTCAGAGAGGGGTGCACAACAGTGGCCAGCAGAGCCGATCTTAGAGCTCTGGACATAAGTCTTCTTGGCTGTCGTCAACCTCAGTACATCACAGACGACAAGATGACACCACAGAGTGGAGTTTCAGTGGTCCCAGATGGCACAGGAGCCCCCTGACTACACTGAGAAGGTGGAGTAAAAATGGCAACCAAGCCTCCTGGCCCAGTGACTCCCTTGAGCAGGAGGTGCCCTAAAGCTATATGGCCCTTCTGGATCTAAATGCCAAGTCATTTAACAAGTAGGCAAACAGGCCAGAGGGTCAGCTGTGGAATCAGACCCCAGGCTAGGCCTCCAGTAACCAAAGGCCGGAACCAAGCTGACTGAGGCCCGCACCCTAGTTCCGGTGTGGGTGGCAGGCTGGTCTTGATTGCGAAACTCCTTCCTCTCCTGACACTGGCAGCAAAGTGCAGCCTCTGCAAAATGGACCCATGCTGTGGGCAAAGACAGCCACTCCCCTCAGACGATTCTCCACCTGGAGAGCCCTGCTGCCCTGGCCTGTGCCCCTGGCTCCTCAGTGATCCCACCCCTGATTCCAGTGCCCTGGGCGACCGCCTGTCCGCCCAGACACCCGCCCGGGTCCCCACAGAAGGCGCTTCGTGCTCAGCCTGAGAGCATTAGTGGCACCTGCCGGGTGTTCATCTCCAGGCCAGGCGCTTGGAGCTCCGCTCGAGGGTGACAGAAGGGAAGCCAGCACCTCGTACCCTTCCGGCACTCACAGGCACAGCCTGTGCTCACAGGACCGGGGACTGGCATGGAGATGCGCGCAAGAGTCTGCCAGGGAAATGCGGTGAACCTAACGGCGCGCGACCGCGGCCCGCCGCGCACGCACGCGCACTCGCGCGCTCGCGGTTCCGGGGCCTAGTCCCCACCCCTCGCTGAGCCGCCCCGCCCCTGGGTCCTCCCTCCCCTTCCGGACCCGCAAGCAGGGGTCTGCGCTGGGCCTGGGGCTCCCCCTGCAGGCTGCGGTGGAGCAGAGGCCAGGCCCCGCCCTTCGGACTGCCCCCGCAAAACCTTGCCCGGCTAAGCCCCGGACGGAGACCTGGGTCTGGCTTCTCTCCGGGAGCGCGTGGCGGCCCCAGCGGCTGGGCAGCGTGCCCCAGCTGCCCTCGGCGTGCACAGGCCGGGCTGCGGTTGCCATGGCTGCGGGAGGCGAGGGGGCGCGCGGCCCG
>NW_003852529.1:2880077-2884419 GCF_000181295.1 Otolemur garnettii | reverse complement strand
GGGGGAGGCAAGGGGGCCGCCCCAGGCCCGAAGTCAAGGCGGGCCCGGGATGCGGCTCTGAGGCCCAGCATGGCCAACTCAGGCCCCACCTTCCCGCTGCACCGGCTGGTCTGGGCGAACCGGCACCGCGAACTGGAGGCCGCGCTGCACAGCCGCCAGGTGAGGCCCAGCGGAGCACCCGGCCCGTCCGCCGACTCCCACACGCGGGGCTGTGCTCTCCGTCCTCGAGGCCGCCCTTACCAGCTCCGCAACCCCATCGTGGCCGCCTCCCCAGCCTGATCCGAAGCCCAGGTCACCTGCCGTTCGCGCCTGAGCCCCTGGCCTTACCCTACTCATCTACCCACTCGCACTGCCCAAGACCCCAAACTCACAGCCGCATCACCCTGAGCCAGACTGACAGGAACCCCGGTCTTGGTCCCCAGGCCCATCCAAACTCTTGACATCCTACACCTGCACCGGCACCAGCACCTATGCCTGACCAGGCCGCACCACCAGGGCGCACCTCTGCCCCTCCCACGTGCCCCCTCGTGTCCCCTCCCGTCCCCTGCCAGGACATGCAGGCCACCCTCTGCCATCTTCCTGCCTACCACCCTTATTTCCCACAGTGACTCCCAACCCTGTTCAGCCCCATAGCCTTCCTCCCTGGCCTTTCACCTCCTGGCCTTTGCTGAGTGACCCATCTCCTTCAGCATGACATTGAACAAGAGGACCCCCGGGGGCGAACCCCTCTGGAGCTGGCTGTGTCCCTGGGAAACCTGGAGTCTGTGAGAGTCCTCCTTCGACACAATGCCAATGTGGGCAAAGAGAGCCGCCAGGGCTGGGCAGGTACTGCAGAGGGCAGAAAGACTCCCCCAGGGCTGGGAGCAGGGTTAGTGGCTGGGAGCGAGCAGCCAGGCCTGAGCCCATCAGAAGGGCTCCCCTCAGCAGCCTGGTGTCCCTCAGTCCTTCAGGAGGCAGTCAGCACTGGAGACCCTGAGATGGTGCAGCTGGTGCTTCAGTATCGGGACTACCAGAGAGCCACACAGAGGCTGGCTGGCATTCCAGAATTGCTGAACAAACTCCGTCAGGTACGGCAGGGCACAGGGATGTGGCCAGTAAGGATGGAGTATCACAGCAGGGGCCTACCCTGGTCACTCATTCTAGTCCTGGCCTTGGAGGGGTACCCAGCCTATGCAATATGTTTTAACATCTATCTGTCTCGACCCCAGGGTCATGTAGGGGACAGAGGAGTTCAGGCCCATAAGTTTGGGATGGGATTGGGCCCTTTGGAAGAGAAGCATTTGCCGGCATTGGGGGCCCTGGTGCCAGAAATTGCCAAAGAGCTTTAAGGCTTTGGGCCTCCTGAAAGTACAGATTTCCTGGAGAGAGGACTTCAGGTGTACTTGTTGGATGTGGCCTGAGTCCCTGGAATGGCTGAGACTGTGCACCCTTTTGGAAGCACACAGAGAGGCCAGGCTGGCTGACCACACTCCCTCTGAGGGGCAGTGGGCTCACAATGCTTATAGCCTCTTTGTACATACAGACTGTTTAAAGAACCCGCTTGGCCTGTCCTCTCCAGGGCAGGGGTGGCTGGGTATAGGTGAGCCATGACAGCACGTCAAGACTTGTGAAGGGTGGCTGGGCTGTGGACAAGAAGCTCCCAGGCCTATGTTGGCCGCCAAGCACCAGGCAGGGTCCTGACAGGCAGATCTGGTCTTTCTTAGGCCCCTGATTTCTACGTGGAGATGAAGTGGGAGTTCACCAGCTGGGGTGAGTGGGGACCCACTTGGCTTCCAGGGGATTGGCGTGGGGTCTTTGGAAAAGACCCCCAGTGACCTCAATACATGCTGCAGTGCCCCTCGTTTCCAAGATGTGCCCAAGTGATGTGTACCGTGTGTGGAAGCGGGGAGAGAGCTTGCGTGTTGACACTAGTCTCCTGGGCTTCGAGCACATGACCTGGCAGCGTGGCCGGAGGAGCTTCATCTTCAAGGGCCAGGGTGAGCTCTGGGTGCTCAATGCAGGCCTCAGATTCTCTAGCGGCTTGCAAGGACAAGCCTGTCCTTTTTGTCCCCTTTCCGGATATAGAAACTGAGGTTGGGGGTAGAGGGATCCAGGGGCTGAGGCAGACCCACTCAGTAGCAGGCGGCTGAGGGTGGCATGATGGTATTCTCTGCACTGGCTGGGCCTGGCACTAATTTGTGCCTCCTGATATATTCCCCACTGGTGGGCAGAGGCAGGAGCCCTGGTGATGGAAGTGGACCATGACCGGCAGGTGGTGCACACGGAGATGCTAGGGCTTACTCTGCATGAGCCTGAAGCACTGCTGGCCGCCATGCGGCCCAGCGAGGAACATGTGGCCAGTCGCCTCACTTCTCCTATTGTCTCCACCCACCTGGACACTCGCAATGTGGCCTTCGAGAGGTGAGTCAGGACCTGGTGCACAGTGGTAAGACAGGGAGAGGTGGCAAGAGCCATTGTTAGTGAGAGTGGGTTAGCTGTCCTGGAGGCTGCTCAGACTGTGGGGTGTCACCATCCAGTGTCTCAGACTGCTAGCAGGTGGGCAGGCTCCTGCTGCAGCATCTGAGCCATTGCCTGCCTGTCTCTACCAGCAGCTGTCTTCCTGGGGAAGAGCCGGGGGCCAGAGTATCCCTAATTTCTTGACTTCTGATCTCATGTTTTTCCATAAAGACAAGGATTTAAAAGCTAGGCATGGTGGCTCATGCCTGTAATCCCAGCACTCTGGGAGGCCAAGATGGGTGGATTGCCTGAGCTCATAAGTTGAAGACTAGCCTGAGCTAGAGTGAAACCCCATCTCTAAAAATAGCTGGGCATTGTGGCGGGCACCTGTAGTCCCATCTACCTGGGAGGCTGAAGCAAGAGAATTTTGCTTGAGCCTAAGAGTTTGAGGTTGCTGTGAGCTATGACGCCACGGCACTCTCCCAGGGTGACAAAGTGAGACTCTGTCTCAAAAAAAAAGAGACAAAGATTTAGGCTGAGTTTTGGGACCACTATTGGTACTAATATTGGCGTCTAATTAGTATAGCTGTCTTAGGGCAGAGGCCTTTGGGGATAACCTAGGCACTTGACCCTTCTTGCAAGAGTTTCTTCTCTGACAACATATTCCCCCAGTTACAATAACAGATTTTTGGGGAAAAATTTTTTTGAGAGAAAGGATGTCACTCTGTCACCCAAGTTGGAGTGCATTGGTGTGATTTAGCTCCCTACAGCCTCAAAGACCTGAGCTCAAGTGATCCTCCTGCCTCAGCCTCCTGAGAAGCTGGTACTATACGTGTGCATCACCACACTTGGCTAATTTTTAAATTTTTTATAGAGATGGTATTTCAGTATGTTGCCCATGCTGGTCTCAAACTCCTGGCCTCAATTGATTCTCCACCTCAGCCTCCCAAAGTGTTAAGATTATAGGTGTGAGCCACTGTGCCTAGTTTGAAACACTTTTAAAAAACAGCTTTGTTGAGATATAGTTTTATATGCCAGTAGATCACCCAAAGTGTACAATTGCATGGTTTTCATTTTATTATTATTATTTTTTAATAGCATTAATTAGGTTAGGAGTTGCATGGTTTTTAGTATACAGATTTATACATCACCACAGTCAGTTTTAGAACATTTTCATCACCTCAGAAAGAAAACCCCCATCCTTTAGCTACCACCCACCCAACTCCCATCCACTCACTGCCCAAGCCTTGAGCAACCACTAATCTATTTTCTGTCTCTATAGATTTCCCCCTTCTGGTCTTTCATGTGAATGGGATTTTATATATATTGTATATATATAAATATACATATTGTATACATATGTATATAAATAAATTATTTTATATATTTTATATTATATACATATGTATATAAATAAATATACATATTGTGTATAATATGTTGCCTTTTGTATCTAGTTTCTTTCTCTGAACATAGTGTTCATCCAAGTCCGAGCATATAACTACTTCATTCCTTTTTATGGCTTAATCACTTGGGTATATATCTAGTAGGAGTGGAATTTCTAGGTTACCAGTAACTCAGTGTTTAATTGCTTGAGGAACTGCCAGACTGTTTACCAAAGGGGCTGTGCCATTTTATTTTACATTCCCACTAGCAGTGCATGAGAATTCTAGCTTCTCCACATCCTCATCAACACTTGTTATTGTTTGTTTATTCATTCATTCATTTTTGGATTGTAGCCATCCAAAAATGCTTACTTGTTTTAATTTTTTTTTTTTTTTTTGTAGAGACAGAGTCTCACTTTGTCACCCTTGGTAGAGTGCCATGGTGTCACACAGCTCACAGCAACCTCCAACTCCTGGTCTTAGGCGATTCTCTTGCCTCAGCCTCCCGAGTAGCTGGGACT
>NW_003852529.1:2847136-2879926 GCF_000181295.1 Otolemur garnettii | reverse complement strand
TTTTTTTTTTAGAGACAGGGTGTTGCTCTTTTGCCTAGGCTGGAGTACAGTGGTGCTGTCATTCATAGCTCACTGCGGCTTTGAACTCTGGCTCAAGTGATCCTCCTGCTTCAGCCTCTTGAGTAGCTGGGATTATAGGCATGTGCCACCAAACATGGATAATTTTTAAATTTTTTTTAGAGGAAAAATATAGGGAGGCTAGCTGTTTTTGTTGCCTAGGCTGGTCTCAAACTCTTGGCCTCAAACGATCCTCCTGCCTTGGCCTCCTGGGTCATGGTGGCTTTGATTTCCCTTTCCCTAACGCCTAATGATTTTGAGCATCTTTTTGTGTTTTTATTGGTCATTTGTGTATCTTCTTTGGAAAAATGTCTATTCAGATCCTTTATCCATTTTTAAAATTGGGTTATCTTTTTATTATTGAGTTATAAGAATTCTTTATATATTCTAGATATAAGTTCCTACTATATATATGTGATTTTTAAATATTTTCTTCTTTTCTGTGAGCTGTCTATTCACTTTCTTGATGGTGTCCTTTTTTTTTTTTTCCCGAGACAGAGTTTCATTGTGTCACCCTCAGTAGAATGAGGTGGCATCACAGCTCACAGCAACCTTAAACCCGTAGGCTTAAGCAATTCTCTTGCCTCAGCCTCCCAAGTAGCTGACACTACAGGCACCACTGCAACGCCTGGCTATTTTTGTTGCAGTTGTCATTGTTGTGTAGCAGGCCCATGCCAGCTTCAAATCCACCAGTCTTGGTAGATGTGGCTGGTGCTGTAATCACTGTGCTATGGATGCCAAGCCCTTGATAGTGTCCTTTGAAGCACAGAAGCTTTTAATTTTAATTGATGATGTACAGTTTAATGTAACTGTGTGTAATGATGTACAGTTTACCTGTTTTTCTTTTGTTGACCCTTATTTTGGTGTCATATATAATAATATGTTACCAAGTATAAGGTCATAAACATTTTCCCCCATGTTTTCTTCTAAAAATTTTATAGTTTTAGCTTTTCCCTGTAGATCTTTGAGGTATTTTGAATTAATTTTTATGTATAGTGGAAGGTAAGGGTACAACTTCATTCTTTTGCCATGTGACTGTCGAGTTGTCCCAGCTCCATTTGTTGAAAAGATGTACTTTTCCCACTGATGGATGGTCTTGGCACCTTTGTCAAAAATCAGTGACAGTAGAGCAGTGGTTCTCAACCTTCCTAAGGCTGCGGCCCTTTAATACAGTTCCTGTGGGTTGCGACCCATAGGTTGAGAACTGCTGCCGTAGAGGTTTGGATTAACTTCTGGACTCTCAGTTCTAGTCCGTGGGTCCATATGTCCTCATGCCTGTACTATCTTGATCATTGTTGCTTTGTAGTGGTTTTGAAATTGGAAAATTTGAGTCTTCCTATTTTGTTCTTTTTTAAAGATTAGTTCAGGTATTTTCGGTCTCTTGCATTTTATATGACTTATCCATTCCTACAAAGAAGTCAGATGGGATTCTGGATAGGGATTGCACTGAACCTGTAAACTGGTTGCCTCTTAACAATGTTAAATCTTCCAATCCATGAACATAGGATGTTTTTCCACTTAGATCTTCTTTCATTTCTTTCAAATATGTTTTATACTTTCATTACAAGTTTTGTACTAGTCTTATAACAATTATTTCTAAATATTTTACTCTTTTTATGCTATAATGAATCAGATTTTCTTAATTTAATTTTTTAGATTTTTCATTGCAAGTATATAAAAATACATTTTTATATGTTGATCATGTATCCTATAACATTGCTGGACTCATTTATTCATTTGAATAGATTTTTAGTGGATTCGTTGGTATTTTTAAACCTGTAAATAGGTATAATTTTACTTCTTCTTTTCCAAGAAAAGATGTGATGTCTTTTATTTTGCAATATAGATTTCTTCTTCTTCTTCTTCCTCCTCCTCCTTCCTTCTTTTTTTGGAAACAGAGTCTTTTTTTTTTGCCCTTGGTGGAGTGCCGTGGCTGGGCACAAGTGATTCTTTTGCCTCAGCCTCCTGAGTATCTGAGACTGCCATAATGCCCAGCTATTTTTAGAGATGGAGTCTTGCTCTGGCTCAGACTGGTCTTGAACTCATGAGCTCAAGCAATCCACCCACCTTGTCCTCCCAGAGTGCTAGGATTACAGGTGTGAGCGACTGTGCCTGGCCCATATTTCTTCTTCTTGCCTGATTGCTCTGCCTAGAAACTTCAGTATAATGTTGAATAGAAGTGGTCAGAGCAGATATCATTATCTTGTTCTTAGGCAGAAAGCATACAGTCTCATCATTAAGTATGATGTTAGTTGTGGGGTTTTGGTAGCTACCCTTTATCAGGTTGCAGAAATTCCCTTGTCATCCTAGTTTATTGAGCGTTTTCATCAGGAAAGGGTGTTGGTTTTTTTTTTTTTTTGAGATAGAGCCTCAAGCTGTCCTGGGTAGAGTGCCGTGGCATCACAGCTCACAGCAACCTCCAACTCCTGGGCTCAAGCGAGTCTGCTGCCTCAGCCTCCCAAGTAGCTGGGACCACATGCACCTGCCACAATGCCTGGCTATTTTTTGGTTGCAGCCGTCAGTGTTGTTGGTGGGGCCTGGGCTGAATTTGAACCCACCAGCTTAGCTGTATGTGGCTGGCACCTTAGCCACTTGAGCCACAGACGCTGAGCTGGATGTTGAGTTTTGTCCAATGCTTTTTGTGTGTCTCTTCATATGATCATGTGATTTTTAAAGAATTCTATTAGGATTACATCAATTGAGTTTTGGATATTGAACCAACCTTGTATTCTTGGGATGAATTCCACATGGTCATTGTGTATAATTATTTTCATACATGGATGGATTCAGTTGGTTAGTATTTGGTTGAGAGTTTTGTGTCCTTATTCATAAGCAGTATTGGTTTTTAGTTTTCTTTTGGTGCCTTTGTCTGTTTTTGGTATCTGAGTGGTACCTCATGGAGTAAGTTGGAAAGTATCATCCCTTGGTCTATTTTTTGGAAGAGTTTGTGTATTATTAGTATTAATTCTTTAAATGATTGGCAGAATTCAGTGGTGAAGCCATTTGGACCTAGGCTTTTTATTATGAGTAGTTTTAGGGCTGTTTTGTTTTGTTTTTAAGAGACAGGGTCTCATTCTGTCACCCAGGCTGGAGTACAATGGCATAGTCACAGCTCACTGCAGCCTCAAATGATCCTTCCTGCCTGAGCCTCCCAAGTAGCTAGGACTACAGGTATGTGCCATCCTGTGCAGCTAACTTTTCTGTTTTCTTATGGTTACTGTGTTGCCCAAGCTGGTCTCAAACTCTTGGCCTCAAGTGATCCTCCTGCCTCACAGCCTTCCAAAGTGCTGAGATTACAGGCATAAACCACCACACTTGGCCTTCTTATTTTTATTACCAATCAATCCCTTCAATTCCAGTGTAGGCAGATTATCTATTTCTTCTTAAGCTAGTTTTAATAGATTGTGCCTCACTAGGAATTTGTCCATTTCATTCAAATTAACAAATTTGTTGGGGAACAGTTATATCCCTTTATAGTCATTTTTATTTCTATAAGATCAGTAGTGATGTCCTTCTGTTTAATTTATGATTCTACTAATTTGAGTCTTCTTTCTTTCTGTCCCTTGGTCAAACTAGTTAAATGTTTGTCACATTCATTGAAGTTTTCAAAGAACCAGCTTTGGTTTCAGTAATTTTCTCTATTGTTTTTCTGTTGTCCAAGTTTATTAACTTTCACTCTGATATTTATTATTTTTTCTTTCCGTTTGCCGTGGATTTAGTTTGCTCTTTCCTCAGCATTTTTTTTTTTTTTTTTTTTTTGAGATGGAGCCTCAAGCTATCCCCCTGGGTAGAGTGCCATGGCATCACGCTCACAGCAACCTCCAACTCCTGGGCTCAAGCGAGTCTCCTGCCTCAGCCTCCCAAGTAGCTGGGACCACAGGCGCCCGCCACAACGCCTGGCCATTTTTTGGTTGCAGCCATCATTGTTGTTTGGCGGGCCCGGGCTGGGGATTCGAACCCGCCACCTTAGGTGTATGTGGCTGGCGCCTTAGCCGCTTGAGCCACAGGCGCCGAGCCTTCCCCAGCATTTTAATGTGGAAGGTTAGGTTATTGATTGGTGATCTTTTTTCCTATTTACCCATTTTATCTTTTTTTCACTTCTTTCATCTTTTTATCTTGTGGTTTCTATTTTTCTTTCTTTTTTTTTGAGACAGAGTCTCAGGCTGTTGCCCTGGATAGAGTGCCATGGAATCACAGCTCATGGAAACCTCAAACTCTTAGGCTTAAGCAATTCTCTTGCCTCAGCCTCCGAAGTAGCTGGGACTACAGGTGCCCACCAGACACCTGGCTATTTTTTGGTTGTAATTGTCATTTTTGTTTCGCAGGCCCAGGCTGGATTCGAAGGCCCACAGGCGCCGAACCTTCTCATTAAGTTTTGATATGTTGTGTCTTCATTTCTATTCTTCTCAAAGGATTTTCTGATTTCCCTTTTAAGATACTCTTTGAGCTATTGGTTATTTAGGAGGGTGTTATTTGCTTTCTACATATTTGTGAGCTTCCAAAAAAATTTTTTTTACTGTTTTCTAATTCCATTGTGGTTGAAAAACATACTTTTCATGACTTCTATCATTTCAGTTTTATTGAGGTTTCTTGGTCTAGCATGTGGTCTGTCCTGAAGAATGTTCCATGTACCCTTGAGAAAAATATGGATTCTGGGTTTTTGTTTTTGTTTTATTTTGGATTAATATGAAGGTATATATGATTAGCTTATGTTGCTTATGTTTATAAGGTAAAGTCCCAGATGTACACATGTTCACTTGGGAAGTGTGCCTTTTCCACTATGCATTGTTCCCTTTGGGTGGGAACTTCCAAATCCCAATCTTGCCCTCTTCCTTCTTGAATTTAATTGAGTTTTTCTCTTACGTGGGTCTGTGGTTGTTAATGTACTCACTTCAATTTAGTATTCAGTACAGGAGGATGCCTAATTTTCCATCCTTGTGATACTTACAATCCTTTCAGGTTGTCACAAAAGATATGAAATCTCTGTATTTTTTATGGCTACATAGTATTCCATGGCATATGTATACCACAGTCCATTCATGGGTTGAAGGGAATTTAGGTTGTTTCTACATCTTTGTGACTATGGATGGAGCTGCAATAAACATTCGGGTACAGTTGTCTTTATGGTAAAATAATTTCTTTCCTTTTGGGTAGAGATCTAGTAAGGGGATTTCTGGGTCAAATGTGGAAAGTCTATTTTTTTTTTTTTGTAGAGACAGAGTCTCACTTTGTTGCCCTTGGTAGAGTGCTGTGATGTCATAGCTCACAGCAACCTCCAATTCCTGGGCTTAAGTGATTCTCTTGCCTCAGCCTCTTGAGTAGCTGGGGCTATAGGCACCTGCCACAACTCCCGGCTATTTTTTGGTTGCAGTTCAGCTGGGGCCAGGCTTGAACCTGCCACCCTCGGTATATGGGACTGGCACCCTACTCACTGAGCCACAGGTACCACCAGGAAAGTCTATTTTTAGTTCTTTGAGGACTCTCCATACCTCTTTCCATAGAGGCTACACTAGTTTGCAGTCCCACCAACGATGTGTGAGTGTTCCCTTCTCTCTGCACCCATGCCAACATCTGCAGCTTTGGAACCTTGTGATATGGGCCATTCTCACTGGGGGTTAGGCGATATCTTAAAGTGGTTTTGATTTGCATTTATCTGATAATTAGGGCAATGAACAATTTTTCATGTGTTTGGTGGCCGTTCATCTGTCTTCATGAGAAAAGATTCATGTCTCTTGCTCAGTTATTAATAGGGTTGTTTGTTCTTTTCGTGTTGATTTGCTTGAATTCACTAGATTTTGGTTATTATCCTTTTGTCAGAAGATACTGTCAAAGTGAATATCTTCTCCCCTTCCCAAGAAGGTTGTCTTTTGTCATTGGGGGGAATGCTCTGAGGATAAAAATGCCTGTAAAATCTAGTTAGCTTATTATGTTGTCCCTAACTTCTGCTTCTTTGTTAATCTTCATGTCCTTGTTCCGTCATTGAAAGTGGGCTGTTGAAGTCTCCAGCTGTTATTGTTGAATCAGATGTACTTTCAAACTTTTTATGATGGAAAATTTCAAATATACACAGAAGAAGAGATAATGTACCTACTCATCACCCAGCTTTAACGTTTATCAACATTTTATAATATCAATCTTATTGAAAGACCAGGCACAGTGGCTCACTCCTGTAATCCTAGCACTCTGGGAGGCTGAGGCAGGTGGATCCCGTGAGCTCAGGAGTTCGAGACCAGCCTGAGCAGGAGCAAAAGATTCTGTCCCTAAAAAATAGCTGGTGGGCGGTACCTATGGCTCAAAGGAGTAAGGCGCTGCCCCCATATGCCGGAGGTGGTGGGTTCAAACCCAGTCCTGGCCAAAAACTGCAAAAAATAAATAAATTAATTAATTAAATAAATAATAGCTAGGCATTGTGGCAGGCGCCTGTAGTCCCAGCTACTCAGGAGGCTGAGGGAAGGCAAGAGAATCACTTGAGCCCAAGAGTTTGAAGTTGCTGTGAGCTATGATGACACAGCCCTCTACCGAGGGAGACAAAGTGAGATTCTGTCTCAAAAAAAAAAAAATTTTATTGACTCTCTCCTTCTTCACCTTTTTTTCCCTGGAGTATTTTAAAGCACATCCCAGATGTTATATTGTTTCAACAGTAAATGCTACTGCCCATGACTCTGAAAATAAGGATTTTTTTAACCCGGCCCCAACACTGTTACCACACCTAATGAAATTAACAGTAATTCCTCTGTAGCTTCTAGTCCCCAGTTCTATCCATGTCCTTCTTTAAGGCCCCTTCATGTTTCACCATGGGAAGGGACCCTGGGACTTGGGCAGGCTAATCAGAGGGGAAGGCTTTGAAAGGGAAGGCTTTGTCCAGGGTGTCTGGATGCAGGTCCTCATGAGCTCCTGTTTGGTCTGTTTCAGGAACAAATGTGGTATCTGGGGATGGCGGTCTGAGAAGATGGAAACTGTTAGCGGCTACGAGGCCAAGGCAGGAGAGGCTAGTGGCGGGGGGCTGGGGGCAGGAGATGAGGCCCAGCAACTCAGCTACTTCTCCACATCCACCCAGAGGATGGAGGGGAGAGATGGCATAGCCCTTGGGCCCCAGAACCCTGAGTAGCCAGGGGAACTTATGGGACCCAAGTGCCCAACCCCTGCTGAGTTTGTAGGGATCACCTTTAAAGTTTTGGTTCCCACCCAGAGAACCAAATTTCATCTTCACCCCGGGGCTGTATATCCTCACTGGAGATCTTGCCACCTCCTCCACTGTGGGAGCAAGATCTCGCCTGTCTCTGGGAACAGGAGGACTTAGGTCCTGTGCTGGTGAGACTGAGCATGGGAAACAGGCTCTGAGCTTATTTCCCCACCTCCCCAGGTATACAGTGCCACCAATGTGGAGCTAGTGACACGCACACGCACAGAGCACCTCTCTGATCAGGACAAGTCAAGGAGCAAAGGTAAACCCAGGTGCGCCTACCTGCCTGCTGCCCAGTCACACTGTCTGTTGGGGTCACCCCGGTCTGGGGTCAGGGGCCAGTGTTTTCCAGGGAGGCCTCCCATTCCATCTGTCCCCTCTCCCACCTGATGGAAGATTCCCAGGGGAGAGGGTCAGTGGTGCAGTTGAGGGAAGTGGCCCCAGATCCCCTCATGGGCTCCACCCCTTCTCCTTAGGGGGGAAGACTCCGTTCCAGTCCTTCCTGGGGATGGCCCAGCAGCACTCCTCCCACAATGGGGTGAGCCACCACTGGGGTGGGGTGGAGCCGGCAAGGGCTGAACCTGAGTGGGTAGGGCACTGTCTGTCTGTCCCAGGCGCTAAGTCTGGTCCTGGGGCCTACCCAGGTCCCTGTGCAGCAGGCAGCCAGCCCCACCAACCCCACAGCCATCTCCCCTGATGAATACTTTGACCCCAACTTCAGTCTGGATTCAAGGAACATTGGCCGCCCCATCGAAATGTCTAGCAAAGTACAGAGGTGAGTGGGCTAGCTGGGGGTCTTCCTCAGAGCTGGGGACCCTGCCTGCAGCCCCTGAACCCTTGTAGATTCCTGTCACACACGGGCCCATCATAGTGAGGGTCCTGCTCACTCAGATGTCTGCTCTCTGCACTGTTCTCCTTGAGGGCAGGAACAACATCTGTCTTATCCATGGTCCTCAGCACCCAGTAGGGTGAGAACCAGAGAACCAGCCACAATCTTTGATGGATGAATGAATGAGTGGGTGGCACCACCACATATGGTTTTCTATTAAATTTAATGAGCACCTGCTGGGGGCCGGCACCTGGCAAAGTGGGATGGGCCTATACGACAGCCCTACAGCTCTGCCGATTCCCTTCTGTGTGGCCCAAGATGTTTCCCGCTCTGAGAGTCTATTTCCTCCTCTGTGAAATAAAAACAGTCACACCTGCCCACCTGGCTCATGAGGACCAGATGAACTGGTGTAAGTGGCAACAGTGGATGGAGCACCTGCAATAGGCCCAGTGCTCCCCGGCAACCCCTCCCAGTAATGGGGCTGGGGTTCAAACCCTGCCAATCCTTCCCTGGCTGTGCTGGACACAAAATCACAGCAACATATGAGGTGGTATCCAGCTCTGGGCTGAAGAGGAGGACAGGTCTGTGGACTGGGCCTAGAAAGATGCCCACAGCTTGGCCCCTGCTCTCCTTACCCAGACCAGACAAGCTGTCACAAAACATAATGATCTCCATTCTGGGGGTAGCTTAGGCTGTAGTGAGAGGACACTGGTTCTTGGGGGAGGCAGGCAAGAGCTACTGAGCAGAAGAAGGTGCCCCAGGCAGAGTGGGAGGTATGAGTAAAGGCAGGTGACCAGAGAGCTAGAGAGGACAGGCCTTAGCAGGAGGGCCTTGACTCACGCTGTGTGGTTGGCTGGGCAGGTTCAAGGCAACACTGTGGCTGAGTGAGGAGCACCCACTCTCCCTGGGAGACCAGGTGACACCTATTATTGACCTGATGGCCATCAGCAATGCCCATTTTGCCAAGCTGCGTGACTTCATCACTCTGCGCCTCCCACCCGGCTTCCCTGTCAAGATTGGTGAGAGAGTAGGGTCCAGGCAGCAGAGGACTTCAGCACAGTCACTTCCCCTTGACACAGGCCCTGGGGACAGGGGTGGACACAGTGCAGGGGGCAGGTGCAGGGATCCCTGCCAGGGCAGTTCAGGCTTGGCTGTCTCCTGTTTCCTCACAGAGATTCCCCTTTTCCATGTGCTCAATGCCCGCATCACCTTCAGCAACCTGTGTGGCTGCGACGAGCCCCTGAGTTCGGTGTGGGTGCCAGGTCCAGGCTCTGCAGTGGCAGCTTCAGGTACCCGCACGGGAGGAAGAGGGAGGCTGCATGACTATCTGGTTGCAGAGCTCTGGGGTTGAGCACAGCCCCTCTGCCATCTGCCTAGGGAGCCCTTTCCCATGTGAGGTGGACCCCACTGTGTTTGAGGTGCCTGAGGGGTACAACGTGCTGGGCGCAGAGCGCAGTGAGCCCCTTCGCGATGAGGATGATGACCTGCTGCAGTTCGCCATCCAGCAGAGCCTGCTTGATGCAGGCACAGAGGCGGAGCAGGTGGGACTTGGGCAGGGCTGGGCCCTGGCGTCTGCAGCCACAGGGCAAAGATGACAGCTGTGCACTCTGGCATTTGTAGGTGACTGTCTGGGAAGCCCTGACCAATACGCGATCTGGCACCTACCCTTCTTCCCAAGCCGCAGTTTACGAGGAGCAGCTTCAACTAGAGCGGTGAGGCCCTCGTGGGACCTCCTGGGTCCCTGTCACTTCGCCTTGGCCCGAGGGTGGGGATGGGTAGCAAGGAGGTGCTGGGCCCAGGACCCCACGCCCATTCCAGGCCACCTCCATCAGCAGTACTGGCTGCCACCAAATGTGGCATGAGGGACTAGGGTACAGGGCTCTGCCTCTTCTCACTTCCACCGGGTCCTTGTCCTCCAAAGCCACATCCCCAGCTCCTTGGCTTCTCCCTCCAGCCTTAGTGGTAATGGGACTGCTGTCCCCTCTCGTGCCTTACCTGCAAGGGCTCTCCAGGAAAGCCTGCAGCTGTCCACAGAGCCCGGGGGCCTGGGAGTCCCTCAGAGAACACCCGCAGCCCCTGCCCCCCCAAGCTTTGAGGAGCAGCTTCGCCTGGCCCTGGAGTTGTCCTCACGGGAGCAGGAGGAGCAGGCGCGGCGGGGGCAGCAGGAGGAGGAAGACTTACAGCGAATACTGCAGCTGTCACTCACAGAGCACTAAGCCTGGCCCCCAAGAGGGCTGACCAGGGCCACGCCCACCTCCACTTTTGTAATTTATTTATTTATAAACTGCTGCTGAGCTGGGGCCTCGGCATGGTTTTACAGTGGAAATGGAAATAAAGACACGATCAGCAGCAGGCTTGCTGTGCTTAATGGTCTGAAGCCAGGGGCACACTTTCCAGTGGGGCGCTAAGGGGAGACACCATGGAACACAGTATCAGACCAGGGTTTGAATCCTGCCCTTGAGCCTCTCAGAGCTTCCATTTCTTCAGCTGTAAAATGAGACCACTCCTACTCCTGGCAGGGCTGTTGAGAGGGTGAAAGGAGCCAACCCAAGTCAGGTGACCTCATAGAGCACATCCTTGGACGTCAAGGGCCTCTCCCCTGAGCCCTGCCCTACCCACTGGAGACCCAGGTTCTTTCTGCCACCCCACCTGGCCTTCCTGGAACCTGACCCATACTCCTCTTGGGGAAGGGGAAAGACTGGGCCTCTGGACCGTATATGCAGCCAGCTGAGAAGAACCCCTACTCCCTGTGGCCCCTGTCCTGACTCCAGCATGTTCCAGCAGAGTCACTTCGGGCAGGTCACTTCCCTCTGCCGCAGCTGTGATTCGGGCTCAGCCCTGCCCTGCTCACTCCCAAGGTAGACCTGAGAATCTCTTGAGAACTTGGGGGGGGGGGTATTTCCGAATCCCAGGCTGATTTCCCCAGAAGCTTTGCATGTCTCCCAGTGGTTCATGGGGAGAGCAAACACATGATGGCAAACCAGCAAGAGAAGTAAGTGGGAGGAGGGACCCCTGACTGAATATCCACTGTGGATGGTCCTAAGACTTGTGTCCCCAGCCCCTGCCTCCCGTCAGCCCATTTTGCTGGGCAACAAAACAGTTGAAGCTCAAGCAGCTCAAGTGATTTAGGGGCGTGGAGGGCAGGGGCTAGGGCTGGGGCTGGGGCGCTTCCTGGGAGGAGAAAGGACCAGCCCAGGAACTAGGGCGGCCGGCGGTCGGCCCCGCCCACTCTCCGGTGTGTGGGCTGCGCACCTGCGCCCCGCCCCCGGCCTCGCCCCCTGAGCGCATGGAGGGGCGGGGCAAGGCAGGCGGAACAGCAGAGCCCCGAGAGGCGGGGCCGGCCTCGGTGAGCCGGCTCCGCGGGGCCCACTGGGCGGGTGTCTGTCCCTTTAAGGGCCGCCCCCGAGGAGGTGCCAGGCCCTGGTAGCTCCGCTTTCCTTCCTGGTCCTGCGGGGCTGGATTGTTCGTGGGGCTGTGGCCGGGGACCGTGTCTAGTGCCCATCCAGGTGCTGCTAGCCCGGCCCCATGGCCCTGGTCACAGTGAGTCGCTCACCCCCGGCCAGCGGCCACTCTACGCCTGTGGGGCCCACGGTGAGTCTGGCTTTGCTGTGGTCCTGCCCACGCACTTGGCTGCCAGCTGGGCCTTAGGGAGCGCGTCCTGCCCGCCCGCGGGCTCCCTTCAAGCCTGGTCCTCAAGTCTCTGGCTGGAGGGAGTCGGGAAAGGGTTGGAGGTTCCCAGGACCTCGGACCAGGGCAAAATCCGGAGTTCTGGGAGCCAGCCCAGTCTGCGGAGGCCCAGATAACCCTCGCACCATCCTCAGCACCCACCCCCGCCACGCTTGGGCTTGGGCCGGGGATCCTCCAGTGCCTCCCGGTGAGGAGCGGATTAACATCTGATACCTTTTCTGTACCACCTCCACCCCCAACTAAGGGCAAGGCGACCCAAAGGCCCCCCCACCCCCGCCCCCAGCGCTGACAGAGGAGAGGTGGGACCCTGCTCTCATTCTCCCTGGGGGCTGCTTTCTCAGCAGGAGCAGGCAGCCAAGCGGAGAAATCGGCTCCAGCGAAGGTGAGCCCCTTCCTCCCCAGGTTCAGGGCAGGAGACCCTACTGAATCTAGAGAGAGATGCTCCCAGTGGGCCCAGCTAGTAGGCGGGACTGGCTGCCTTTGCTTTTACTCCCCTGCCCCAGTTACTTGGGGCTCTTTCACCCACTTCACTGGACTCTGGATCAGATTATTGGTCACGAGCCAAAGGACAGGATGGAATGACAGGGCCTGAAGACTCTTGGGTCCCCACCAAGTTTACAGCATCTCCTGAGTTAAGTGGGTGGGAAGGGATAGGGAGCAGTTCCATCCCCCTCAGATGAGCAGGAGCAGAGGGCCCAGGGCTCAGGGGCCCCTAGGCTGTTTTCCAGCGTGGTGGCACCATCACCAGAGAACTGGTTAGAAATGCAATCTCAGGCCTCCACTCTAGACCTCCCATCCACTGTCCCCTCCTCTGGCAAGGGGCCCAGCAAACCCTTTCAACAGTCCCTCCAGGTGATGCTGCTGAGGTGTGAGGTCCTTCACCCTGAGGGCACAAGGGCATAATGGTTTTCCTACCACACTGCCAGGCAGAGCTTTGCAGTGCTTCATGGGGCTGTCCTGGGACTGCAAGATGGAGGGGACAATGGTGATGCAGCTGAGGCCAGCCCTGAGCCAGCAGAAGAACCCTTGGGTGAGGAACAGCCCCATGGAGACCAGACAGACTATGGGCAAGGGCCCCAGAGTCCCCGGAAACAGGAGCAGAGGCAGCACCTGCGTCTCATGGTGGAATTACTGAGGCCGCAGGATGACATCCTCCTGGTAAGGGGTACCATCCAGAGCTCACTGAGAGGGCAGCAGCCCCTGAGGGTTAAGGGAGAGGAGGGAAGGGAACCAGCATGTATGCCTATTTGGGGACCAATGAATGGCATGAGGGCAGGCACCATGGGGAGTGTAGGGGTCCCTAATGACCCTGCTGTTTCAGGTACAGAAGTTTTGACAGGGCCAGGTCATGTCTGCAGGTCTCTTAAGGGCTGGGAAGGTGTGTCCTGTGTGAGCCAGCAGGGCCAAACTATGTCCGAGGACTGGGAATTACACAGAGGCAGGTTTCTGTTCAAGTAGCTGGAGACTTTTTCTGACTGGAGTTGCCCCTGCCTGGACCAGAGCACAGGGAAGGCTTGCTGAGCCCTCACAGGGCTCAGGCAAAGGGAAGGAAGACTCCAGCATCCACTGGGATGGGAGTTCAGGTGGGAATCTGAGGACTGGTTCCTAAATGCCCTGGGGACAGCTCACTGTCTGTGGCCAGAGGTGAAAAATAAGATTAAATAAGTCCTCCATGAGACTGAATTTATAACAGAAGCACTGTCCTTTATGGTGAGATTACATTCTTAATATTTCTTTGGTGATAAACATTTGAGTGAAATTCTGGCAACGGTAATTGATGAGTTTTTAACAAAACATCCTTCATAGGCAGAAATAAAAAACAGGCAACCTATGTCAGTCCCATTCCCTCCTTTTTGCCACAGACCCCCCCTTTTTTTTTGAAACAGAGCCTCAAGCTGTCCCACTGGGTAGAGTGCTGTGACATCACCGCTCACAGCAACCTCCAACTCCTGGGCTTAAGCGAGTCTCCTGCCTCTGCCTCCCAAGTAGCTGGGACTACAGGCACCCGCCACAATGCCCGGCTATTTTTTGAATGCAGTCATCATTGTTGTTTGGCGGGCCCAGGCTGGATTCAAACCCGCCGGCTCAGGTGTATGTGGCTAGCGCCTTAGCCACTTGAGCCACAGGTGCTGAGCTGACTCCTCCCTTAAGAAAGATCTTTTTGAATATTTTGTTGGATTACAAATCCACAAGTTGGGAACCATGGGATTGTAACCACTGATCCTGGATCTGGAAAGAGGGAGAATGGGAATGGAGAAATGGGGGCAGTGCTATTCTGGCCTGGGGGTGTTCCAGGTGGAGTCAGGGGCACAGGGTCCTTGGACCACTGTGACTCTGGGCACATCTTCCCCAGGCAGCCCAGCTGGAGGCAGCTCGGCCTCCCCGGCTCCGCTACCTGCTGGTAGTTTCCACACAAGAGCATCTGAGCAAGAATGAGACGGTTCTCCTGGGGGTGGATTTCCCTGACAGCAGGTGGGAGCAGGGAGAGGAGGGGAGGGGGCAAGGAATTGAGGTGCTGGGGGACAATGGCTTTTCTTTTGTCCTCTGCCAGCTCCCCCAGCTGCACCCTGGGCCTGGTCTTGCCCCTTTGGAGTGACACCCAGGTGTACTTAGATGGAGATGGGTAAGAGATGGCAACTGGAAAGGGGAAGGGCAGAGGAGGGGCCAAAGGGTAGAATACCAGGTGTGCAGAGGTGATGCAGTGGCTGGGCACTGGGGAACACAACTCTAGGCTGGGAGTCTCGGGCCAGGGGCCTACTCTCAGCTCCACCTCAGATCTGCTGTGTGATCCTGGGCAAGTCACCTAATTTCTCTGGGCCTGGACCTCCCCCATCTGGCAAATGGGCAGGCTCTCTGTCCCAGAACTTCAAGTATGATTCCACCCCAACCTGGTTTCCTGCAGGGGCTTCAGCGTGACATCTGGTGGGCAGAGCCAAATCTTCAAGCCCATCTCCATCCAGACCATGTGGTAAGGGCTGGCTGAGAATCTCCTTAGGTAGTGGCTACAAGGCCTGGGTAAGGGCAGCAGGGAGGACAGCATGACCTAGTCTCTCCTCCTTTCCCAGGGCCACACTGCAGGTGCTGCACCAGGCATGTGAGGCAGCTCTAGGCAGTGGCCTTGTGCCTGGTGGCAGTGCCTTCACCTGGGCCAGCTACTACCAGGAGAGACTGAACTCAGACCAGAGCTGCCTCAATGAGTGGATGGCCATGGCTGATCTGGAGTCTCTGCGGCCTCCCACCACCGAGCCTGGCCAGTCAGTGTGCAGGGAGGGAAGGGCCTGCATGGAGGGGGAGGACAGGAAAAGGCAGAGGGTTGCCATGGTGGAGAGGGAAGTGGCCCCTGACTAAGGGTTTGGCTGCAGGTCCTCAGAACAGGAGCAGATGGAGCAGGCAATCCGTGCTGAGCTGTGGGAAGTGCTGGACGCAAGTGACCTGGAGAGCATCACTTCCAAAGAGGTGGGCACAAGGCTGAGGACCAGAGACCCTTCTCCAGGCTTGAGCCATTCCAGGATGCCTTGGCATCAGCCCCAGTCTGTCTAAATGGGACAGGGAGCTAACCTCAGAGGCCCAGAGGGACGGTGGGGAGTCAGAAACCCAGAAAGTATCCTGAGCCTCTCCTCCCCTTGGGCTCTGCCCACAGATCCGCCAGGCTCTGGAGCTACGCCTGGGATGTCCCCTGCAGCAGTACCGTGACTTCATCGATAACCAGATGTTGCTGCTCATGGCACAGCAAGACCGGGCTTCTCGCATCTTCCCCCACCTTTACCTGGTGAGCTGCAGGCTGACAGAAGGGGAACATAGGGGACAGCTTAGAGCTGGGCCGGGGAGGAAGGAGAAGTGGGGGGAGCTCAGGAGAAATGGGGGGATCTGAGGGGCAGGGGCCGGGGGAGGAGAACTGTGCTGCTCCCCTCTCCACAGGGCTCGGAGTGGAATGCAGCCAACCTGGAGGAGCTGCAGAGAAACAGGTAATGTCAGGGCCCCCTCAGGCCTGCCACCTGCTCTTCCCTTCTCTTGGCTACCTCACAAAGGGCAACCTGGCCAGCTTCAGAAACCCCAGACCACCCTCAGTAGCTGCCACCCTCTGCTCCCACTTCTATCCCTGGGGCTGTCACCCTCGCATGGGCTCTTAGGCCAGGATAGGACAGTAACCCTGCTGCCCTGCTGGCCAGGCCCCAGCCCACTCTTCTGCCCTCCCCACACAAGTATGGAAATAGAAATCTCCAACCATGCTGAGAGGAGCAGCAGCAGGGCCCTTGCTGCAACTGCCTTTTCCAAGGAGGGAAAGGCTCCTTTCCACCTGACCCTCTCTTGGGAGAAGGAACTGCCCTTCTCTCAGTGGGGACCTGGCTGCCTGCTGTGTCATCTGCCTGCCATGGGCCTCTGGGAGGCATGCTGTCTCCCATCTCCCACTGCTGCAGATCCACACACTTGCAGCTTAGCTCAAAAGCTGTTCTCTGGGAAGCTCCTGTGGCTCAAGGAGTATAGGGCGCTGGCCCCATATACCGGAGGTGGCGGGTTCAAACCAGGCCCCTGCCAAATAAACAAACAAAAAAAGCTGCTCTCTATCTCTCAGAGTAATAGAAGGGTCGTGTTGTAGTTAATCCCAGCTATCTGGGCTAGATGAGGAAACTCAGGCCTAGCAAGGTAAAATGGTTTGTTCGTCATAGTCATCTGACAATTGGGTCAATTCTCTTCCCACCATAACTGCTGCCTCTGCCTGCCTGGGAACTAAGAACCAAACAGAGGGACCCAGGGGTTGCCGGGCCCAACGACCAATGGCCCTGCGGCTCCTGCCCACATCAGCCTAGCCTTAGGCCCTCTGGGACAGGGTCACCCACATCTTGAACATGGCCCGGGAGATTGACAACTTCTACCCAGAGCGCTTCACCTACTACAACGTGCGCCTGTGGGATGAGGAGTCAGCCCAGCTGCTGCCCCACTGGAAGGAGACACACCGTTTCATTGAGGCTGCAAGGTCAGCTCCTCCCGGCTCCTGCTGCCTACCCAGTCGTGCCTTAGCTTCACTTGGTCCCCAGTATTCTCCCCCTGCACACTCTGCCACCACTCTGCGACCCTTCTAGCTCATAGTATCCTTACTTTGTCTGCTCCTAGTCGTAAGACCCTCAGAGAGAGGGGGGCAGGCAACTGACAATGTCCTGCTTCCACAGGGCACAGGGCACCCGGGTGCTAGTCCACTGCAAGATGGGTGTCAGCCGCTCGGCGGCCACGGTGCTGGCCTATGCCATGAAGCAGTATGGCTGGAGCCTGGAGCAGGCACTGCAGCATGTGCAGGAGCTCCGGCCCATCGCCCGCCCCAACCCTGGCTTCCTGCGCCAGCTACAAACCTACCAGGGCATCCTGACTGCCAGGTATTGAGTGGGGAGAGGGTGTGTATATGCTGCTGGTGGCTGCTGGGTCACTCAGAGCTGACTCAGGGCCACCTTCTCACAGCCGTCAGAGCCACATCTGGGAGCAGAAAGTGGGTGGGGTCTCCCCAGAGGAGCCCCTGACCCCTGAAGTCTCTACACCATTTCCACCTCTTCCGCCAGAACCGGGGGGCGGTGGGGAGGTGAAAGCCATGGGCTTGGAGAAGAGCCAGGCAGCCTCAAAAGAAGAGTCTGGGCCACGGCCCCGTATCAACCTCCGCGGGGTCATGAGGTCCATCAGTCTTCTGGAGCCCTCCTTGGAGCTGGAGAATGCTTCAGGAACGGGTTACCTGCCAGAGGTGAGGCCTAACCCAGGAGAATTCAGTCTGCAGTGGCCAGGGCCACAAGGAGATAAGAGGGGGAAAGACCCAGACTAGTTCTTGGCTTTAGGCTCCGAGGAAGGGGCCCCCCGTGCAAGGGTCTCCTGAAAGGTCGGGCCCCCTAAGAGCCTGGTCCTTGCCTCCCCACAGTCTGCCCAGTACCCTGTAGCACATCCAGCACCCTCCCCAAGCTAAGCTCCACAGCCAACCTGAGGGGCAGCAGGCAAAGGATGGGGTGTGGAGGGGTGGAGGGGTCTCAGCACTCAGTCCACCCAAGTACTGGCTAAGTGAACACTGTCTAAGTGCTGCAGGGTGCAAAGTTGAAACTGGGGCTGGCCCTGGCCTTAGGAAGTCAGACTCCAGGCCAGAGGTTAGAATGTGAGTGCAGGGCATGGGTGGGGGGATTTTGGGGGACCATGGAGCACTGATGGATGCATGTGGGTGTGGACAAAGGTAACAGGGTCCTGATAGCACGGACACCTGCATCCACACAGCGTAGCACCAGAGGGAGTTTCAGCTGCAGCTTACTGGTGGACCACACAAAGGCAGAGGAGGGGAAGAGGAGCAACGGGCCAGAGAGGCCCAGGCCTGCCAGGAGTGGAGGCGCAGGAGGGCTGAGGAGGGCTCCTGGGGGCCAGCAGGCAGCTGGGTCTCAAGGAGCAGGGGCAGAGGAGCCGGAGTGTTGCCTGCCTTCCTTGGACTGCCTGGTTTTTCCATAGCATTCAGCAAATGTCCTGCACCTGCCCTTTCCCCTGCTCTGTACTCAATACTGCCTGGAGAGCCTTTTCACAGCTCTTCCTGACACTCTCGTCCATGCAGGTGTTTTCTCCCCATGAGTCTTCAGATGAAGAGCCTCCACGGCCCTTTCTTCAGCTCTCAAGGGCCAAGGGAGGCCAGTGGGCCCGCAAGGGGCCTTGGCCTGCCCTGAAATCTCGCCAGTCTGTGGTTGCTCTCCATAGTGCTGCACTGGTGGCCAGCCGGGCCCAAGCCTTCCAGGAGCAGGGCCAGGGGAAGAGGCAAGAAGAGGCTGGCATTCCCTGCATGCTCAAGCCCCGAAAGGTGGTGAGGCAGGCCAGCGTGGATGACAGTGGAGAGGAGGGTGAGGCCTGAGCCTGTACATGCTCATGTTCCCCTAGACCAGCAGTTCTCAACCTATGGGTTGCAACCCCTTTTTTTCATTTGTAACAACACAGCAATTAGGAAGGTTGAGAACCACTGCCCTAGACACTAAATAGCGGATCCACAGCTCCTCAGAGGAACCCTCTCACACCTCTACCCACTACTCTTAGCTCTTTCCCCTGGTGCTCCCAGAGCTGCCACTACAGCTTCACCTCCTACAGCCTTAAGTCTCAGACCCATGCCCATCTGTCCAAGGGCTCAGGCTTTCTCTGTAACTGGGATGTGGCAGAGAGACTGCATGTGCCTTTGAGGGGCATTAGCAACCCTAGTTTCATTCTCAACTCTTGCCCTGAGACCCACAGCCATAGAATAAACACAGCTTTGCAGTGGGGAAAGGCTCATGCCTCTTCTCACCTTCCCATGTCATTCTGGAGCCAGCTAGGCCAGAGGCAGACAGGAACCTCAGTTCTCAGACCTGGGAGGCCTGAGGGGGCTTGCAGGCCACCTCACTGGCCCACCTCACAATTGGCCTTAGTCTTCTGCCACTGTCCCCAATCCTCTCACAGCACCACACTGGGTCACAGAGCACCAGGCCAAAGAGAATCATCTTTCTGTCCTTCATGGCCTGTGGCCAGTCAGTTTTTCATAGTCTTAATAGATCTGGTTTTGTTCTGAGAAATAAACATTTTCATATTATTTTCAATTTTACAATAAAAGCCATTTGTCTATCAGATCTTGCTCTGCTTACATGAGAAGTTTGGCCTCTCCTCATTCCTGACAGTTTCTTCACAATTCCAAGGTATATTTGCCAGACCTGTTGGTGGGTGGAGTGAGGTGGAAGGAAGAACATGAAGAAAGGAGGAGAGGCCAGTGCTATCTCCCTCATCTCCTAGGGCAGGGCCTAGGTAAATGGACAGCAGGCATGTGGCTCTGATGGGACAGCTAAAGGGAGTTACCCAAGAGGAAGTATAAGCTGCTGCCACCTGGAATAAGACCAAGCCAGAAGCTAAGACTCCTTTTGACCATTTGGTGCTAGTTCTAGAGCAGCAGTTCTCAACCTGTGGATCACGGCCCACAGGAACTGTATTAAAGGGCCCCCGCATTAGGAAGGTTGAGAAACACTGTTCTAGAGCATATTTTGTGTCCTAAGAATCCAAATCCCCAAAAAGCCCAATTTCCCAAGCCAGCCATTGCTGCCTAAGAAAGAAGGTGCTTTGACCACTCCTGCCGGGGGTTCCTTCTGTTCAACTTAAGTGTTCAAGAAGAGTTAGTGGTTCCATTGTTGTTACTTCTATCCCTTCTTCCTCTCTCTACCCTAGGACACACTACACTGCTTTGGGGAAGAGGTGGTACCCAACTCCATCCCTCAAAGTAGGCCTCAGAGGTAGGAGCTGGCACCAGACATGCTCATTGAGACTTCATATCCAGTTTTTTTTATTTATTGAGATAGAGCCTCACTTTGTCTCCCTCAGTAGAGTTCTGTGGTGTCATAGCTCACAGCAACCTCAAACTCTTGAGCTCAAGCAATTCTCTTGCCTCAGCCTCCCTAGTAGCTGGGACTATAGGTACCTGCTACAGCACCTGGGTATTTTTTGTTTGTTTTAGCAGACCCAGGCCAGGTTCAAACCCACCAGCCCTGGTGCATGTGGCTGGCACCCTAACCACTGAGCTATGGGTGCCCAGCCTTCATATCCAGTTTTAAGAATGAATTTCAGCCAGACCCTGGCAGGACTCCCAGCACTATTCTAACACTCAAGTGGTGAGGGAAGGAGAGTTGGGTTCTAGCTATGGCTTTAACACTTGTAAGTTACTTCACTTTGAACCTTCCTGTAAAACAAAAGCACTAGACCAGGAAATCCTTAAGTACTCCTCCCTCCTTTGATATATTTTTAAACAATACATATCACCTTTACATTGCTAGAATTCATTCTCTCTCATATTCTCCAGAAGAGGAATTATTTGCACCTATTGTAGTGGCAAGTGTAGGCTCACAAGGTGGGGTATAGGGAATCTACTTCTGATTCCTGACCATCCTGCTGAGCATGCACTAAGAGCTGTACCCCATTCTACAGCCAACTAGGAGTCCCAGACTGCCCTTTCAGTAGTCTTAGGCTAGGACTGCAAGTGGGAGGGGGTGACAGTTTCAGGAGGGAAGCCAACACCAAGCCCTGTACTGCAGGCCATGCAGCTGAGAAGGCAGGGTTCAATCATGAACTAAGACCTTTAAAACTGAGTAGAATCCATGAGGACTCTGAGAAGTCAGAATTCAGTAAGCAAAAAAACAAAGACTGGAGAGAAAACTATTTGCTTAGAAAATATGGACAGGATGGATGGCTCATGCCAATAATCCTAGCACTTCAAGAGGATCACTTGAGATCAGGAGTTTGAGGCCAGCCTGAGCAATATAGTGTATAGAGCAACAGCTTGGCTCTACAAAATAATATAGAAAAATTACCCAGGCATGGCAATGTGTCCCTATAATCCCAGCATGCATCTGTAGTACCAACTACTTGAGAGGCTGAGGCAGGAGGATCACTTGAGCCCAAGAATTTGAGGTTGTTGTGAGCTAGAATCATGCCACTGTACTCCAGCCTGGGCAACAGTGAGACCTTGTCTCTTAACAAAAATAACATAACATTACATAAAATAAAATGAAACAGTAAAGATGTGCCTCATTTAAAAAATAAACCACACATTCTTCAATGATAGGCTGTTATGAAAATAAGTAAATAAGGAGGCAGTGCCTGTGGCTCAAGGAGTAGGGCACTGGCCCCATATGCCGGGGGTTGCGGGTTCAAACCCAGCCTCAGCCCAAAACTGTAAAAACAAACAAACAAAAACAGTAAATAAGTAAATAAGGCTCAGCACCTGTAGCACAGTGGTGGTGGTGCCAGCAGCATACACCAAGGGTGGCAGGTTCGAACTACAACAACAACAACAAAATAGCCAGATGTTGTGGTGGGCACCTGTAGTCCCAGCTATTTAGGAGGCTGAGGCAAGAGAATTGCTTAAGCCCAAGAGTTTGAGGTTGCTATGAGCTGCTCTACCAAGGGCAACATAGTTAGACTCTGTCTCAAAAAAAGAAAAGAAAGAAAAGGAAAAAAAGAAAGTAAGTAAATAAATAAAACCCACATATATTCCATATAATGGAAACCATTTATTTACTTGGTCATTAATTGATGAACATTTAAGTTGTTTACAGCTTTTTCCCCCATTCCAAGTAACGGTTCATTAAGTACCCTTATATATATGACCACTAAATCTGTCCGACATATTTCCAGAATTGCTGAAGCAAAGGCTATGTGCATTTTTAATTGGACAGGCATTGTCTAATTTACAGTGAATAGGAATGCCTTTTTTTTTTTTTTTTAAGACAGTCTCAATATGTGGCCCTCGGTAGAGTACCCTGGGGTCACAGCTCACAGGAACCTCAAATTCTCGGCTTAAGCAATTCTCTTGCCTCAGCCTCCCAAGTAGCTGGGACTACAGGCTCCCGCCACGATGCCCCGCTATTTTTTCGCTGTAGTTATTGTTTTTAGCAGGCCCGAGCCGGTTGGAACCCACCAGCCTACGGGCACCGAGCCAGGAATGCCTATCTTCTTCAAGGCCTGTCCAGATATGTTATCCCCTTGCAACATTCCCAGAGGGAGAAAGGGCAGGCATTATAATAACCACCTTTTCAGAAATGAGGAAACTGAGACTCAGAGAAGTAACTAGTTCGTCTATAACAAAACCTGAATTAGACAACTCAGGGTTGGAGAAAGTGATTCCTGTGCAGTCAACTCATTGATTTCACAGTTCTGCCCAAGCCGAGCTCTGGGTCCAGAAGCGCTAGGAACTTCCGGGAGGGTCAGGATGGTCCCTGCTCTGGGAGTTCCCTCCCATTCAACTACCACCCGATACAACAGCCTCTTAGCAGCGGGAGCCGTCGACCTGCCGGACTTGGAACATCAGATGCGTCCAGGAGCCTGAGTCTCTGGTCATCCTGGGCCAGTTCCCCCCACGTCAGAGCGTTCTCCCACCCAGGGTAGGGCCAGGCCTCGGACGCCGCCGCTCTGACCCCATTCACGACAGCCCCTTGTTAGGCCAGTTTTTCGAACAGAAAAATCAAACGCGCTAAGGAGACCGCGCTCCCGCCCCCCACCCTGCATCCCAGATCCTTCGGAGCTGTAGTCCAGAGACGCTCCCTTTCGGGCCTCCGCGGGCTTTACTGAACCTGCAGGTGAACCTGGTGTGTCGAAACCGATTGCGACTTTCGGGCGCCCTCTTGCGTCGGTTCCTCCGGCCTCCAGCAATAACGTGAAACCGCATTTCCCAGCGTGCCTCGCGCGTCTACGCAGGCGCAGCTTCCTCTGGTTTCCTTGGGAACATCACCCTCCAGAGTACCAGATCCTTGACTCAGCGGAGCGAGGTGTTTCTTCTTCCTGAGGTGTGCTATCTCGGGTAAGGTTGAGCGGACAAAGTAGGGGGCTTGAGGGGAGGAAGCCTGGCCATCCTTGCCTGTTGGGACCCGCATTTCCAAATTCTCCGGGTGGTCCTGGGGGCCGCGAGCTCCAGAGGCCTCGGCGTTCTGAGAGCAAAGGGGCCGAAGAAAGGCTGGGTCGGATGGGCCAGGGTCCGGCTATGGCCCCCGCAGCCCCACTTGCCTTGCCGAGGGCCCGTGCGCCGCCCACAGGTACACCAGGCGCTGGCCGCCCCGGGGATGGTTTGTGCCACCGGTGAATGTGCAGTTAGAGCGTCGGGCAGGACAAGGAGCGGACGGGGCTGGATCGGCTCTGCCTCAGATCGGGACCCAGGACGGCTCGCGGTCCCTGTGGAGTTTAGTTCAGCTCTCCTCTCTGTCAAATGAGGCTGGAATTCTCGTGGCTTTGCAGTTCCATTGCAAAGCAGCCCCCTGCTCTGTGTAACCTAGAGGACAAGTTCCTTTATCTATCTGAGCCCGAGGTTTTTTTTTTTGGCTGGGGGCTGGGTTTGAACCTCCGGTATATGGGGCCGGCGCCCTACCCCTTTGAGCCACAGGCGCCGCCCTGAGCCCGAGTTTTTGTCTGTGAAATAAGAAGATCGAAATAGATGTTACGACCCTAAGGTCTCTTCTTGCGCTGTAGTATTTTACGTACAGCTGAGTTCATTGCGCCTTGTTGCACACCAGGTGAAAGAAGAAAGAAAAGGAACTGGGATGGTTTGAGCAAGAATCTAAGCCTGGGGGCTTGGATCAGAGAAACGAGTTTGTGACTTTGGGCGAAGTTATTACATTTCATGAGCCTCGGTTTCAGCATTTGCAAAATTAGGGATAATGATGGTACCATCTTAGGTTATAGAGGATTAAGTGAGATAATGCATGTAAGTTTTTAGCCCAGCGCCTGTATATAGTAAGTCCTATCCTAAGTCTCAGCTATCATTTCTGATAATTTTCAAAACATTTCTTAGCCAATGTAAGATCTTTTCCTAAGGTTCGGCATGATGGCTCATGCTTGTAATTCTAGCACTCTGGGAGGCCAAGGCTGGGGGATTGCGTGAGCTCTGGAGTTGGAGGTTGCTTTGTGCTATGATGAGGCCATGGCACTCAACCCCTGGTGGCAGTGTGAGACTGTGTCAAAAACGAACAAAACAACAATGACAAAAACCTTTTCCTAATACTTGAAGTCACTTCTTTTGGTTCTGGGCAAATCCATTCTCTGAGGCAGTATGGTTTTATAGAGTGATTTTGATGGGGAAGCCTGAGTCTTCTTATCCAAGGTAATATATTCAAGACCAGTGGATCACCTCCCTTTAGCTATAATCTGGATTATACCATTACCACACAACCACACAGCATCTAGGGAGGCTCCAAGGCCCAACACTGCATAGTAGGGAAGATACTTTCCCTTTCTTAAGATTCACAGAGGATTTGAGCACCTATACACTGTGGTGTAAGCAAAAACAGCTTAATGTTGAATAATAATATATTTTCATAGAGTGGATAACACATGGTTATAAGGAATGCCATGCTTCTTGCATTGAGTTTGGGTTTTGTGTTAATTGGGAAAATCCTAACAAAGAGTTTTAAATTAGTGATAAGAATGTATTTGTTATTTTAAAAAAAAAATCTAGGAACTCCCAGTAATTTCACAAACAAGCCTTTATTCATCCAGCAATCATCTTTATGTGGAAGCTATATTCCATGAGTTTTTGTGCACCTGTTATGTACATGGAACTGTGTGGGCTTGTGTGAAGGACATGAAAATATATAAGACAGTCTTTGCCTTCAAGAAACACAGAGACTAGTAGAGAATATTATTATGCATACAAAACACGTGTAATTCAAGTAGAAAGTGATTTGTCATAGGAGGGGTCCAGGTGACTGTGCTAGGAAGATTCAAAGGCAGAAAAGACCACTAATGAGTCACCATATAATGAGAGAAACAAGAAGACAGCATTTGAACCCCCTAAATCATGTCAAAAATATGGGTATGTCAAGAAACAGGGAGACGCTGACACCATTTCTGCAGCCTTGGAGAAACATGGAGAAACATGTGTAGCCCTGATTAGGTAGTGAGATCCTAAAAGACAGGAACTGGGTTTTGGTCAGTGTTTTCCTCCTTTACTTGGCACATGGTTGGTGTAGTAAATATTAGTGAATGAAGAGGGGCTATAAGTTTCCCACAGAGAGGGACTGAGCTGTGGTCTCTGTATTACCAAGAGGCCCTTCTATGGGACTCACATGTCCCTTCTAGGGGAAGAATGTGAATGGGTGGATAATTGTGAGGCAAGGGCTGTGAGGTACCAGGCATCTGAAAGCCCAGTGAACAAGGTCTCATAAATGGATAGGAGAGTTTGTCAGTTTCTTTCCATGGAACTGAGGTGAAGAATCATGAGTGAGGAAACAGAAGTATAAGATCATGAGACAGGCTTGAGGACCAGTAATGGATATTCTTTTGGTTGTTATGTACATTCTTGGCTCCTCTTTTTCTGTGGCCCACTTCTCCCTGGGGACATTTTTTCCCATCTGTGACCCACATGGGAGTGAGAAACTATGTCTGCCATGCCAGTGGTTTGCCAAGTCCTGCATCTGTGGCAAGGAAATGAAGCTGGCTTTAGAAACCATCTTCAGACTGATTTCTGGGCCCTGCCCTTCTCCAGTCCTGCCCACTGCTGAATCTCTGCCAGGAATCTCTGAAGTAGACCCCTGAGACAGGAGTCTAATGACCCATGGAGGGGAGAACTCCCATAGGACCTAGGATAGAAGTGTCTCTTGAGAAGGGCACAAGTAGAGAAGGTTGAAAAGAGAATGGCTTGAGGATAGGGAAAATCCTGCCTAGACCCATGTAGCTCATCAGAGGTTTTAGATTCCTCTGTTGCTCAGAAAGTGCAGTCATCCTCATAACAACGAAGTTGGGGAGAGGTTAAAAAGGTGTAATCAGAGAGGGGATAGGGCACAACTGACTGCTTTTTTTGTCCCTAGATATGGAACAATACAGGACTTCTGGGGCCACAAACACTCCTTCTACTGGAGATGCAACCAGGCAGCTCATGCTCCCTCCCCAGAGCCCCCTCTTCCTCTTTGTCCTGCTGCCCATTGGCTCCCACTCCACTGGCTGCAGGTGGGTGCCTGCAGGTGGGTGCCTGCAGGTGGTCAGGGTTTCTTTGTAGCTGAGTCCTGTATAAAGCCTTAGTAAGTCCAGGCCTGGTACTTGAGAGGAGGATGTGACAGCTTGGTGCCTACCATTGAGGCCTATGTCAGCCTACTTCAGCATTCTTTATTATGATCCTTTACAAAGGACTATCATTTATATATGACCTCACTTTATCGCAACAGCTAGAAGGCCTTGTATTACAACTTTTGCTTTTCCATGTTAGGGATCTTAGGTTATAAGTCAAAGAGCTAAATGATGGCACTGAGACCAGTGATCTTCCTCTGCATCTGTTATCACCGAAGGGATGTCATTGGCCTACTAGTGACCAAGACTCTCCTTCTTTCCCATTTAGCCAGAATTTCCTGCCCTTTTTCCTGTTTTCCTTCCCACCCTCACCCTCCACCTCAGCCCTGTTCATTTATCTTTTTCCTTTCTGCTTCTTCCCTGCCCTCTAGGCAGTGCCAGCAATGGCAGCTGACCATAAGAACAAATAAATACCCTTGTCTGGCCCATCCACCCTTAAGCTTCCTAGGAGTGTCCACCTTGACCTGTTTGCTGCAGGACTTATACTGCTTGGCAGATACTTCTGATTGCTATCTTCTTAGAAAGGAAAAAGGACTCAGATAAGAGAGAAAGTTAGGGCAAGAAGACTTGGAACCATGTGGTTGCTTGATGGGAAAGAACTAGGTTGAAGGACACTACTCTTGGAGTTCATTTAACAGGAAGTCTGAGATAGAACTAAACTCATTCTCTTTTTTTTTTGATACAGGAGCCTCCAGCTGTTCCCATGGGTAGAGTGCTGTGGCATCACAGCTCACAGCAACCTCCAACTCCTGGGCTCAAGCAAGTCTCTTGCCTCAGCCTCCCAAGTAGCTGGGATTACAGGCGCCCGCCACAACGCTTAGCTATTTTTGGCTATTTTTTGGTTGCAGCCGTCATTGTTGTTTGGCTGGCCCGGGCTGGATTTGAACCTGCTACCTTAGGTGTACGTGACTGGTGCCTTAGCCGCTTGAGCCACAGGTGCCAAGCTGATAACTCTACTTTCCACTCTTAACCATTTATTAAATTCTTTTCTTTCTTTCTTTCTTTTTTTTTGAGACAGAGTCTCACCATGTTGCCCTCCGTAGAATGTGGTGGCATCATGGCTCATAGCAACCTCAAACTCTTAGGCTTAAGCGATTTTCTTGCCTCAGCCTCCCAAGTAGCTGGGACTACAGGCACCCGCCACAATGCCTGGCTATTTTTTGGTTACAGTTGTCATTATTGTTCAGCAGGCTTGGGGCTGGGCTTGAACCCTCCAGCCCCAGTGCAGGTGGCTGGCGCCCTACTCACTGAGCTATGGGCACCAAGCCGACTAAATTCTTTTTTTTTTCTTTATTTTTTTTTGGAGATAGAGTCTCACTTTGTTGCCCTCAGTAGAGTTTCATGGTGTTATTGGTAACACCAACCTCAAACTCTTGGGCTCAAGTGATCCTCTTGCCTCAGCCGCCCAAGTAGCTGGGACTATAGGTGCCCACCACAATGACTAGCTATTTTTGTTTTATTTTATTTATTGTTAGAAACAAAGTCTCACTTTGTCACCCTCCACAGAGTGTTGTGGCACCACAGCTCACAGCAACCTCAAACTCTTAGGCTTAAGCGATTTTCTTGCCTCAGCCTCCCAAGCAGTTGGAACTACAGGCGCCCACCACAATACCCAGCTATTTTTTTTTTTTTTGCAGTTTGGCTGGGGCTGGGTTCAAACCTGCCACCCTCAGTACATGGGGCCAGCACCCTACTCACTGAGCCACAGGTGCCACCCTTGACTGGCTCTTTTTAGAAAAGGAGTCTTGCTCTTACTCAAGCTGATCTTAAACTCCTGAGCTTACGCAGTCCACCTGCCTCAGCCTCCCAGAGTGCTAGGATTACAGGCATGAGCCATAGTGACTGGCCATCATTTGTTTTCTGTATGAAATACACAAGAGAAGGATATTTTCATTGGGTTTGGGATTCCAGATTGAAATTCTTTGTCAGCACTTTAAAGGTATGAATTCCATTGTCATCTCTCCCCTATTTTTTGATATCATTGTTCCCCTTTATATTTATACTTCTTTTTCTCTGTCTTCTTTCAAGATATTTTATTTACCTTTGGCTTTCAGCAGTTTGACTGTGAGGTGTCTAGTCAAATTTTTTTTTGTGTTTATCCTTTCTAGAGTTTGCTAAGCTTCTTTATCTGTAAGTGAATATTTCTTATCAAATTTCCAATATTTTACCACCATCTCTTCAGATATTTTTGTTTATTCCATTTTCTCTCTCCTTTCCCTCTAGTCCTCCAGACCACATTTGACTGATAATGTCTTGCAGATTCCTAAGACTCTGTTAATTTCCCTTCTTTTTGAGGCAGAGTCTCACTATGTTGTCCTGGGTAGAGTGCCGTGGTGTCACAGCTCACAGCAACCTCAAACTCTTGGGCTTAAGCGATTCTCCTGCCTCAGCCTCCCAAGCAGCTGCTCCACATGAACAGTTTATCTCTCTAGTAAATTACATATCACCATAAAAGTGATCTTTCACAGTTTATTTTTGTTTGTTTGTTTTGAGATAGAGTCTCATTTTGTTGCCCTTGGTAGACTAGCTCACAGCAACCTCAAACTCTTGGGCTTAGCCTTCCAAGTAGCAGGGACTACAGATGCCCACCACAACGCCTGGCTGTTTTTAGAGATAGGGTCTCGCTCTTGCTTAGGCTGGTCTCAAACTCCTGAGCTCAGGCAATCTACCTGCTTCAGCCTCCCAGAGTGCTGGGATTATAGGTGTGAGCCACTGAGCCTGGCCTCTTTCACAGTTCTCAAGTATTTTTCATTGGGTTTAGTGCAATACCACAAATCAAGTTTTTCAACATAATACCATGGGGCCCACATAAAGTGGCACTAGTGGCACTGGAAACACTCCCAAGAAGCGGAGAAAAGTCATGACATTATAAGAAAAAGTTGAATTGCAGCTTAGTGCCTATAGCTCAAGCGGCTTGCGGTGCCAGCCACAGACACCAGAGCTGGCGAGTTTGAATCCAGCCTGGGCCTGCCAAACAAGAATGACAACTACAACCAAAAACAAACAAACAAAAAAAACAGCTGAGAGTTGTGGCTGGCACCTGTAGTCCCAGCTACTTGGAAGGCTGAGGCAAGAAAATCACTTAAGGGCGGTGCCTGTGGCTCAAAGGGGTAAGGCGCTGGCCCCATATGCTGGAAGTAGCAAGTTCAAGCCCAGCCTCAGCTAAAAACTGCAAAAAAAAAAAAAAAAAATCACTTAAGCCCAGGAATTGGAGGTTGCTGTGAACTGTAACGCCACAGCACTCAACCCAGGACGACGACTTGAGGCTCTGCCTCAAAAAAAAGAGAAAGAAACAGAAATGTTGAATTGCTTCATATGTGCCATAGATGGAGGTCTGCAGCTGTGGTTCCCACCATTTCAAGATTAATGAATCCAGCAAAAGGACTACTGTGAGAATAGAAAAGGAAATTCATGAAGCAATCACTGCAGCTGCACCAGTGGTGCAAAAACCTTGCACTTCTTGCAAAATACTTTTTTATCTCATATTGAAAATGCAGCTTTTATGTGGATTCAGGATTGTCATTTAGAAGGCAAACCATTAAGTCTCTAATATGATTCAAGAAAAAGTGAAGTCAGAATACAACTTAAAGCAAGAGGAAGGTTAAGGAGAAGTAGGTTATGCCCAACAGATGAGATCCCAGATGCCATTAAGAAAATCATTGAGGAGGCTCGGCGCCTGTGGCTCAGGTGGCTAAGGCGCCAGCCATATACACCTAAGGTGGCGGGTTCAAATCCAGCCTGGGCCCGCCGAACAACAATGATGGCTGCAACCAAAAAATAGCCGGGCATTGTGGCCGGCGCCTGTGGTCCCAGCTACTTGGGAGGCAGAGGCAGGAGACTCGCTTGAGCCCAGAGTTGGAGGTTGCTGTGAGCTGTGAGGCCACAGCACTCTCCCCAGGGGGACAGCTTGAGGCTCTGTCTCAAAAAATAAAAAAAAAAAAAAGAAAATCATTGAGGAGAAAGAATATCTGCCTGAACACGTTTTTAATGCAGACAAGAATGCCCCATTCTGGAAAACAAAGTCACAAAGGACATTTATAGAAGGAAGAGAAGTGAACACCAAGATTTAAGGCTGGAAGGGATAGGCTGACTCTATTGTTTTGTGCAAATGCAATGAGGTTTATGATCAGGACTACCCTTATCTAGTAGGTATAAGGCTGCTAACCCCTGAGGCTTGAAGGGAAAAGATAAACATGGCTACCTGTCTTTTGGTTGTATGACAGGAAGCCCTGGACACAAGAATGATTCCACTGATATTTTCTCTCTGAAATCAGAAGAACCTTGACAGTAAAGGACTGCCTTTTAAAGTTTTCTTTTTCTTTTCTTTTTTCTTTCTTTCTTCTTTTTTTTTTCTTTTTTGAGACAGAGTCTCACTCTGTCACCTTCAGTAGAGTGCAATGGCATCACAGCTCACAGCAACCTCTAGCTCTTGAGATTATGCAATTCTCTTGCCAAGTAGCTGGGACTATAGATGCCCGCCACAATGCCCAGTTATTTTTTTGTTGCAGTTTGGCCAGGGCTAGGGTTTGAATTCGTCACTCTTGGTATATGGGGCTGGTGCCCTACTCACTGAGCCGCAAGTGCTACCCAAAATTTTCTTGATATTGGACAGTGCTCCTGGCCACCCAGTTAAAATGGTCTACTTGCCTCTAAATACAGCATCTTTAATTCAGTCTTGTAAGGACCTTTCAGACTCATGATACACAGGTCTCTATGGAAAGGATTATCAGGCTCGGCGCCTATAGCTTAACCGGCTAAGGCGCCAGCCACATACACCTAAGGTGGCGGGTTCAAATCCCCAGCCCGGACCCGCCAAACAACAATGACGGCTGCAACCAAAAAATAGCCGGGCGTTGTGGCGGGCGCCTGTGGTCCCAGCTACTTGGGAGGCGGAGGCAGGAGACTCGCTTGAGCCCAGGAGTTGGAGGTTGCTGTGAGCTGTAATGCCATGGCACTCTACCCAGGGGGACAGCTTGAGGCTCTGTCTCAAAAAAAAAAAAAAAAAAAGAAAGGATTATCAACAGTACAGAAGACAACCCTGATAGAACATCATGAAAGTCTGGAAGGACTCCACCATGGAGGATGCCATCATTGTTATAGAAAAGGCCATGAAAACCATGAAGCCCCAAACAATAGATTCTTGCTGGAGAAAACTATGTCCAGATGTTGTATATGACATCATAGGATTTATAACAGAGCCAGTCAAGGAAATCATGAAAGAGATTGCGGATATGGCAAAAATGATTGGGAATGAAATGTTTCAAGATGTGGATCTTAGATAAATTCATGGCTTAACAGACACCAGAGGAATTAACAGAAGACAACTTGAATCCTAGCATTTCGGGAAGCTGAGCGAGCAGGATCACTGAAGGCCAGGAGGTTGAAACCAACCTGATCAACATAGTGAGACCAGAGCTCTACAAAAAGTAGAAATATTAGCCAGGTGTAGTGATGGGCTGCCCAGGCCTGAGTGCATGGAGTGCAGTGGTACAGTCATAGCTCACTTCAGTCTTGAGCTCCTGGGCTAAAGCAATCCTCTCACCTCAGTCTCTCGAGTTGCTAGAATTATAGGGATAAGCCATAATACCCAGCTCAGGATTGCTTTTAACTTTTTTTATAACATGGACCCTTCTGTGTATGATATGGGACTAAAACCCAAGATAACAGTGGAAGAGAGGATCTGGTACCATACAGAAACATTTTTAGAGAAATAAAAATACAGAAGTATCAGACAAGTTATAATGCATTTCTGTAAAGTTACACCCAGCATCCAGTCTCCCCTTACCTTCCCCACTATTTCACCCCTGCCACTCCTAGACGGAAAGACCATCCACTCCTCTTCCTCCTTCCTCAGCCTACTCATGTGAATGTCATGAAGGTGAAGACCTTTATGACGATCCACTTCCATTTAATGAATACCAAATATATTTTTCTTTCTTATGATTTTCTTGATAACATTTTCTTTATTGTTATGAGAATATAGTATATAATACATATAAATACAAAATATGTGTTAATAAAATTTTCTTTTTTAATTTAATTTTTTATTAAATCATAACTATACATTTATGGGGTACAATGTGATGATTTGATATACGATGTGGAATGCTTAAGTCAAACTGATTAATATAATCATCACTTTTTTTGTGGTAAGACGTTTATAATTTGTTCTTAGTTGTTTTGAAATGTACCCTTGCATTGTGCACATTAGGTGAGATCCCACCAAATGCCCTCCTCCTCCTTCCCCTCCCCTCCTTCTTGCTGGACTGACTATATTTGTGTTTTATCGTTCATTTAATGTGTAAGTGATTATATGTCAACTTTTATTATTAAAGTTTCCCATCAACTGTAGGCGATTAGGCTCAGCACCTGTGGCTCAAGTGGCTAAGGCGCCAGCCACGTACCCCTAAGGTGGCAGGTTCGAATCCCCAGCCCGAGCCTGCCAAACAACAATGATGGCTGCAACCAAAAA
>NW_003852529.1:2834681-2847040 GCF_000181295.1 Otolemur garnettii | reverse complement strand
TCGCTTGAGCCCAGGAGTTGGAGGTTGCTGTGAGCGTGATGCCATGGCACTCTACCCAGGGGGATAACTTGAGGCTCCGTCTCAAAAAAAAAACAAAAAAACTGTAGGCTATTAGTAGCTAATTTGGGGGGGGGGGGAGTCAATAGTTAAACATGGATTTTTGACTATGCAGGGGAATTGACATCCCTAAGCCCTTGTGTTATTCAAGGATCAACTGAACTGTTAGTATGCAAACACAGGTAGAAAATAAAAGGTTGAAAAAAATCACACTATGCAAATAGATATCACTAGAAAGCTGATATGGCTATATTAATAGCAAATAAAGTAAACTTTAAGACAAAGGGAACTAGCAGAGATAGATTTTTAAAAGGGTCAGTTGGCAGCACCGATAGCTCAGTGAGTAGGTCGCCAGCCACATACACTGAGGCGGGCAGGTTTAAAACTGGCCTAGGCTTACTAAAACAACAATGACAACTGCAACAACAACAACAACAAAAAAGCCAGGTGTTGTGGCGTGTGCCTATAGTCCCAGCTGCTTGGGAGACTGAGGCAGGAGAATCGCTTAAGCCTAGAGGTTGAGGTTGCTGTGACCTGTGATGCCATGGCACTCTACCCAGGGTAATGGCTTGAGACTCTGTCTCAAAAAGAAAAGAAAAGTCAGTTTGAGCAGAAAGATGTAATCCTAATAACAGAGTTATATTAGAGCTGGAAAACCTGACAGAACCAAGGAGAGAAACGGACAAATGCACAATTGTCAGAGATTTGAAAACCTTCCTGTTGGTCATTGGTAGAACAACTAGACAGATAAGCAGTAGGACATAGAAAATCTGAACAGAGCTATCAACCAGCTTGATAAAGTTGACATTAGAGAAACTCCACTCAGGCCAGGCGTGGTGGCTTACATCTATGATCCTAACACTCTGGAAGGCCAAAGCTGGAGGACCACTTGAGCTCAGGAGTACGAGACCACCCTGAGCAACAGCTAGACCTATCTCTACTAAAAGCAGAAAAATTAGCCAGGTGTTGTAGTGGGCACCCGTGGTCCCAGCTATTCAGAAAGCTGAAGCAGGAGAACCACTTGAACCCAGCAGTTTGAAGTTGCTGATGCCAGAGCACTTTAACCTGTCCAACAGAGTAAAATAAAATTGAATGATAAAATACGATATAAAGCACAGCGCCCGTAGCTCAGTGGCTAGGGCGCCAGCCATATATAACCAAGGCTGGGCCTGCTAAAACAACAATGGCAACTGCAACAACAACAAAAAAATAGCCGGGTGTTGTGGCGGGCACCTGTAGTCCCAGCTACTTGGGAGGCGGAGGCAGGAGACTTGCTTGAGCCCAGGAGTTGGAGGTTGCTGTGAGCTGTAATGCCACGGCACTCTGCCCAGTGGGATAGCTTGAGGCTCTGTCTCAAAAAAAAAAAAAAAAAAAGAATTTGAGGTTGCTGTGAGCTGTGAAGCCATACCACTCTACTGAGGGCAACATAGTAAGACTGTCTCAAAAAAGAAATACACTATAAAATAAAAACAAAACTTCACTCAATAATTGCAGAATATGCATTATTATTATTATTATTTTTTTTTTTTTGGTAGAGACAGAGTCTCACTTTATCACCCTCAGTAGAGTGCCGTGGTGTCACACAGCTCACAGCAACCTCCACCTCCTGGGCTTAAGCGATTCTTACTTCAGCCTCCCGAGTAGCTAGGACTACAGGTGCCCGCCACAGTGCCCGGCTATTTTTTAGTTGCAGTTCAGCCGGGGCCCCGCTTGAACCTACCACCCTCGGTATATGGGGCCAGCGCCCTACTCACTGAGCCACAGGCACCGCCCCAGAATATGCATGTTTTAAAGCATACATGGAACATTAGCCAAGCTAGATTATGTCCTGAGCTGTAAAATAAGGTTAAAAATCTCTCAGAGTATACTTTCTGATAACAATAGAATTATATTAGCAACAAATAATAATATAGCTAGAAGGCCCCCAAATGTTTAGAAATTAAAGAATATATGTTTAGGTTGGGCACGAAAAACTGAAGCAAGAGGCTTGCTTGAGCCCAGGAGTTGGAGGTTGCTGTGAGCTATGATGCCACAGCACTCTACCCAAGGTGACAGCTTGAGACTCTGTCTCAAAAAAAAAAAAAAAAAAGAAGAATATACTTTTATGTAACTAATGAGTCCAAGAAGAAAACACAAATAAAAGAAAATATTTCAAACTGAAGGATAATGAAAGCAAAGCATATCAAAATGTGTGTGGTACAGCTGAAGAAGTGCTTAGAAGAAATCTTATAACTTTAAGTGCCTATGTCAGAAAAAAAGAGAATAGTCTAAAATTGTAATTCCATGTTACTACCTTGGGGGGACCTCACCTAATGTGCATGATGCAATGGTACACTTCAAAACTATTAAGAAAAGAGTATAATTGTGATGGATGTGTTAATCAGTTCAGTGTAAGCATTTCACATTGTATATCAGCTCAGTACACTTAACCCCATAAATGCATCAATGTACACAGTTGTGATTTCATTAAAAATAAATAAATAAATAAATAATAAAAGAAGCCAGAAAGTTTGGCAATTTCTCCAAAAGTAAACTGAATTGATCATTTGACCCAGCAATTCTATTCCTAAGCATATACTCAGGAGAATGGAAAACATGTTCATACAAAACTGGTACACGAATGTTCATAACAATATTAATCAAAAAGTGGAGGCTCGGCGCCTGTGGCTCAAGTGGCTAAGACGCCAACCATATACACCTAAGGTGGCGGGTTTGAATCCAGTCCAGGCCCACCAAACAACAATGATGGCTGCAACCAAAAAATAGCCGGGCGTTGTGGCGGGCACCTGTGTCCCAGCTACTTGGGAGGCTGAGGCAGGAGACTCGCTTGAGTCCAGGAGCTGGAGGTTGCTGTGAGCTGTGATGCCACAGCATTCTGCCCAAGGGGATAGCTTGAGACTCTGTCTCAAGAAAAAAAAAAAGTGGAAACAATCCAAATGTCCATCAAGAGATGAAGGAATAAACAAATATGGTATATCCACACAATAGAATATTATTCAACTATTAAAATAAATGAAGTAGTTATATGTTACAAAATGGATTACGATTGAAAACTTTATGGTAAGTAAAAGAAGGCAGACACAAAAGGCCTCAGATTTTATGAAATGTGCAGAATAGGCAAATCCATGGAGACAAAAAGTAGATTAGTGGTTGCCGGGGAGAGTTGGGGCTGATTGCCAATAGGTACAGACGGGGTTTCTTTATGGAGTGATGGAAATGTTATAGAATTAAATAATGGTAATGGTTGCATAATATAGTGAATATGCTAAAAAAAACACTGAATTGTATTCTGAATTTTATGTTATATAGATTACATCTTTAAAAAAGAAAAAAATCAGCCAGACACAGTGCCATGCACCTCCAGTCCCCCTCACACAGTGCCATATACCTCTAGTACTAAGGTGAGATGGGAGCATTGGATGAGCCTAGGAGTTCAAGTCCAGCTTGGGTAACATAGTGAAATACCTTGTCTCTTAAAAAAAAAAAAAATGCAATTGGACAGGCGCCTGTAGCTCAAGTGGCTAGGGCGCCAGCCACATAAACCTGAGCTGGCGGGTTCGAATCCAGCCCAGGGCTGCCAAACAACAATGACGGCTGCAACCAAAAAATAGCTGGGCGTTGTAGCAGGTGCCTGTAGTCCCAGCTACTTGGGAGGCGGAGGCAGGAGAATCACTTGAGCCCAGGAGTGGGAGGTTGCTGTGAGCTGTGATGCCACAGTGCTCTACTTGGCAACAACTTGAGATTCTGTCAAAAAAAAAAATACAGTTGGATGTGGTGGCTCACACCTGTAATCCTAGTACTCTGGGAGGCCTAGGTGGGTGGATTGCTTGAGCTCGGGAGTTCGAGACCAGCCTAAGCAAAAGCAAGACCTGGTCTCTACTAAAAATACAAAAACTAACTGAGCATGATGGCAGGCACCTATAGTCCTAGCTACTTGGGAGCCTGAGGCAAGAGAAGCTCTTGAGCCCAAGAGTTTTAGGTTGCTAAGAGGTGTGATACCACAGCACTCTACCCAAGGCAATAGAGAGAGATTCCCTATCAAAAAAAAAAAAGACATTTCAATAAAAATTTGCATACCTTGGCTCAGCACCCATAGCTCAGTCAGCCACGTGCACTGGGGCTGGTGGGTTCAAACATGGCCTGGGCCTGCTAAACAAACAAACAAAAATAGCCAGGTGTTCTGGCGGGTACCCGTAGTCCCAGCTACTAAGAAGGCTGAGGCAAGAGAATTGCTTGAGCCCAAGAGTTTGAGGTTGCTGTGAGCTGTGACACCACGGCACTCTACCATGGGCAACATAGTGAGACTCTGTCTAAAAAAAAAAGTACATACCTTATGAACATAAATTCAAAATCCTCAACAAAATATAGCAAATAAAATCTAACAACTGAAAAAAAGTGACTAACTCAGTAATACTAAACACTTGAGGCATACAGACTAGAAAGGAAGAAGCAAAGGAAGAAGCTGGCAGGTTTGAATTCAGCCTGGGCCTGCCAAACAAGAATGACAACTACAACCAAAAAAAAAAAACAGCTGAGAGTTGTGGCTCCTCGGAAGGCTGAGGGAAGAGGATCGCTTGAGCCCAAGAATTTGAGGTTGCTGTGAGCTGTGATGTGACAGCACTCTACTTGAGGGCAAGAAAGTGAGGCTCTGTCTCAAAAAAACAAACAAGGTTTTTAGGAAAAACATAGGAAAGAGTGAAAATTCAAAATATATCTTAGACCTAAATGTAAAAGCTAAACCAATAAAATATCTAGAAAAAAAGAAGAAAATATTTGTTACTTTGGAGTAGGTTAAGTATTACTTAGGACATTAAAAAAACTGCATAAAAGAAAAAATTGATAAACTGGATTTCATCAAAATTTAAAACTTTGGCTCTTCAAAAAATATCATTAAGACCTCACACAGTCTTAATGCGCTCATGCCTCTAATCCTAACACTCTGGGAAGCCGAGGAAGAAGGATTGCTGGAGTCCAGAAGTTCAAGACCAGCCCAAGCAAGATAATTAGGTGATTGTTGTCATGCGAACATCATAGAGTGCACTTATGCAAACCTAAAGTGGTACAGCCTGATTTATACCTGGGCTCTATGACATGGCCTCTTTCTTCTAGGCTACTGTGCTGACTACTGTAGGGAGCTATACCACAGTAGTCAATATTTGTGTGTCTAAACATAGAAAAGGTACAGGAAAAATATGGTGTTTTCTTATGGGACCACTACCATATACATGGTCAGCTGTTGATTGAACCATTGTTACAGAATGCAAGACTGTATTCACAGCACACACATGTGACAAAAGTCATGTATCCAGAATATATGAAGAACTCATCACTCAATAAGTAAAAAAAAAAAAAGGAAGATTAAAAATAGGCAGAGATGGGGGGGGGGGGTGGCGGCGCTGAGGCAGGAGAATTGGTTGAGCCCAGAAATTCAAGTACAGCCTGGGCAACATAGTGAGACCCTGCCTCTTTAAAAAAAAATGGGCAAAAGATTTGAAAAGATACTTTTAAGAAAATATATGAGTAGGGCGGCACCTGTGATTCAGTGGATAGGGTGCTGGCCCCATATACTGAGGGTGGCAGGTTTGAACCTGGCCCCAGCCAAAATGCAACAAAAAATAGCCAGGCATTATGGTGGGCACCTGTAGTCCCAGCTACTCAGGAGGCTGAGACAAGAGAAGCCCAGGAGTTGGAGTTTGCTTGAGCTGTGATGCCACAGTACTCTACCAAGGGCAATAAGGTGAGATTCTGTCCCTAAAAAAAATAAAGATACATGAGTAGCAAATAAACCCATGAAAAATGGTCAATGTTAGGAAGATGCAAATTAAGGCCATAATGAGATACTATTTCGTACTCAAGACTGAAATTTGTGTTGGTGAGGATACAGGGCTACTAAACTTTCACACGATGCTGATGGGAATATAAAATGATAGAACCATTTTGGAAAACAGATCAGTTTATTCTCAAGTTAAATATACATGTGCTATATATAGCCCAACAAGCCAATTCCTTGGCATTTGAAGGAAGAAATGAAAAACCTACCCACACAAAGACTTGTACATGAATGTTCATAACATCTTGATTCATCAGAGTCCAAAAATAGAAACAACTCAACTGTTCATCCACTGATAATAGATAAACACATTTTAGCATATTCGTGCAATGGAACATTACTCAGCAACAAAAATGAATGAACTGCTGATACACAGCAACATGGATGAATTTCACAGACATTTTATTGAGTGAAGTAAGTTGATTATACTGTACAGTGGCATTTATATGACGTTCTAGAACAGGCAAAAAAAGTCTTTGATTATAGAAATCAAATTGCCTAGGATGGAGAGAAGAGAGATTGGGTGCAAAAGAGAGTGAGGGATCTTTCTGAACTTAGAGAAATGTCCTAGAAGACCTTACTACACTGGTGTATACATTTATCAAAACTATACACTTAAAGTCCATAATTTTGCTGTATAATTTATTAATTGTACCCCAATAAAGTTTATTTTTTTAATCTGCATACTGATGTCTCTAATTCAAACCTAATGCTTGAGGATTCCTTCTCTCTCACCTTTCCTGATTCCATATGTTATCTCTATTTTTTCATAGTGCAATCTCTGTTCTCCAGAATTTATGTGTTTATTCATTTTTTTCTATCCTTAATACAAAAATAGCAAAATAGTTTCAGGATTACTACACCAATACCATTATCAACAACAAACCTACTAAGTAAAGTTCAAGCTTTTTTTTTTTTTTTTGAGACAGAGTCTCACTTTGTCACCCTCAGTAGAGTGCTGTGACATCACAGCTCACAGCAACCTCAAACTCTTGGGCTTAAGCAATTCTCTTGCCTCAGCCTCCCAAGTAGCTGGGACTACAGGTGCCTGCTCAGCACCTTTTTTGTTGTTGTTGTAGTTGTCATTGTTGTTTAACTGGCCTGGGCCAGCTGAAACCCACCAGCCCCAGTGTATGTGGCCGGCACCCTAAACATTGAGCTACAGGTACCAAGCCAACAAAGAGTTTTATAATAACCATATATATATATATATTATTTCACACATACAAGTATCTGTAGGATAAATTTCTAGATAGGGACTAACAGGGATATGTGACTGTGATGTAACTTTGGCATCCTTGGAGGTATACGAGTGTACACTCCAGCACTGCAGGGCTGCAGTAGCACACAGGATCTGGGCCAGCCATCCTCCCAAGACCACATAGAGACAAGGGCTGGAGGTTGATTGTCTCAACCCTGCCCTTCAAAGGACCCCAGATAATCACTCAGTGAGCTGGTCCAGTGAAGGCACAGGCTTCAAGCACAGGAGATGAAATGGAGCCTCCTCCTAGAGATGACAGCTATGATGCCCTTCTTGCTGAGAAGGCCCTAGGAAAAGATGACTCCTGGGAGCCCCATGGGGAAATGATGCAGATAGAGCCCAAATTTCATTGAAGTGTAGGGCCAGCTTTCACAACTCTCATACAGATGATTCTCAAAGGCTAGACAAGACTCACAGGGTATGAGCAAGGTGGGAAGGTTCTGTCAGCCTGAATGATTTCTGTGTAGCTGACCTCATGCTAAGTGTTCACCAGCAAAGATAAAATACTCCCCAGCAATGGAGACAGTGAAATGTAGCAGCATGACATGCTATAGTAAAATATAAACAGGGTGGTGCAGTTGCTCAGTGGGTAGGGCACCAGCCACATATACCCCCACTGGTGGGTCCAAACCCAGCCCAGGCCAGCTAAAACAACAATGACAACTGCAACAACAACAACAAAATAGCCAGACATTGTGGCAGGCGGCTATAGTCCCAGCTACTTGAGAATTGCTTGAGTCCAAGAGTTTGAGGTTGCTGTGAGCTGTGACTGCCACAGCACTCTACCCAGGGTGACAGCTTAAGACTGTCTCAAAATAAAAAAATAAATGTAAACAGGTTACATGGGGAGCAGAGGAAGAATCCTTAACTCTTCTTAGGGAAAACTGCATGGAGAGAGAAACAGCATGCAGTCAAGGGCAAGCACCCCTAGGCGATGCGAAGGAGGCATCCACCCCAACAGTGGAGTCTAGGAAATGCCTTTTCCTTCCAGAGATAGAGGACCAAAGTCAGGCTCAAGAAGGACCCAGGCTGCAACACATGGTCCACCATCACTTGTGTGCCTTGTGAAACCCCTACGCATTCTTAAGTCCTCTGTTGAAGTGTCTTTAGGAAGTTCCCCTGAGTTCCTGGAGGCCAACTTACACCTGTCTTGGAGCAATGGTGGAAGTTCACTTGCCCATCTTTTTTCTCTCTCCCTGTCATAGGAAGCTCTTGGAGCTTAGGAATTGGGATTCTAATCCCTTGCATCTGTCATGTCTAGCACAAAGTTGCTTTTTAGTTTTAGGACTTGGGTGAACAAAAAAGAGACCTACTTGCATAGAATCATTTTGATAATCCCTTAAGTCCTAGAGGTGGTGGTCCCCAATCTGCCTCAAGCTAGCACTTTTGTAGTGTTTCTTTCCCTTGTTTACTTTAGTTTCTTGGTAAATTAGCTCCTTAAACCTTGAAGCTACTAGTGATAGATGTTGCCACATCAAAGTCAATAGAGAATGAATCAGGTGGCCCTCATGGGGAGCCATGGTTCTGATAGTCACAACGACTGCTGGAGATACCAGAGAGAATTACAGATGGGTGGAAGGAAGCAGGACTGTATGGATGGAATTAGGGCAAGCCATCCTGCCCCCTTTCCATTCTTCCTGACGTGTCTTTGACCTCCCTGCAGCCTCGCATGGTTCACTTCATGACTTCCACATTGATTCTCCTGACCACACTCACCTCTGGTTTACTGGATCTTCCACCGTCTTCTAGAATTTTCCCAAATTCCATCCTTGGTGATGTCTTTGCATCACCCTCTTCCTGTCTTTCTTTACTGTCTCGCAGAATTCATCCATGCTCCTGGGCTCAGGGGTCAGTTGTATGCAGGTGATTCCTGTCTGTCCCCAAATGCTACCCTCTCCCCTGACCTCACTGCTCGACTTGAGCTCTGTGTTTCCATTGCCAACCAGGTGTTGCTGTCTGGGTGTCCTATTATCATCTCAAGTTAAACATTTATAAGACTAAGCCTGCTTCCCCCTTCCCAGATTTCATTTCCTGTTTATGGTGTCTGCTGCTCTCATCCACTGAAGCTCAAAACCTGAGTCATAGGGCAGTGCCTGTGGCTCAAAGAAGTAGGGCACCGGCCCCATATACTGGAGGTGGCAGGTTCAAACCTGGCCCCAGCCAAAAACTGCAAACAAAACAAAACAAAAGGCTCGGCGCCTGTGGCTCAAGTGGCTAAGGCGCCAGCCACATACACCTGAGCTGGCAGGTTCGAATCCCAGCCTGGACCAGCCAAATAACAATGACGGCTGCAACCAAAAATAGCCAGGCGTGGTGGGCGCCTGTGGTCCCAGCTACTTGGGAGGCGGAGGCAGGAGACTCGCTTGAGCCCAGGAGTTGGAGGTTGCTGTGAGCTGTGATGCCACGGCACTCTACCCAGGGTAACAGCTTGAGGCTCTGTCTCAAAAAAAAAAAAAAACCAACCTGAGTCATATTTGACACCTCTTCCCCATCCTTCCTATCCCAAATGTAAGTTTTGCCAACTTTCTTTACAGAAGAGTTAGTTCTTTGTCTGTTCCATTCTGCTTACCCAGGGCCTCAGCATGCATGTCTTGAATATTTAATAGCTTCCCACTCAGTCTTGCCTGTAATTTCTTTCCCCTCTTTCCTGCCTGGCCAGATTTTCCAGGATGATTACTTTTATCCTGTCTTCCCTCCTGTTCAGAAACCTTCAGGTGCTCTCATCACTATAGCTGGGGCCCAAACTCCTTAGCCTCAGGCTCAAGGGCCTTTTTTGTTTTATACCCCACCCAGCCTGTGTCACTAGCATCATTCCATGTGATTAGGGGTACAAGCTCTGGAGTCAGTCTCTGGGATTAGACATCCCCGGGAAATGCTGTGTGACCCTGGGCAACTACTTAACTTCTCTGTGCGGAGCTTCCTTTTTAAAATCGTTTTATAAACAGTTTTGTAGTCACTTCTAGAGTTTCTGTGAAGATAATGCACTTTGACCAGTGCTGGGCATACAGAAAGCACTCACACTGCTAGTTGTTTACTGTACTGGTTTCACAGAGGGAGTGCTGCATACTGTGGGCACACACAGCCTCCTCATTGCTTTTGCTCAGCCCATAACCTCGGTCTAGAATGCTGTTCTCTGCTTGCTGATTCTTACCCTTTAAGGGCTGCTTGCCTCTCACGTCCTTCTAATAGATGCTTATTTAGTATTTCTGTGGTGCTGCTCAAACTGAGCCAGGGGCAGTGGGTGTGCCAGGGTGTATGAAGCCAGCCACACATGGCACATCTTCCTGGAGGCTTCATTTTACTTAATAATTTAGTCTATTTTTATGTTAAAATAATTCCAGACATATCATGGAAGCAGAATGCAAAATTGGTAGAAGAAACTATTGGCTCGGCACCAGTGGCTCAAGCAGCTGGGGCGCCAGCCACATACACCTAAGCTGACAGGTTCGAATCCAGCCCAGGCCCATCAAACAACAATGATGGCTGCAACCAAAAAATAGCCAGGTGTTGCAGTGAGTGCCTGTAGTCCCAGATACTTGGGAGGCAGAGGCAGGAGACTCACTTGAGCCCAGGAGTTGGAGGTTGCTGTGAGCTGTGATGTCACAGCACTCTACCCAGAGTTACTGCTTGAGGCTCTGTCTCAAAAAAAAAAAAAGAAACTATTAATACTATTCAGAGTGGAGCTGTCTTGGGCTGTCCCCCAGCCCCAGAGAGAAGTCTATTTATTCTGCAGTGGAAGGTCTGAGAGGCAGGGACACATGAGTACCAGGGCGAGGTGCAGATGAGGTAAGGCAGGGCTGAGACCAGCACAGCAGGAGGTGATAGTTCCTGTAACCTGTGGTTCTCTCTCCTTCCTGAGACTGGGGATAACTCAGTGTCAGTACCACTCCCAGGCTGCCTCAGGGTAGCACCACTTGTATTACACAGTTTTTTAACTTTCCACACATGTAGTCTTCCTCTCTGTGACAGTCCTTATCCTACAACATCTGGAGTGCAGGTGTGGAGTGATTGAGTGGGAAGACAGACCTGGCTGTGAATTTAGAGCCTGGTGTTTACTGATTGAGCAAGGCACTTTTCCTCTCAGCCTTGGTTTCCTTATCTGTAAAACATGGGTAATACTTACCTAATGACATTGTTCTGAGGATGCAAGCAGACAACATGTGTGCAGTGCTTAGCACAGCAGATGGCATCGATGTGTGGCACAGATGGGCACTTAGTAAACATCAGCTCCCTCCCAGCAGTACTGGGCTCTCAGTAAACATCTGATTCTTGAATGTTCTCATCCCCAAATTATTGCATCCACCTGCAACTATTCCCACATGCTCTTCCTCCCTGTCTGTCACAGAGGGGGATCCCCTGAAGACCATGATCTGCTGTGGACTGGTTCCCAGCCCTCCTTGCCATCAGAAGACCTCTCTTACACAACTGCTGCCTCAGCTGCACAGTATCCCTCCCTATCAGATCTCTGTCTTCACTGTGTGATTACACTGCAGTAACACTCTATCTAAAACAAAAGCCACATGACAAATAAAACCCAATCCCTCATCCTTTCTAGCTTCTACTCCATTTCTCTGCTCCCCCAAAGAACTACTATACTCTATTTCCCTTAGGCTGCCTCTCCAGGAAGGCTCTTATCCCCTTCAGACTACAAAACTGCTGTTACAAAGGTCTCAGTGTCCTCCCTATTGCCAAATCCTGTGGAGAGTTCTCAGGCCTTTCTAGAGCATCTGAGACCTTGAGCCCCTCTGCCCAGCCTCCCAGACCCTCCATTCTCCTGATTGTCCTCCAGTCTCATCAGCCACTCCTCTGTCCCCTTTGCTGTTTGCCTCCTCCCCTGGCCTCTAAGAGTAGGAGGCCTCAGGACTGACCTTGGACCACTCTCATGGCTTTCAAGGCCATCTAGAAGATTCCCAAATTTATATTTCAAGTCTAGACCTCCCCAGAGTCTCAGACTTTCATATCTACTATCCACATCCCAGGTGCACTTGGATGTGTCACTGACACTTAAAGCCAACACGTCTAAAGCAGAGCTCTGGATTCCCCAGCCCAGCCTCACCTTCCTGCAATCTTTCCCATCTGAGTAATGAGAATTCGGTCTATACAATTGCTTAAGCCAAAACTTCAGGAGTTATCCTTAGCTCCTCTCACTTAAATCCCACAGTCAGTTCATCAGCAAATCCTGTCAGTCAGTTCTTTTTTTTTTTTTTTTTT
>NW_003852529.1:2796747-2834486 GCF_000181295.1 Otolemur garnettii | reverse complement strand
CTGGATTCGAACCCGCCACCTTAGGTGTATGTGGCTGGTGCCCTAGCCACCCGAGCCACAGGCGCTGACCCCTGTCAGTCAGTTCTTGCTTGAAAATACAGAGCATTTGGCCACTTCCTACCAGCTCCATCACCCCAGCCTGGTCACTATCTCCATCACCTCTCACCAGGCCAACTCCAATAGTCTCCTGAATGGTTTTGCTACCTTTGTCTTCTTCTAGCCTCACAATCTGTTCTCCACCAACAGGCAAAAGAATGTTTTCAAAACATAAGTTTGCTTATGTCATATATTAGCTGAAAGCCTTCCAGTGTCTTTCCTTTTCACTCAGAATAAAACCCAGATTTATTATCATGGCCTGCAAGGCCCTATGGGGCCAGCCTGTTATCTCTCTGGCCTCATTTCCCCTGCCTGGCCACACTGGCCTCTATGCTGTACCTTGAACAGGCTGAAAACACTCCTGCCTTAGGGATCTTCTACCTGGAACACTCACATGGGTGCAGGCCCTACTCTCTTACTTCCTTTAGGTTTCTGCTCAAATGCCACCTTAGCAGAGTGCTTTCCCTGACCAACCTCTCTAAAATAGCACGCTTGACATTCTCGGACCCCTGTGAGCCTAATCCTAATTTTGCTTACCATTGACCGCTACCTGACATAATTAATATACATGTTTGGTTTTCTTCTACCTCTTCACTGTTGATGACACCCAAAGGGACTTTGGTGCTAGGCACATACTAGGTAGTCAGAGGATGGGCAGGGGTCATGGTGCAAACTGGAAGAGCCTGATGTACACAAGCTTTGTCTCTGCACTGCCGCTCACCGGCTGTGTGCCTCTGGGCAACTCTATTTAGACTTTCTTAGCTTCATTTTCCCTCTCTATAAAACCCACCTGGAAGTTTTTGGGAGGATTAGAGATAAATACACTTAAAGTACCTGAAATGTGGCCAGTGCTCAATAAGACAGGGCATATGGGGGCCACAGAGCTCCTGTCTAGGCCTGTTTCCAATGAGTTAGTCATCTCTACCTGCCCTCAGGGTGGAGGCTGATAAAGCAAATGAAGATAACACTACATAGGATTGCCCAAAAATGTATACACGTTTTTTTTTTTTTGAGATAGAGTCTCACTATCTTGCTCTCTCTACCGTGCTGTGCATCACAGCTCACAGCAACCTCAAACTCTTGGGCTTAAGTGATTCTCTTGCCTTAGTCTCCCAAGTAGCTGGGACTACAGGCGCCTGCCACAACATCCGGTTATTTTTGTTGTTGTTGTTGCAATTGTCATTGTTGTTTATCTGGCCCGGGCTGGGTTTGAACCCACCAGCCTTGGTGCATGTGCCCCAGCACCATAACCACTGAGCAACAGGCACCGAGCCAATGTATACACATTTCAGAAAGAAAAAAACTATATTAAAATTATACTACTTGACTTATGTTTGACTTCTGCAATACAAGAGGTACAAGATACAATGTAGAAGATAAAAAATGCTATTAGTATATATTGGGTATTAGGCATTGGTTATGGCTCCAGCCAGTTCTCAGTTCCTTAGAGGATGGCCATGTCTGAGCAGGACTGCCAAACTGACACCTGCCCCCAGCCCTGATTTGGGCCCAGGTAGCCCCCAATATGGGAAGCAGAGGTGCTTGCTGGAAATATGTAAATCTTTCTCAACTTCATGAACTGTGGGACCCAGGGGCTTCTCTCTGGCACAGCACCCATGTCTGTGAGGTAAGCAGCACCAGGCAAGCAGGTGGCAGGTGCCCCGTCAGTGAAGGCAAGGGTATGAGTAGTTCCCCTTCAGACTCCCAGGGGGCGCCAGAGGCCACTCAGGTCCTGACAGGACTCTGGGTCTATCTGCAGTGGTCCCCAACCTTTTTGGCACCAGGGATCCACCAGTTTCATGGAAGACACTGGGTGTGGGGGTGTGGGGTGATTTGGGGATGATTCAGACACATTTCAGTTCCATCTCACATCATCAGGAGTTAGATTCTCACGTGGAGCCTACAGCTTACACACCCTGCCACTCCACTGGCAGTTGATAGCCAGGTCCTGCTGCTGTGACAATCTAACACCTGTCTGACAGGAGCAGAGCTCAGGTGGTGGTGGGCAGTGAGGAATGGCTATGAACACAGAGGATGCCAGTTCCTAACAGGCCACTGACCAGTCCACCCAGGATGGAACTGCAGTCTTAAGGCATCTGTCTTTCTTCCTCAGGCCTGGTGCTTCCTTGCAAGAGAAGAGGAGGTACAGAGCTGGCTCTCTCCCATCTACTAACTTGCTGGGGACAGCCAGCCAAAGTAGAGCCACATGAAGGGACTGAAGGCCAGGATTCCAGGCTTAATGTTCTTTATTAATAAGCATTAGTGAAGCCCTTGCCCTGTGAGCTCAGCCAGCCCTATCCTCAGCTTTAGGTGAGGAGTGCATCTTTGCCTCTTAGATCATCTGCCTGCATCTGGCTCTGCTCAAGTCTATGTCTAATTTGCCACACAACAGGTCAGGGAGGCATGTAGCAGGCATTGGAAGGCTCATCTCGTGGCCAGATTCTTGTCCTCCAAGACCACTCTTCCTCTAGAGGGTGCACAGCTTCAGCTATGTAGGCTCTCAGATGGGGCTCCAGGAGCCTGCTGGTTACAGGAAGGCACTGAGCTGCAGAGACCTCCAGATCCAGCCTGCCAAAGGCTCCTCAGCAGAGCTACACTGAGCAGCAGCAACTGGCTCTCACTTCTGTCCTGAAGTCCTTGGGTGGCTAGCAGGAGTGCCAAGGGCTGGAAGTCCTAGGTGGTACCTCATAGGGGATAGAGATGCCAGAGGCTATGGGAGATGGGATGGAAGGGAGAGATACCCCATAAAGAGAGAGAGAGGGAAGGAGAGGGAGAGAGCGGTGAGTCAGTTGAATCCTGTGATCTGATTTCGCCAGCCCCAATTCTTAGCCATGTCTCCCCACACCACGAGCTCATAGAGATGAGAATTGTTAAAGCAATCTGCACTTTGCAGAACCTTCTTGCCCGCTCACCAAGGACCCCCAAGTCTGTATCCATTTCTGTTCCCAGTCAGGGCAACCCAACCCAGGCCAGTAGGACAGTGTTGCTTGGAGAAGGCCCTGGCTCTCCTGAAAGGCATTCTGGCCTGTCTCTGACCTGAACTGGAAGCGGGGATCTCCAGGGTGAGTCTTCAGCACCTGACGCACCTCTGGGGGAGGCTCCAAGCCCATCTGCTCTGCCCGATGCCAGCGCTGCAGCCTAGTGATCCCTGTAAGAGTGGGAAGAAGACCCTGGAGCCTCTGGAGGGTGGAGAAGAAGCTAGGCTAGAAAAGTGTGTGTGTGTTGTGGGGGTAATCTTTAGAGTCTCCACAGTCCCTAGTCCCAGGAGACAGTGCCCCAGAGTCAAGCAGACGCTTGGGTTGCTTCAGAGATGTGTGGATGCTCTGTGGGGCCTGAGTGGGTCTCACCTGTGCAGGGCCCATACTGCCAGGCCAAGTCAAACTGCCTCAGCAGCTCCAGCTCTGCTTCCTCCTTGATGGGGGACTGCGGCTCCTCCCCTGCAATGACATACTACTCCTCAAGCCTGCCCAGGCCTTCGCCCTGCGGGGCTGGCCTCACAGCTATGCCACTGTTCCCCAGCCCTCCTCACCACCTCTTAGCCTCTGCCCTCCCACAGTAAGACCGTAGGTCGGAAGCAGAGGATATACATAGTACACTTTCCCATCCATTTGCTCCCTCCACCCGTGTCCACTCCTCTTGCCTCCCCCACACCTCAGAGACCTAGCTCCGGTGCCAGCTCCCCTGCGCAGTGCCCAGCGGGCCCCTCCCTCCTCTTCACAACAGGGTAGGAGTCAGTGATGAGCCGCTTCCGGCCCATGGCGGCCACCCAGGCAGGCAAAGAAGGAGGCGACTGCGGGGAAGAGACGCAGCCCAGCGGGTGCGACAGAGACAGCTGCTGAGAGAGAGAGAGTCAGAGAGACGGGGCCAACGACGCCGGGCAGATGAGATGACCCAGACCAGGAGAGAAAGGAAGTCTCCTGGTTCCAAGGAATGACGCCTCTTTCCCACCCCCGCAAATACGCAAACATCAAAGACTTAAGCCAATGGCAGGCCGCTTCTGTGGGGCGGGGCCCTGGCTCTAGCCAATAGCAGGTAGCACAGGGTGAGGGGGCGTGGCAGCTGCTGCAGCTGTGTTCTACCAGAGGTGGGGTCAGGCTGGGGCGGGGGACCTGTCTCGGTGCCCCCAAAGCCACCACCTCCTCCTGCCCCCCACTGGTTTGCAGTGGGCCCCGGGGGACTTGCAGAGCGTTATCCTCAGGCTCTCACTTCCCGTTTTCCCTTCCTAGGCAAATGTTCTTTTCAGCTTCACTAATCCCCATGGCCAGTTTATAACTCCCCAGAGCCCAGCTGGAGCCTTCTCTCGGCCCCTTGGCCCAACCAGCGTTGTGGGGGCAGGTCCGGAGATCGAAAAGAATTTGGGCTTTGGGCGAATTCAGTCCCCTTCCCTGCTTCCACCCCCATTGGCCCCTGGAGACCGAGCTGGAGAAGTCCATGGGTTCTAAAAGAGCCTTTCTCACAGTCTGCAACCAAAGAGACTGCCCACTTAGTCCAGGCAAGAGTTTGCCTTTTTGACTCTCCTGGGGTCCTGTATCCTGCCCCTGTCTACCCTACTAGTCAGGAAGACTGACCAGGAGGCCAGGGCAGGAGTCTTGTTCCCCCTCACTATGTGTTTGGATCCCTAGTTCTTCATTGGCAAAATCTGACCCATCGATCATAATAATGTGAATATGAACAGAAAATACTAACAACAAACCTAACACTCATATTGCACTAACCATGTGCCAAGTACTGTTCTAAACACTTCTCTGCATATTAACTCAATTAAATGCATGTAGTAAGGGGTTTTTGTTTGTTTGTTTTTGAGACAGAATCTCATTTTATTGCCCTCGGAGAGTGCTGTAGTGTCACAGCTCACGGCAACCTCCAACTCCTGGGCTTAGGCAATTCTCTTGCCTTAGCCTCCTGAGTAGCTGAGACCACAGGCACCTGCCACAACGTCCGGCTATTTTTTGTTGCAGTTTGGCTAGGGCCGGGTTTGAACCCGCCACCCTTGGCATATGGGGCCAGCGCCCTACTCACTGAACCACAGGCGCCGCCTGTAAAGTTTTTGAAAATAGGAAGTATAGCTAAATTGTCATCCCCGCTAATACTCAAAGGCACTATGGGACCCCAGTCAAACCACAGGCCTCCTTGGGCCCCAGGCTCTCACAGTCTTACAGGGAACTCTGGTGCACATTGTCAGAGAGAGGTTAGAATTCCTATCCCAGAAGAAAGAGAGAAGGATGGGTCAGAGATGGATTAGGACCACAGGGGTCATTCACATTGGAAGGCCTCCTGGAGGAGGTGGGCTGCCGTAAACAGTGTCTCTCAATTCTCCACCCATGACCTTTGTCCCTTGAGCTCCTGTCATCGCTGACTCACCCCTACTGCCGCCTCCCCCTCACCAACTTTCTGGCAGCAGGCAAAAGTGCTGGCCAGTGGGAGTCTGGGAACCAGCAGAGGAACCAGCCCAGCTCTAATCAGCCTCTAGAGATCCCATCCGGTTCTTCCTTCCACGGGTACCAGGAGGGTGGGGCAGAGACACCAGGACTGATGCCTGCTCAGAGGTCCCTGCCTATCTCCTTCTGCACTGCTCTGGGGTCTGGGTGCTCTGCACTGGGAAGAGGGCTAGGCCCCTGGTACATGTGGAACAAGAGAGAACTGCTCTGTAGAGTAGACCACCAAAGGGCAAGAGGAGGAGGAGGAGCAGGCCATGTGTTCAGGTTCGGCCTTCTGCCTGGCTCTCCCCTCAGCTTCCTTGAGGAGGGCTGAATGGAGGAGGGACCTGGTGAGGCACTGCAAAGAGCTAGAGGGCCCATTCCCTGCTGTGCTGTTTGGGCTGGGACTGGCCTAATCCCCCCCCCCCATCTGCCTCATGGGCTAAAGTGGGGCCCACATTCAGAGAGATAGGGGTCTTGCTGAGTTGGGGACAGAAGCAGAGAGGCCTCTCCACCAGGACTGGGAAGGGCTTAGGTGGAGAGTCCAGTCAGGCACCCAGAAATCTGGAGGATGGTGCCCAGGCTCTATGGGATTGACCACCACCCCCTCCCCAGAGGGTCTCAACAAGGGGCAGTTCCCAGAGGTGTATGGTACCTACCTCCTGAGTCCACAAATCCCTAAGGGAGTAGAGAGCCATGGGTGGGGCAGACCCCTCCTCATTCCTGATCCTTCCCACCCCTGAAAGCTGATAGCCGTGGGGCCCTGCCACCGCCCATGGAGCGTGAAATGGGGTGTGCCGCTGAGAGGCCACAGCAGCTCCTACTGCTGCCTGGGCCTATTCCCTGATCTCCCTTGACAACCTCTGGAACCTTCTTGCCTAGGGCCCCTTCCCCTACTTAGGCAGCCTCCTGGGCCCTGCTGTTTGGATGCCATCTGAGCTGTCTCCACCAACTTCCCCCAGCTCTGCCTGGCTCAGGCCCTGTTGGGCTCTCCTGCCCAGCCTGGAAGATATTTTCCTTGGGCTTCAGTTCCTCCCAGGCCCAGAGTGGTCAGTTCAAGAGCAGGTGCCATAGGCCCGGTCTTCTAAAGTTGAGGGAAGTCACCCCAGCAGCTGTGCCCTTCTTTCCTGGTCAAATAGCAGTGGGACTGAGCCCCAAAGGAGGAGTTGGCACCCAGGGATTTTAGAACCATCCCTGTCTGTCAGGATCCCTAACATGTACTGGCAACTAAGACAGACCTTGGCCAGTCCACTTTCAGGTCTTTTCCTTCCTTGCTCTCCAACCTCCTGCCACGTTCTTGCCTAGAACCCCTTTCCCTCCTCAGGCGACTTCCTGGGCCCATCCCCAGAACCACTGTCCTGGAGCCTATCAGCATTCAGGCTTCAGGTTGGAGGACCTGGCCAGAGGTCTGAGCTCAGGACTAAGTTTTCTCTCCTTGAGGGAATGTCCTTGTATCAGTTTTGATACCCAGAGGATGGTGATGTGACTGGTAAGAATGACCTTTGCACCTTGGCCTGAGTAGACTCAAGGCCCTTGCTTCAGGGCCAAAGCCAACATCCTGGAGATCCCAAGAGAAAAAAGAATTAGAACAGGAGCCCAGCACCCTCCTGAGGGCTGAGGCCCACTGCTCACTGCTTTAAGGGGAAGGAGGATTAGGCATTGCTTAGCTTAGACAATTGGCAGGACAGAGGGCCTCAGCACTGCGCAGGCGCCCAGAAAGCCATTCCCCCTACCCCAGCTCACAGTTGGGTTTGTGGGGAGAGGCAGGTAGAGCTGAGAGGGTGGAGGCAGGTGGTGGGAAGGGAGCAGCTGCCTGGGGCCTAGTGGGCTATGGGGTATACCGTCCCTCTCTCTAGCTCACCCCTTCCTCAGGCCCTCAGAATATTGTGGGCACCCCGACTAACAGCCCCCAGCCCCACACATACTCACACATTCTGGGCCCCCTTCCTCACCCTGGGGCCAGAATTCTTTCAGGAGCTGTTCCTAGTCCTTGCTACCCTGTCCTCACCCCTCCCCTTCCTGGGCCATGGCTTAAGGGGTGAGAGCCTTGGGGCGGGAAGAGGCCTCTGAATTTTTCTGCCACTGCTGTCATTTCTTTCCCGCCCCCACCACCCTGTACACCTCCCCTCCACACCTCTCCTTCACCTGGGCCATCCTGGCCCTAAAGAAATTCTAGGGAGATTTAAATGGGGCCCTTTGCCCATTCCTCACCTTGGCCACCAGGTGTCAGACTTTGTCCAGCTGGGAAGATGGCTTAGTTAACCGTTTCCACCCCATCAGCCAGGCATTTGCCATCAGGGCAAGTTGGGAGGAGCTCAGAGGTGACCTCTGCCCTGGCAGGGCTGAGAGACCCTGAAGGCTGAGACTGGGGGTTGGTGGGGGGGCCAGTACTGGAACTTTTGCTCTAAAGCTTTCTTACTGTTACTCCCTCACTGCCCCCAACCCCACCCCATGACAAGGGCTTTGTCCCCTGCTGGGAAATTCAGGAACCAGGCTGAGTCAGGGAGTTCAAGAATTGAAGGAACAAAGGCTGGGACAGTTGTAGCTCTAGAGAAGAAGGGGGAAGCTGAGGGAGCCACCATCAGAAGGCTCAGCCAGCCCCCAATCACTGGCCCTTGCCCTCTGGGTGAGTGTGTGTGTATGTGTAAGCATGTAAGATCAGTGCTTGAATGAGTCCTCACATGCTGAGAAGGCCTCTAAGTTTTGGATGTTGGGAAGCTGGCAAGGTCTGACTGTTTGCTCACCCCTGTCAGAGCCCCCTCTATACTACTCCTCCCCTCTCAGAAGTTGCCTCCTGCCCCATCCAACAGTTCTCCATCTTGTGCTCTTTCTCACAATGCAGGTATGTTTCCAAGCACCCAAGATGGCAATGAGATTTCTAATCCCCACATGCTCTCTGGAGAGGACAGGAAGGAGCACCTTCTCTCCCTCTCCCTCTCATCTATCCACAGTAGCCTTGTAAGGAGATAAGAACTTCTAAAGATAATGTGGTCCCCACCCCTTGACACTGAGGGCTGGGGATACTTGAGCCTCTGACTCTGCTGCCATACTTTATTTTTTGATGCAGCCTTACTCTGTCACCCAGGCTAGAGTGCTGTGGTGCTAGCCTGGCTCACAGCAACCTCAAACTGCTGAAGTGATCCTCCTGCCTCAGCCTCCCGAATAGCCAGAAGTATAGGTGCCTGCCACAATGCCTGGCTACTTTTTCTATTTTTAGTAGAGATGGGGTCTCTTTCTTGCTTAGGTTGGTTTGGAGCTCCTAAACTCAAGAGATCCACTTCCCTTGGCCTCCCAGAGTGCTAGGATTATAGGCGTGAGGCACCAAACGCAGTCTCTTTGGCCATACTTAAGAGCAGAACCTAGATAACCAACAAAACACATCATATTGCAGGAAGCAGCTGTGGATGGAGATCCAGTGACAAATTCATAGAAAATACTAATGCTGGCTCGGTGCCTATAGTACAGTGGTTACGGTGTCAGCCACATACACCCAGGCTGGTGGGTTCAAACCTGGTCCAGGACAGCTAAACAACAATGACAACTGCAACAAAAGATGGCCAGGCGTTGTGGTGGGCTCCTATGGTCCCAGCTGCTTGGGAGGCTGAGGCAAGAGAATTTTGCTTAAGCCCAAGAATTTGAGGTTGCTGTGAGCTGTGACACCACAGTACTCTACCAAGGGTGACATAGTGAGACTCTGTCTCAAAAAAAAAAAAAAGAAAAGAAAAGAAAAGAAAATACTAATGCCCTATCATTTACCAGGGGCTCTCTGTCCTGTGGTGCTGGCATTTCACAAGAAACCCTGTGGCACATAGTGCCAAAATCTAAAGGAAGGGCTCATTCCCCCACATGCACACCATCATTGGGAGCAACTGGGGACAGAATTAAAGACTCAAACTCTGGGCCACACCTGTAATCCTAGCACTCTCGGAGGCCAAGGCAGGAGGATCCCTTGAGCTCAGGAGTTCATAACCAGCCTGAGCAAGAATGAGACTCCATCTCTACAAAAAAAGGAAAAATTAGCCAGGTGTCATGGCCCACGCCTATAGTCCCAGCTACTCAGGAGGCCAAGGCAGGAGGATCACTTGAACCCAGGAGTCTGAGGTTTCTGTGAGCTATGATGCCACAACACTGTAGCCTGGGCAACAGAGTGAGACCCTGCCTCAAAAAATAAACAAATAAAAATAAAAACAACAAAAAAACAAAAATCTTTCTTGATCCTGCTAACTCCTCTAAATACTTCCTTCACTAGTAAATTCTGAGAGACTTTATTTACCCTTTCTATGTTCTGTCTCCCAAGTCTTTTAATCTGAGATATCTGATTTAAGATAATCTGACAAGGCTCGGCACCTGTGGCTCAAGCGGCTAAGGCGCCAGCCACATACACCTAAGGTGACGGGTTCGAATCCCCAGCCCGGGCCCACCAAACAACAATAATGGCTGCAACCAAAAAATGGCCAGGCGTTGTGGCAGGCACCTGTAGTCCCAGCTACTTGGGAGGCTGAGGCAGGAGACTCGCTTGAGCCCAGGAGTTGGAGGTTGCTGTGAGCTGTGATGCCATGGCACTCTACCCAGGGGGATAGCTTGAGGCTCTGTCAAAAAAAAAAAAGATAATCTGACAATTTGGTGTTGCTTCTCCCCTGCTCTTTCAAGAGGTCACCCATGACTTTCTTCTTCTCTTATTTTTTTGAGGCATCTGAGACTGTTATCAGCCCCCTCCTTCAAACTCTGTTCTCACAACCTCTAAAACACTATCATCTTGACACTTCATATCCCTTTAAATCGAATTACTGAGGACTTTACTATGCCAGCCATTATGGTAAAATGTTGTAGGAAGGCAAAGATGAATAAATCTGGAGCCTGCCCTTAGGATGCCACCTGCTTAAGGAAACAGTTAACCAACCCATATACTGCCCCATCTCCATCTGTGCAAATTCTGCCCATCCTTCAAAAACAATGTCTAACCCTCCCACCGATGGAGTTCTCGCTGTGTTCTACACACTGAAAATACAGCCTCAACTTCAAATACCATTTCCTCCCCAGAGGGCCCATAGCCTCGAGGGCCTTTACCCTACTCTATGCTGCTTCTCCTTCCCAGACTTCCCTAGTATTTTGCCTACTATCTTTTTTTTCCTGCACTTATAGAATTCTGTGTTGTATTATAGCATTTGTGGGAAAGAGTTCTTATTCCTGTTTCTAGATTTTGTTTAACACAGTAACTGAACACTTTCCTTAGGCTGGGGTCCAAGTTGGGCACAGGGATAGAGAGAAGAGGAAGACTCAGAATCTTTCCCCAAGAAGCTCACTGTGTGGGACGGTGTGCAGTCTGTGTGAACAGGACCTACACCCATGTACCTCTGTGTTCCTTACAACCCCTTGCCTAGTGGTCTGCAGAAGTTGTCACAGGCCATGACAATTCTGCCTGTGTGTGGAGACAGCCCAGATACCTTCTCCTTTCTGTCTTGCTAGGCAAGGGCAGGGCCTGGAGGTGCCCCTGGCTATGCCTGGGCAGATGTCTCCACTTGGAGAACCTGGACCCCTCAGGGTGGGGCATGTTCCCTTCAACTTGGGCCAGATGACTCAGGGACATTCCCAGGAGCCTGGCTCGCCCCACCCACAGGCAAGTCCCGCACAGACACTCTGACCTCTCCCTCCTCTGGGGGCTCTTGCACTTGCTGGCGCCTCCTGGTCTGCATCCCATGTGTTTGCTTTTGGCCCTTTTATTTCAAGTAAACTAATCTTTTCTTCCCAAGTGGATTACAAGCTCCATAAGGGCAGGAGCCACATTAGGTTTTAGGCTTCTTTTGGCTTTCCGTGAGCGATGGGCAGGTAATTAGGGCTTCCCGTGTTTGTCAGCTTATTGACATCACTGTCATTCCTTACTTCCTTTGCTTGAGGCAATGTCTCTAGGTGGCCCTTCTAAGATATCCATGCATTACCTGGGAGCAACTAATCCATTAATTTACCCTGTGATTCTTTCTGTTTTTGTTTTTGTTTTTTTTTTTTTTGAGACAGTCTCACTCTGTCACCCTGAGTAGAGTGGGATAGCATCATAGCTCACAGCAACTTCAAACTCTTGGGTTCAAGAGATCTTCTTGCCTCAGCCTCCTGAGTAGCTGGATTATAGGCACTTGCCACACTTGGCTAACTTTTTTCTATTTTTATTAGAGACAGGATCTCGCTTTTGCTCAGGCTAGTCTCAAACTCCTGAACTCAAGTGATCCACCCTTCTCAGCTTCTCAGAGTGCTGGGATTACAGGCATGAGCCACCATGCTCAGCCTTATCCTGTGGTTCTTAACTAAAATGTCATGACATGTTGGAGTATCCCCAGTGAGCCATCATTGCTATAGATGCTACTGCTACAGCCAAGTATCTCACCTTCATTGTTTCCTTTAGTCTTTCCAACCATCTTACAAGAGTGCGTAGTATCTCCATGTTACCAATGGTGAGAATAGAAAGCTTTGGTACATCTAAGGTCCTTCAGCTGTGGGCCATGAAACTGGGATGGGGCCCTGGATCACCTCATTCTCTCCCTGTCAATGAGTTTCTTTCTTTCTTTTCTTTTCTTTTTTTTTTTTTTGCAGTTTTTTGGCCAGGGCTGGGTTTGAACCCACCTCTGGCATTTGGGGCCAGCGCCCTACTCCTTTGAGCCACAGGTGCCGCCAGTGAGTTTCTTTCTTTCCCCTAATCATGCTGTCATACATTGGAGAGAAAGGAGTCAGAGCTGAGAACTGTATGACTTAGCTGCAGTCTGTCACCTTCTCTAAGAGAGGGTGTTGAGGGGAGGGTCATGGCCTAGTGGGAAGTTGGGGACTGAAAGCCCAGCTGCTGACCACTGGGGGGAGAGATAGCCAGGTGGATAACTTTGCTCACCCTAGGGAGGGGGGCTGGAGAGGAGAAATCCAAGGCAGGGAGACAGACTTATGAGACCATTAAAGCAATCCAGAAAATCCAGAAGAGTGAGCAAGGGCAGAGTGAAGGAAAACCAGAGACAGAGGGAAGAGTCTTGAGAGGACTGAGGGATCAGTAGGGTGGCGGGAGTCAGACAAGTAAGTCCAAGGTGCACACGTTGCTCTGGTGGGCAGAGGGAGGAGCACCTCTACCAGAGGCAGAGACTGAGTGGGAGCCAGGGCCCAGGGAGCAGCCCCAAGAACCAGGAGTGGGGCAGGGCTAGGCAAGGAGACTGAGTTCCAGGGCAAGCATTTTATTTGTTAATACAAGAATAGAAATTCTGCAATAAATATCATCTAATAAATAACATCTCCAAATAAATAAATATTAATACAACACACTTAGAGTCATGAGTGGGTGGGGCTGGGGGCAGGGCCTGGGGAAACTGCCATCCCACACCCCAAAAATGCTACTGCAATGTAAACTTTCAGGAAATCCTGTGGCTGTGGCTATGGTTGCCCTCCCCAGCCTGGGCAACCCACAGATACCCTGGGAAAGGGGGCAGAGTGGAGGCACCGTGATGCTGGCAAGAAAATTTAAGGCAAGGTCCTAATGCTCAACCTGGCTTTTGTTTGCCACTCCATGCCACTGACTGATATGGTGACTCCTGGATCTGGTCTTTCCCTGCCCTCTGCTTTCAGTATTACCTCTTCCAGTCGATAGGTCACTTCCAATGCAGACCCCACCCCTCTGATTTTTAATTCCATCTCTTTGTTTAGACTTGCCACCATGTTTGTTTCCTGAATTGGATGTGTAGAGTTATTTGTGGGTGGAGCAGCAACCCCTATCCAAGAAGAGTGGTGTAGCCAAAGGGCTTCACCCCAGAAAGGCACGTGCTATGGGGGCCCTCCTCCCTGTCCTCCAGGTACAACTGGGTGGGTACTGACCTACTGGTAGGCAGCAGGCAGGAGGCTGTGATAGCCTTTGCACCAACTTGAGCCACTTTGGACTCCCTTGAGCATCACTCTCTGTGGAAATAGGGTGGGGCCTGTCACACCTCTTATTGCATCACACCCCCATCCAAGTCCAGGGGAGGGCCAGAGGCTTGTGGCTTCTGTCTCCTGGCTCAACAAGTGTTGGCATACAGGGTTCTCCTCCTAGAGTGGAAACAGCGTTTGAATGAGGAGCAAAGAGGAGCTGGTAAAGGTCAGAGATCAGAAACCGTGGGCCTCCAGATGCAGGGTGACCGCGGCTGCTGAAGGCTGCATCCTCTTCTTGAGCCGGTTGAAGTCCTTGGCTGAGCGCCACAGCCAGGTCTGCAACTCCTTCAGCAGCCAGAAGTCGTCCATCTTCTGGAGGAAGTCACTGTGGGCAGGGCCGGGGGTCCAAGTGGGCTCATTCCCAGGCAAAGGCTGGGGCAGTGGGTAGCCCAGAGCTGCCATGACACCTGCAATGCTGCCTAGTAGGCCCTGGAGGCTGGTACAGAAGTGGGCCAGACTGCGGCGCAGCTCGGCGGTGGCAGCCTGCCGGTTGAGGCCACGCAAGTAACACAGAAGGTGGCTGTAGGCCTCATAATTCTGGGTCAGCCTCAGTTTGTCATTGAGGCTTCTCCACACTTCCAAGTTGACAGTGGCCCTGGGCAGAGTCTCTGCCCCCAGCCGAGGTGGGTTGAAGTCAGGCTCGTTGAAAGGGGGTCCCAGGTAGTTCAGCTGTGAAAAGACAGTGATGGGGAAGGAGGCAGACAGAGCGAGCAATCAGCTCACCACTGAGAGGCCTGGCCCAGAGCTTCTGTATCTTGTGTCCTGACCCCAGCCCTGTCACCATGCTAGGCCTCCCCTGAGTTTCTTCAACAAGGATATTATTTGCACGGAGGTGATAGGTGAAGCAGTGAGAGTGAAACGCTCACAGAAGACACTCAGCAGCGAGCAGGCCTTGGAGAGCGCCCACCACGGAAGCAAGGCAGAGAGGAAGAGGAGCCGAGAAGAACCAGCAGGCCAGGCTGAAGAGGAAGAAGGTGACCTAGGAGAGTGCAGAGGCCAAGGAAGAGGAGTTCAAGAAGGCAGCAGTGCCAGGAGTGTGGCTGCAAAACAGAGCAGGAGAATGAGCCACAAATACTGGCAGGTCTGGCAAAAAGATGCCTCACGACCTTGGAGGGAACCATCGCTGGGGCCTGGAAGCCAGATTGTAGGGGGTTAAGGAGTGAGTGGGTGGAGAGGAAGTGGAGGCAGGGGGTGTAGACCACTCCTTCGAGAAATTTGGCAGAGAGAGCCAGGAGAGAAGAAGGGTCGGGAGCTAGAGGGGGTGGCAGAGACAAGCAGAGGTTTTCTGCACAGGAAAATGAGAGAAAGTAGGGTACTGAAAGGGGCCGGTGGCATCAGAGCCCTTTCTGTCTCTGTGATGTGCCCCATCCCACCAGCTGAAGGGATGGAGACAGAAGGGCACTCATTCACATCCCCAAGGAAGGGTTCCGCTGGAAGGAGCAGGGCTGCAGAAGAAAGAAACTGAGGCAGTCTGCAGCACAGGACAGGAGGAAGGGTATGGAAGGCAGAACAGCACAGGGAAGAGGGCAAAGCCCTTGCCAACCCCTGGGGGACCAGCGGGGGCCCAGAGAGGGGGACAAGGGAGATGTGTGACTGGAAGAGAAAGGGAGAAAAGAGGGGCGAGGCCTGGGATAGGCAAGGGCCCAGGGGGAGGTTCACACGCTGACAAGCACAGAGACAAACTAATTTCCTCGGTGTATCCTGGGGCTGGAGCCAGCTCCCCCACTACCCTCCTCCTCCTTCTTTCCCTGGCTCCAGAGTAGGGTCTGGGATGTGGAAGAGGAACACGGGAAGAGGGGCCGGTTCCCTATGGTCCTCAGCTCCTCTGACCCTCCTTCCTTCTCTCCTGGGCTCTCTGAACACCTCTGGACTGCCCCCAAAGCCTTACAGCAGAACCTCCATCCCCACCCCAAACCCCTGCCACTACTGGCCTGGGTTCCCTGCAGTCCTCTTCCCCTGGGACCCCCTAGGAGGCCCAGCTAGAATGGGAGAAGCAGACAGAAGGGAGGCCCATGGGTCCAGAGCAGGAGGGCCCCAGGTCTGGGGCAGAGGCGAGCTGGAACACAGGCATGGGAGGTGGGGCCCCTCCATCCCTACCCAACCCCACCCGTGCAAGAGACACCACAACACGGTGTAAACAGAGACTTCCCCGGCCCCCAGGGGGAGGCGGGTGGCTGGGCTGGCAGCCAGTGGGGCAGTGGGCCAAGGCGGGTGCGAGGCCTGCCCACATGCCTAGTCCTGGGGCCAGGGATGGGGAGGAGGGGCCACCTCAGAGGGAAGGGCAGGGATAGCCCAGACAGGGAGGCTACTTGGAGCCAAAGGGCCCCTCCTTATCATCCCCCCTCACCAGAACCCTCCCCCATTATGTCTGTCCTTCCCCAACTCCTCACTCTGTGGCCAACTCCCAGACTCCTAAGCTGGATACTCACGTAGGTGCCAGCCAAGCTGCGGAGTTGGTGCTCCAGGTAGCGCGTGAGGTCATAGGTTTTCTGGATGGAAGGACCAGGCCCTGGGTCCCCTGTGCGATTGAGAGCTGGCACTGCAGGGAGGTGCCAGAGCACTGTGCACAGGCACGCTAACATCCCCCACGAGTCTCCTGTGGACAGGATGGGCAAGAAGCATAAGGAGCATCCAGGTCCAAGTGGGGAAGCAGCTGGCAGCCCCTCAGGTGTCTGTCCCCACCTTGGGCTGAGGGGGGTGAGGGTGCGGACACCAGATGGAAGGCAGGGGGGATGGAGGAGAAGAACGCTCCTGGCCAGAGAGGGAGAAGAGGCCTGTGTTTGAGGATGAGGGCTTGGTATTTGCACTTGTCTATCAGAAGCTATTTGAGAGTATATCTGTGTGTCAGCTAAGAAAGTCTTTGGCACGTGTACCACGGTATGTGTGCCAACATGTATGTGCACACACAGGGATGGGGCCAGGCCTAGGGACTGTGAATCAGTGTGTCTGGGTCCCAGTTGTACCCAAGTCGTCTCTGCCACTCTCAGTCCCAATGCAGCTTGGACGGAGTCAGGGATGGGAAATAGTGTGCCCCAGCTGGCATGGAGCAGGACAGTGGCTGTGGCCAGGTACAGAGTCAGATCACCAGCATTAGGCTGAAGGACACGGGGCTGCCTGACCAGGCAGTCTGGTTCCTGGGTGGGGTGAGATTGAAGGACTTAGCACTCTTTTCAGAGATTGGTAGCAGTGGATAGGTTCACCCCATTCTCATCTCAGGTGTTGTGTGGGGAAAAGTTTGACTTCAGTGAGACCCTTTCTGAGCATCCAGTTAGGGAACAGAAGAAGTGAGTGGGCAGAGAGGAACACGCATGAGATGAATCGGGCCATGGACTGCTGGCACTGCAGAATTTGGACACACCAGGATGCCCAGAGCCAGTGCTATAAAGAATTTTGTGCCCTTTGAGGCCAAGGCAGGTAGATTGCCTGAGCTCACAGGTTCCAGATCAGCCTGAGCAAAAGCAAGACCCTGCCTCTAAAAACAGCTGTGGGTTGTGGTGAGCACCTGTAGTCCCAGCTACTCGGGATGGTGAGGCAAGAGAATAGCTTAAGCCCAAGAGCTTGAGGTTGCTATGAGCTATGATGCCATGAGCACTCCAAATTGAGAGTCTGGGCTTGGCTCCTGTAGCACAGTGGTTACAGCACCAGCCACATACACTAAGGGTGGCAGGTCTGAACCTGGCCCTGGCCTGCTGGACAGCAATGACAACTGCAACAAAAAATAGCTGGGTCTTGTGGCAAGTGCCTATAGTCCCAGGTGCTTGGGAGGCTGAGGCAGGAGAATTGCATAAGCCCAAGAGTTTGAGGTTGCTGTGAGCCTGTGATGCCATGGCACTCTACCCAGGGTGACATAGTGAGACTCTGTCTCAAAAAAAAAAAAAAACAAAAATCAACAGCAGCGCCTGTGGCTCAGTGGGTAGGGTGGTAGGTTCGAACCCAGCCCCAGCCAAACTTCAACAACAAAAAAAATTAGCCACGTGTTGTGGTGAGCGCCAGTAGTCCCAGCTACTTGGAAGGCTGAGGCCAGCTACTAGAATCGCCTAAGCCCAGGAGTTGGAGGTTGCTGTGAACTGTGACACTATGGCACTTTACCAAGGGCGATAAAGTGAGACTCTGTCTCTGAAAAAAATCCCAAGAAACAAACAAACAAAAAACAAATTGAGGCTCAGCACCTATAGCTCAACAGGCTAAGGCGCCAGTCACGTACACCTAAGGTGGCGGGTTCGAATCCCCAGCCCGGACCCGCCAAACAACAATGATGGCTGCAACCAAAAAATAGCCGGGCGTTGTGGTGGGCGCCTGTGGTCTCAGCTACTTGGAAGGCGGAGGCAGGAGACTCGCTTGAACCCAGGAGTTGGAGGTTGCTGTGAGCTGTAATGCCACGGCACTCTGCCCAGGGGGACAGCTTGAGGCTCTGTCTCAAAAAAAAAACAAAAACAAAAACAAATTGAGACTCTATCTCAAAAAAAAAAAAAAAAAAGAAAAGGAATTTTATTTTGTGGGAAGCGTGCTTTTCTAGGTGTGTATATGAGCACCAAGATTGGCGCTCAGGGGACATTTGGGACTGGCAGAGGCAATTAAGGTGCAATAGGGTAGGAATATACACAGCATTGGGCTAGGTTAGGTTTAAGGACTAGGTTACTTTTAAAGTTTCAGATTCATTTAGATTTGGGATTTGGTTGATTTAGTGTGGTTGAGGTTTGAGTCCAGCAGGGGGATGTGGTTAGGGTTGGGCAGGCAGAGGGTTAGCTGGGGCTGAGGCCTGTGAATTTGTTGATTTAGATGTCAGATGGTGTGATGTTTGGCAGGTCACATAGGACCAGGCTAGTTTGGGTTTTAAGCTTGGGTGGGTGGGAGGTCATGAGTGGTTTCTTTCCTCTACATCAGTGTTTTTCAACCTTTTTTTCTTATAGCACATTTGAACCTATAGTTAGCCTTCTGCAGCACACTTAAATTACATTGATTTTTAAAAAGACTATAAAAAAGGAATATACTTACTATGTTTTGACCTTCTTTTGAAAACAATTTAATTAACGATCTTTAAAAATTTTGCAGCACACCTAATATCCTCTCACAGCACACCAATGTGCCATGGCACACAGGTTAAGAATCACTGCTCTAGCTTTTATCTTCTATTTTCAAAAATTTTCTATAATGATACATGTTGCTTTGATAGTTAGAAATAAGTTGGGTAGGTTTAACAATTGGGCTCTACTAGGACGGCACCTGTGGCTCAGTGGGTAGGGCACCAGCCCCATACACTGAGGGTGGAAGGTTCAAACCTGGCCCTGGCCAAACTGCAACAAAAAAATAGCCGGTCATTGTGGCAGGTGCCTGTTGTCCCAACTACTCAGGAGGCTGAGGCAAGAGAATCACCTAAGCCCAGGAATTGGAGGTTGCTGTGAGCTATGTGATGCCACAGCACTCTACCAAGGGCAATAAAGTGAGACTCTGTCTCTACAAAAAAAAAAAAAGAAGAAGAAGAAGAAACAATTGGGCTCTACTTACAGTTATGATAAGGGCTTAATTTAAGAAAGAATGAAGACTACGTTAGGGTTAGAGTTAGGCATAATACTGGAGTAGGGGTTAGAGAGGGCTACAAAGTAAGAAGGATTCAGGATTCAAGTTGTAGATGTCTCTCACAGAGCACACGGGTCAGGTGAGGACTTTTGTAATGGCTCAACTGGTCAGTCTTGACTCTTTCAGATGTCTGGCTGGCTGGTTGGGTTTACTCATGGAGCATGGTGGTAGGTTAGGCCAGTGGGAGACCCTGCGCTTTTGGGTGAAGGCGCTTTGAGGGAGTTTGTGAGTGTAGCTGTGTCCACATGCATGCATGTGCTTTAGGACAGGGAATAGGGTCAGGCACTTAACTGCAGCCCTTGGTTCCCTCCTGGATGCTCCTTCCCATTCCCAGCTCCTGTCTCTTTCTCTTCTTCACATCCCCAGCCAACTCCAGGCCCTTCTCCTCTGTGCAAAGTCTGGGGATCCAGTTGAGTCACCTCCAGGATCCCAGTGGTGCTATCTAGCATTTTGGGGCTTGGAGACCTGCTGAGGGGGGCAGTAGCCCTTCCAGCCTTGAGGGGGCTTTCAGAATTGAGTCTGGCCTGCTCAAAGTTAGTGGCAATGCCAATGCTCCCAGCTGAAGCAGGAATTGGGAACTGGACTTGTCTCTTTACCCTACACTGCCTTGGACAGACCTGCTAACCAGAGTTCTGGGATAGGGCTCTGGCTATTCTAGAGTGGGAGTGTGCTCAGGAACCCAGATGGAGGCCTGTTTCCCCCTCCCCTTCTGTGCCCTGTGGGATGCCCCTGAGGGGGACCAGCTCCCTATACAGGGACAGCAGTGGGAGAGGCCTTTGGATAAACAAGAGCTAAATCGTCTGGGCAGAAAAACGGCTCATGAAATTAACCAGACGAGGCCGGTGTTTCCAGGAATATTTCAGTTCTGAGGTAACTGTGTCACTGCAGGCTGGGTGGGGGGGCAGCGGGGGGCAGAAGAGAGCAGAAGGATCTGACTGCCGGGCCACAGAGTGAACCAGAAAGAGGGAAGCAGTCTCCAGAACCCACAGGGAGAAGAGACTAGGAGAGGAGAGAGGGGAGGCAAAGGGATGAGGCTCTGCCCTCTGCTGCGACAGCTTCCACTCTGGGCAAGATGCGTCCCTATTTCAGGCAGCAAAGCTGCTGGAGGCAGAGAACACCTGTGGATTAGCTGGAGCACTGGAACCTAGCGCAGCTTGCCAGCCTCCCAAGCAGGGAGTATGCAGTGGGCTTCCCGGAGCCCTTGGCCAATCTCCTCCCCAGGCTTACGGTGTGCAGGTGGACCCTGGTGTGGGGGCAGTGTCCTTAGCCCCCTCCCCCAGCCCTGGTCCCCTGGCCCAGCCCCCCCCCCCCAGCTCTGCCTTTGGCTGCTGCCCGCTGATTGTTTACATCCCCTCTTCTTGTGTTTATAAATCCGGCTGAGCACGTGAGGAGCTAATGAGCACAGCTCACGTTTCCTGCAGCATCCTTCCACCCCCCATCCTGGCCCCCACCGGGGCCAGGCCCTAATTCCATCCAGATCCCTGGGCCCTGGGAACCAAGGCCCCCCTCATGATCATACACACACACATACTCTTAGCCCACGCAAGCACATGGCCACCCTGACAGGGCTGCACAGGCAGACACACCGGTATCCACATGTTTTGGGCCAGCTGCCTCAGCCCTTGGCCTGTGGTCCCCATGGTGACCTCTCCCAGGGAAGGTGGGGGCCTCTTGGTACAGATATGCCAGGATGGTTAGAATGGGTAGGACGAGTCAACAGGGAGAATCTGCACCTAGGACTGGTGGCTAAGGCTGTGACCCCTAAATGTTGGAGCCAGGAAGGCACTGCAGGGTTCCAAAGGTGTGGCCGGTAGCCACACACTGAGCTAAATATGGGAGCCAGAAAGAAAGGCTTTGCATACCTGGGCAACCTTGGAGCAATCAGTTGAGAGGAACTGGGGGGATGGACTGGGTTAGGAGTTGGTGTGTAGACTGTGATGTGAGATCCAGGCATTGTGACTATAGGAAAGCTACTCTAGGGGTGCCTCCCAATCCCCATTCCCAGAGACAGGACACAGAAATCCATCTTTTTTCCATCCTCTGGGCTGGCTGCCCTTCCCTCTCATCCCTCTCTTCTGCCCTCTCCTTGGTTCCCTTTCCCCCAGACCACTGAGAAGGGGCTTGCTGAGTGGGATACATGGGCCTAGATGTCAGGACAGCTAGTTTTGCCACCAACCCCTCTGGTGACTGTGCACTCTAAAGCACCCCCAAACTTGTGAGGCTTTGTCTCTGCTGTACTCTCCGGCATCTCCCTCCCTGCCCTTCTCTTCCAGCCTAAAAGACAGAAGAAAAAACTGAGGTCCAGGGAAGTAAGCAGAGGGTGGGCCAGCCTCTGCCTTAAGTCAGTAACCAAGACAGCAGTGGAGCTTTGGTTACGTGAGAGGCATCTGATCACGCGTTGAGAGGGTCCTGGGTGTGCTCCGGAGAAGGGAGACCGTCACAGGGCAGCCAGCTGACCGCTAGGGGGGATGGGGGGCGGGGGCGAGTGGGTGAGCGGGCAGTGTGTTATGAAGAGGGGGAGGGAGGGGCTTGGAGAGAGCCGGCAGGAGCCGCGTGTGAACAGGCAGGTGGGACTGCAGGGAGGAATGTGAAGTGTCCCTAAGCAAGTGGCTGGCTGTGGAGGAAGTGGTGTGCAGAAGTGTAAATGGGACAGGAGCGTGGGTCTGGGCACGGAGGGAAGAGGGAGTCATTACACCAGTCAGGAGTGTCACTTCTGGGGCGGCTAGGTGACAGTTGCTACCATCCCTGCCTGTTTCCATCCCTGGTTTTGTGTAGGTGTCCTAGCTGGTTGGGGAGCAAGTACCTGTGTCGACGTGAGGGTCAGTGTGCTGGGAGCCGGCGGAGGTCTGGTGGGGTAGTGAAAGCGCAGAGGTTGTCGGTCGGGGTCAGAGAAAGACCGGCAGACCGAACGGGTCGGCCCCCCCCATCCCCAGCCTGTCTCCAAGCTCCGACTGCCGCGGCCGTCCCGCACCGCCAAGATGGGCCCTGGCGGACACTCGGGTCCTCTGGGATTGAGGATCTGTGGGAGGGCTCCTGGAGCTCAGCTTGGCGTTGGAAATGGGAGAGGAGAGAGCAGCGACGAGGGATTCCGGCGAGACCCCGGGGACGTGAGGTTCCTCTCCAAGGGCTCAGCTCGGAACTGTGCGGCGGCAGCTGCGGCTCGATGGCCCTCCCTCCTCGGCGGAGACCTCTAGCTCCCGGACCCCTCCCGGCCGCAGCGCCTTCCCCCTGTGTGGCCTCGGCGCCCCCGCCCGCTCCCGCCCCTCTGTTCCCTTCCCGGCGGCGGGGGCGGGGGTGGGGTCCGGGGCGCCGGGCGCGGGGCTCGGCGCTGCCCTTTCCCGCGCGTCCACTCCCTGCCCAGCCCGCCCGCCCTCCCGCGGGCAGCCGGCTCCCGCCGCTCCCGGGCGGGTGACAGACTTTTTCCTGCTGGGTCCGGCCGGGGCTGCGTCCCGGTCCCCCGCCCCCCGCAGTAATCACTCCCAGGCCACGGCGGGCTAGGGGCTCGCTGTGCCGCCCCTACCTGCCGCCGGCGCCCCAGCCGCTGGCAGCTTGGAGGGCTCCGGCTGCTGTGGGGCCGGCCGTCCGGCCCGTCCGGCCCGGCCCAGCCCGGCTCGCTCTGCCCTCCGCCCTGCTCTCCGCCCGCCTTCCCCTCCCCGCGGGTCGGGGGGAGAGCGGCGCGGCCCGAGGTGTCGGCCTCTCTCGCCTCCCGCCGGCCCGGCCGCGGGCTCCCCGCCTCCCTCCTGCTTCCTCTCCCCGGCCCCCTCCTCCCCCCCGCAGTCCCACTCCCCGCCTCGGACTCGCTTCCCCGACTTCTGCGTGGGGCTCTCGGTCCGCGGGTTCCCCGGAACCCCGCCTCGCTGGGGCTCCAGGTTGCCGCCTCCCCAGGTCTGCGAGTCTCCCGGCTCCCCCGCCGCACCCCCGGCCACCTCCTGGCCCTGCCGAGCGGACTCCAAGAATGCTGCGTCCCCTCCCGGCCCCTCTCGAGGGCGCCCGGCCGTGCCTCCTCTGGCCTCGAGCCGGCGCAGGGCTCTCGGGGTGTCGGGGAAGGACGGGAACCGGATTCCGCGGCTGCCCAGCGGGGGCGGGGGCCGGGCCCCGGACGCCGGGCTCCTACCTGCTCGGAGGTCCATGGGGCTGGGGGCCGGGCCGGCCGGGGCGGCTCCTCTCCCGGAGGCTGGCGGAGTGGGAGGGCGAGCCGCGGCTCCGGCGAAGCTTTAATAATCCCATCCGCCAGGCCCACTCGCAGGTTTTTTTCGCTCGGTTTCGGATTTTTTTTTTTTTCGGTGTGGGACATTCTGCAAACTTTTTTTTTTTTTCTGACGTGTAAAGCTGTAACCACAAATTGTAGCGGCCCTCCCCGGGGTGGGGGGAGGAGGGGGGAGGAGGGAAGGGAGGGCTTCTGGGGCTCCCTCTCCCTCCCACAACACCGAGGGGGGGGGTGAGGTGAGGTGAGGCTGCCTTGGTACCACCCTGGGCCTCCTGGGGGAGGGGGCGGGGAGGGCATCAGTCCATGTGCAAACTCCTGAGAGCCAGGGCAGGGAGGCGGCCTCCGCGTGGGTTTCTCCCTCGGTGTGGCCTGGGGACGCCTTGCCCCCTGCCCTGTGTGTGCTGAGTCCCTGCTCTCACCCTACCTCTGCTTCCTTGTCTCTAACCTTCCCCCCACCTCCCCCTGAATAAATGCAATGACACATTCTCTCAAATGCCAGCGAGCTGGCCTGAAAGCAAGTGATGGTGTTTTTCCTGCTGCCCTTTGTCTGGGCTGACCGCCCCCCTGGCCTATTGTCCCTTCGTTTGTCCCATTTCCAAAAGCTAGAGCTCAGGGAGGCGCCAGGGGCTGGGGCAGGTGACTAACCGGCTCACAATGCCCCCTGGGGGGAGGAAGAGGGCACCACAGGCCCACTGCCCAGATCATTCTTCAGTGACCAGGGAGAATGCACATGGGTGGGGGATTTGTAGTTCATTAATCAGCACGAGGCACCAGACCAGTTTCAACACCAGAGGCTTCTCCGGTGACTCAGGGAGAATGCTCCTCATTCAAGGCAACTCTGGAAGAATGCTCCCCATTCAAGGCCATGGACAGACCATCCCCATTAGTGAAATGCTTCCCCATAAAGACATTTGACATTCTCCTTCCTTTGGGGTTTTGAGTTGTTGGTTTTTTTCTGGTGGTGAGGCAGGAGTGGTTTGGCTATAGAGTCTTCTCCTACTGCCTTCCCTGAGGCCTGGGTTGGGACTTACTGGGCAGGACACCTAGGGGACCCATAAGCCTAGATCTTCCCTACAGGGTCTCCATTCCTCCCCCTTTCTCCCTTTCCAAAGGGCTGCCCTCTCATCTAGGGCTTGCAGACAGAGGCACATCATGATTTTTCTTGGAGGACAGTCATTTGGTCTCCAAGGCTTGGGTGCTCTATAACCACACCTCCAGTTAAATCATTTGGTATTAAGTTGCTTTTGTTGACAATGATGATTTTTCCCCACCGGGGGAGAGGCCCAGTGGTGGACCAGACCTGGAAGGTGATGCCTCTCCCTGGAGTGGCATCAGAGCCTTTGTCCCTCCTTCCTACCTCAGTGCTCCTGGGAAAAGAGGGCACTCTGCCAGTCCAGCCACAGCCCCTCCAGCCTGTGGGTCAGAACAGGCATCATGGTCATGGCCAGTGCTGGGTTCCCAGGGCAGCTCTTCCCTTTGCTGCACTGTGAGAACTGAGGTGGGGGGGTGGGGGGGAAGAAGTTTGTTTTCAATTACCTCACTGGAGTGGGACAGACTTTGTTGTTGGGTTGGGTTTTTTTTTTTTTTTCCTCTCTCTCTCTCCCCCCTTTCTTCCTTTCTTTCTTTTTCCTAAACAAGGAGAAAAAGAGCTGGGAAAGGAGAGCCAGCCCGAGTGCAGGGCAGAGGACCTTGTGGGACATTGGTAGCAGCTCTGATGAAAATTGCTTTGGAGGGGCCCTTGTGAAAAGTGTGCAAGGGCTCCCTCCTCCCTCCTCTCCTCCTCCCCACGCCCACCAGCCAGGACCCTGGAGTTTCAATGACATTCTTGGTGGGTAAAACCAATGAGAGCTTTTGATGCCCATGCCAAGGTCAAGAAGGCAGATGCCTATGGTGACTGGCACTGAAGCTGGCCAGTAAGCCAAGAAGGGAAGGGGAGGGGGAGCAGCACAGGCCCTTCTCCCTCCACTCTGCAGCCTCACGCCTTGTTGCCTTGTTGCGCCTTGTGGAGAGTCTGCACAATGTGGTTTGGATTTGGCTGAGCCCCTCAGCACCTTATAAAGCACCTTGCTGAGTCAGGGAGAAAGCAGCCCCATGCGGGAGAGGAGGAGGGGCAGGAGACAGGGAAGGGGGGAGCTGAAGCAAGAGGGTGGGGGCTTGTGGGAGTGAGAGAAGAGAAGGGAAGGGGAAGGAGAGAGGAGCCACAAAGAGGCACATGGGGGGAATGAGAAAGAGGGGAGGAGGCAAGAGCTGAGGAGGAAACGGAGCTGGGCAAGGAAGAGAGACTGAAGCAGAAGAGGGGAGCATGGGCAATGCCACCCCCAGCAGACATTCACCTGGTGGGGCTGCCTGCAAAGCACTGGTGAGAGCCACAGCTCTGAACTAGAGACCCAGGCCAGTAGGTGTAGGGACAATTGGTTTTACATACAGCCCCCCAATACCTGGTGTGTCTTTGATTCTTTTTTTTTTTTTCCTCAGTTTTTGGCCAGGGCTGGGTTTGAACCCGCCACCTCTGGCATGAGAGCCACCAGCGCTGTCCATTGTCTTTGATTCTTAATGTAGTGACTCCACAAGCTGGGAAAGTTATGTTCTCCCTCTGCCTCTTGTCTGGACTTATATCCTTGCCCTCTCCCCTCATCTAGTGGGGGCCAAGTCTCTCCCCTCCCCTCATCTTCCACACTGCCAAGGGGAAAACCAACTCCATTTCCAAGCCCCAGTGCCCCTCTTCCCTGTCTGGGCAAAGGTGGCAGGCCAGGAGCCACTAGTTGAGTTGGGTTGGGGGCTGGAATAATGACTGTGCCTTTACTCTGCCAAAATCCCAAATGAGGGTTGGCTGCCAGAATTGGGGGAAGAAGGAAGGAAGGAGAGATAGAGAAGGAGCAGCCTCTCCAGGGTTTCTGTGGGATGGAGCAGGACAAGTGGCTGCCCTCTGATTTCTATTGGGGTGGGGGCTGGAGAAAGTTCCTCATGGCTCTCAGAAACAGAATTTGCTTAGGGCCCTTCTAGCTGTCATGATCTAGGATTGCTGGCGGGTCAGGCAGAGGTTAGAGGAGACACCTGTCCCCTAGATCCAGATGGACATTCTTAGGAAGACTCTGTCCTATGGTACCTTGTGTAGGCATTTTCTCTGTCTCTCCCTACTGGGTACTAGGTCCTGTAAGAGACAGAGAGGACAAGGAAAACCCACCCCTGCCCTCAAGAATGTCAGTCTTGGGCCACTGATTAAACCATCTGAGATCCACTATAGGTGATAGTAGGTGCATTTAGGGCCAAGGAAGATGGTGAAAGGAGAGTGGCCAGGGTGGGGGAACGTCAGGGTGGAGGCATGGGTGGGCTGAGCAGGAAGCCCAGGGGCCACCACAGATGAAGCACCAAGGATCACTGGGTGCAGCACCCAGGTCTGCCTTCAACAGGCAAAAGGTAGGCTGGAAGTTAAGGTATCTTGCTTCCAGTTTGGCCAATGTGGCCTTGGAAAGCCTGTTGCCTCTCTGTGGAGTGGGGTGTGACCACCTCTGCCCTTCTTTCTACAGGATGGTGGGAGTATTCAGTGAGCCGATGAGGGGGACACTGGTTTGCCATCTTCTCTGGCTTTCCAGATCCCAGGCCTTACCATCCACAGATGGCTGGCTGGGGGCAGAGTGGGCACAGGTAATGACCGAGCTGTCCTCTAAGAGGTGAGGGTGAGTCAGTGTTGGCTCAGGGACAGCTAGTGTCCCGTGTAACTAACATCCCCAGGGAAGGCTCTCCAGGTGCCTCGAACAGCATTGTGTCCTGCTCAGCTGTGGAGTCAGCATTGAAGGGCCCCAGCCCAGGATCCCTAAACCAGGGGATCCCTGAATCTCATCCCCTCCTGACAGGTGAGCAGGAGTATAGTGTGGTACTGGAAAAGCTCAGAGTTCCCCTGACTGGAAATTAGGGACATTCACTGATTCATTCATTTGTTCATCTAACACTCCCTCAGTACCTCCAGCCATGCCAGGTGCTGGGATACAGAGAGGAGCCGTAGGGACCATGGGGTGGAAGGGTGGAGGCTGACAGGAGTGTGGGGAGGAGAGGCAGATGCCTGCCACAGAGACTCCCAACCTGCTGCCATGCTGGTGTTCCTGACCCTGATTGCTTAAATACTGACAGTTTACATACACGAGCTCTTCCCCACAGGGCATGTGCCAAGGGTGTCCCTGCACCATTTTCTTTCATCTTGGCAATAAACCCCATGAGACAGGAGCCATCATCCTCCCATTTACACGAGGAAACTGAGGCTCGGTAAGATGAAGTCACTTGTTTCCCGTCACACAAGCCTCTAAGTCAGTGGTTCTCAACCTTCCTAATGCTGCGGCCCTTTAATACAGTTCCTGTGGGTCGCGACCCACAGGTTGAGAACTGCTGCTGTATGTGGTAAAACCAGGAGGGGAACCCCACATTATCTGACCTCAGTGACATCCAGGTGCCAGTCAGGAGGCAGGGGGATCTGAGGGGACTCTTGAAAAGAGAAGCATCTGAGTGCTGAGGGCAGACCTGGGGGCAGTGGCAGGACTTTGCTGAGTGCCCCTGGCTATGAGGCATCTAGCCTCAGGCACTGCTGGGCTCTTAAGGGCACTGAGATGTTCCTTGGGACATAAAGTATGTCCTCAGGTATCTTGAGAGCCCTGGCCTTCCTATCACCCACCACTGACATGAACTGGCTTTATAACACTGGGCTACGTCTCTCATGTCACTGTCCTGGGTTGGGGAGAGGCCAGACCCTGAGAGCACCACAGGGCTTAGCTAGAATCCAGGTCCCTTTAGCTGGGTCTGGAGTCAGACCGGGAGTTACATGGCCACCCACCAGCAGAACCAGGGCAAGGACTTTGCTTCCTGGGGACCCTGCTCAGTGGCCCACAAAGTGAGACCATAGGTAGGGTCAGTACCCCAGGAGTCCCCATCCCTCAGAGGAGCACCTCCTTTTCACCCCTCCTGTGTGGGGAGCAGGGCAGCAGTGTGAGTGGGTGTGTGAATGTGCACTTTCCCTTTCTCTCCAGTGGACAGGAGCCCCAAGGGCCCTGCCTCACCCTCAGCTGGCTGTGATGTCAGCGGAAACCCTGGGGCAGAGGGCCTCCTCTTACCTCAGGATGGCCCTACTCTGCCTGGCAAGTCCCCCATCTGCCTGAGACAGCTCAGTTCTCCCAAAGGACACCCTGTACCCCCTGTTTCCCCATGAAGCCACAGAGGAGCTGAGAGGAACCAGGCTTGCTGCCCCCAACCCCACCCCTCCCCTGCCCTGCCCATGCTCTGTCTCCCCATCTGCCAGGATGTCTGGGTGATGGGTGTGTGAGAAGGGCAGAGGTGGAAGGGACAGCCCCAGGTGCTCAGCTCCTCCTTCACCTGCCAAGAGCTTTCCCTGCTGTGCTCCCAGGATGTTCCATTGCCCTGGCCAACCCATGCCGCAGGCTCTGTGACTCCATCTCCCCTGGCAGGGGAGTGGGGTTACCTCTCCCTGGGCTGGAAGATCCTTATCCTGCCCTGCTGAGTCACTGTGGGCTCCTCCTGCTCCCTCCCCGCTCTCCCTCCCTCCCTCCTCCAAGGCTTCTCATGCCTTCTCCAGACTGTCTGGGCCCTGCCTGCCCTGTCCCCAAGGGTCAGAGGATGGACACTGTCTTCCCTGGGGCAGCATGCACCTCATGTGCCTGCCATTCCAGCACTGTTGGGAGAGTGTCTGCTCCATCTCTACCAGCTGTGTGACCTCAGCCAAGTCATTTAACCCCTTTACACCTCCATTTTCTCTTCTACAAAACAGGGATATGATGCCAGTACCTTCCTCAGAATAAGGGACAACTAAGTGGATATAGGTCAAATTGCCAACACTTTTTTTTTTTCTTGAGACGGAGTCTCACTCCATTGCCCTTGGTAGAGTGCCATGGCATCACAGCTCACATCACCCTCAAACTCCTGGGCTGAAATGATCCTCCTGCCTCAGCCTCCTGAGTTCCTGGGACTACAGGCACTCGCCACGACACCCAGCTAGTTCTTCCATTTTCAGTAGCGATGGGCACCTGGAGCAGGCTGCCCACAGCCTCCAGCTCACCGGGGAGCTCAAGAAAAATCCCTGGACTCTTTAATATCAGAAAGCTCTGATCTACAACTTCTAAGACAGCCTCTTAGCCTCACCAAGTCCCCAGGATTGTGGGGAGGCACAGATGCAACAATGACATGAAAGGGCTTTATGTGTGCCACAGAGCACCAAGGAGACTGGAGAGGCTCCTAGTCTCTTGGCCTATGCAGGGTGGAGTTGCTGTCACTAAGCACTCACAGCCTAGCACCGCAGGGAAACGTTTCAGTGCAGCACACGGAGAATCTTACCTAGTCCTCCTGAAAGCAGGTCCTGTCTTACCATGGGGACACTGAGGCACAGAGTTATATAGCTTGTCCAGCAGCATACAGGTAAGCAGCCTGGCTCCAGAGACACCCTGCTCTTAATTAGTAGCCCCCTCCCCAGCCTGTCCCTGATTTCCTAAAACCAGTAAGCCCATTACTTTCCCCTGCAGTAAGCCCATCTTGGCCAAGGAGGATGTCTTCCCTGCTGCTCCCTCTATGACTGCCTACACAGCATGGGCACAAAACTGTGGGCATAGATGCTCTACCCTGCCCAAGGCCCATCAGCCTGGCCCATCCAGCATGTGCAGAGAACTGAGACAGGATACGGTGTCTGTCTCCCTCTGCTGGTTCCTCAGGGGACAGCCTGGCCAGGATGCTTTCCCCAAAGTTGGCAGCGCCCTCATCTCCCCCAGAGAGAGAACAAGGAGTGGAGGAAGGGGAGGAAAGGGACCCGGACTCAGGCCTGGCTCCAGCTTACAAGGACACCACATTACCTCCTGGAGTCCATGCCACCGGAAGCCTGCCTCAGACTGGGATGCAAAGGGGTCATTTTAGGAAGGCCAAGTCACCTCTCTGACTCCTTCCCTGGGGGACGACAGGCCCCAAACAGCCTCCTTCCCCTTCTAACCCATGAATGGAGCTGTCATCCATGGATTTATCTAAGCCTTTTATGAAGCTATTTTACTTCTAGTCAAGACCACATCTTGGGGTAATGAGTTCCATTGGTGTCCCCTGCTGGGGGAAGCACTCTGCCTTTGATTTGTCCTAAACTTACCTCACTTGCGCTCCAAGGGGTCCTGTAACTCCAGAATGCCAGGTTTTGGTGAACAAGCCTGAGCTTCCCCTTCCTATCCCCACTGTGAGTTTAAAAATTTCCTTCGCATCTCCCTTCCACCTCCAGCCCTGCAGACTAAAAAAAACTGATCCCTGGTTTGTGCACAGTGCCTGGTAGTGTGGGCACATCCATTGTCTGGTGCCAGTGTCTAGCAAGCTTGCAAGAAAGGCAAGGACTCAGGTTCTCCTTGGGAGGCAGAGGACACAGAGGGCCTAGAATCATGGGGCCAGCATGTGGCACAGCTGGGAGCAGCAACAGCCTTTCCCCGGAGCCTCCTTCCCCTGATCTAACTTTTCTGCCCCAACCCAAGAAACCTCAGAACCTCTCACAGTGCCTGGACCGCAGACCTCTGCTCTGTGACACTTCTTTGAGGAGCGTTTCCTCCTGGGTTCCTTGTGTGGATTCACCCTGGCTCCATCCAGGCTGATGACTTGTGTCCAGCTGTGACCCTATGACATTGTGAGGATACACTTGGGGAGGGCAGAGCACAGCAACCACAGAATAGGTGTCCTGACAGATGCTCAAAGCTCTGTACACATTAGCCAAATTGATCCCTACAACAGCTCTCTGTTGATACCTTCAATTTATAGATCAGGGAACTGAGTTCTGGAAAATATAAGCAACTCATCCACTTTCACTCGGCCTGTTAAGTGATAGAGCCAGGATTCTGATGTAAAATCACATTCTTATCCTCAACCTCATCCTGGGTTCAAATCTTGTGCCCTCTCTGAATCCTTTACTCTTCAGTCATTCAACAGACTCACCAAATCTATCCCACATTCACACATTGTCTGACTACTGGGAGAAATGCCAGGGAACAAGAAAGGCATGGGCAGGGCTTGGCAAGGGGCTGGCAATGCCTGGCATGCCACAAACTCATCACAGGAAGGCTAAGTAGCACTCCACCAGCTTAATGGTCCTCCATGTATAGCTCCCTTGCCTGCCTGGTTACCCCAGAGTAACCACACAAATGCCATTTTCTGCCTGTGCAGAGACTAGATCAAGACAAACCAGAGAGAACTTCCAACCCAAAATTCCTCTGCCCTTCTGCCCATTAGTTACCCAAATCTGGCAAAATGCCGACTACAAGATATCCTGTCTGTGCTCATCTCTGTAGTCCTTGTGTGAGGAGGATATCCTGCGGCAGGACAGAGTAGTGCCTGGCGAAATGATGACTTCTTAGCAAATGGGCTTCTTTGGTTAGCTTGTTTCTCATTCCTCACCTCCCTCAAACTGTTTCTTCAAGAAAGCCCTCCCTGATACTGCTGACCAGCTCTGCACAAGGACATGCCCATGTTGTCATCATTCCTGTCCCTTCTCAAAGGTGTAATTTCACATTCAATTTGGTGGTTCTTTGACTGATGTCAGTTTCTCCCCACTAGATTGTAGTCCTCCCCAGTTCAGGAGCCTTGGCTCTCTTGAAGGTGCAATTCCTCAAACTTCTGCTCAGAGCCTTGGCACTGGGCATTCCTTCTACCTGAAGTGCTCCTCCCCACATGTCTGCAGGGTTCACTCCCTCACCTCCTTCACCCTCCACTCAGATGTCCAATTTGCAGTAACAGTTCGTTCAAGGCTCCTCTCTGGGTCAGTTTCTTCCTCAACATAATGAAGCTGCAGGGACCGTGTAAGGATGTGCAAGCGTGCGCATATGGGGAGGGGAGCAGATATGCGGTGGAAGAAGGTGGTTGTCGTTCGAATTATTACAATAATTACCCGTTGGGGAGTTTCTTCTCTTTGTCTACCACTTCTTACCCAACTGATTAGGTCTGAAGTTGCAAGAAGACCCAAGCTTGAGACCTTGGTATTCAAAGAGTTTCTGTGTCCTTTCCCCCATGCCTAGGGCCTTGACCCAAAGACTTCAAGGCCATGGGACTCTGTAGCCTCCTAAGTGTCAGGGGGAAGAAACAGGACCCTGTTAATATTCACGGCCTTCCCCTCCCTTCCGTTCTAGAGAGACTTGGCACCTGTCTCTTGTCCCAGTTAGGCTGCTGAGGTAATGGGGATGGAGCAGAGGTGGGCATGGTGGGAAGGCTTTGTTGGTTTACATGGCGGAGGAGAAGATCTAAATAAGCGTGCATGTGTATGAGATGATGCTGAAATGTGATAAGCTCTGTGGCTAACACAGGGCAAGGGCCTACCTACCAAGAGAGCACAGGGCTGGGTGGGGGCAGAGAAGGCTTAGCCAAGGACGAGCAACTGTGGCAGATCACTGAGGAGATAAGTGAGAAGTGAAAAGATCATGCCAAGTGGTGGGAACAGCATGTGCAAAGACCCACAGATTGAAGAGAAAGTGGCAGGTCTGACTGGCAATTGATGGGAGGAGATGGGTGAAACTGTCCCCTACAGGTTTGGGGTAGAGCTTGGATTTTATGGCAACCATTGAAACGTGTAAACAAGGGAGAGGCATGACACACAGACATTTTAGTAATTTTGCTGCTGTTAAGATAGTGGACTGGAAGTGCTAGGGTGAAAGCAGGAGACCACTGAAGGCTCTTACACTTTGTACAGGTTGAAAAGATGGTGGCCCAAGTCAGGTAGTGGCTGTGGAGATGGAAGGGAAGAGCAAAGTGGCTATGTATCCAGGAGGCAGAGACGTCAGGATCTGCTGAAGGGACTATACCAGGGGTGAGGAAGAGGGTAGGTCAAGGGTGAGTCCCAACTTGCTGAGCTGAATGGCTAGGTAAAGGAGGTCCCATTACACTGATCCTCCTGGAGGGGGAAAGGGAACAATAACTTCCTCCCCCAGAAGTGTAGGGAAGAGGCAAAGATTGGTGACAGGGAGGAGTTGATGGGAATCAGATGGAGAAATAAGGTATATGCATGTACTGAAATTATCATATGTAAAACATGTATAATTATTATGTATCAATAACTCTTTACAAATGAGGCTGGAGGACAAAGGGTCAGAGACAAATCTATACGCTGCACTACTGAGGGGGCCAGAATGGCAAGGCACAGGCCAGCCCTAAAGGAACCAAAGGGATGCCCAGGGCCCTTGAAGGACCCACAGAGATTTGTGAGGAACCAGGGGTCAGTGAGTCCCTGGGGGACTCCTTTCTACTTTATACATGTGGGACTTGCCCAGGGCAAGGGGAAGACCCAGCTAATGAACCCCCTTCTTTCTGGGGTCTTTTAAAACTGCACATAACTGGGCAGTGTCTGTGGCTCAGTGAGTAGGGAGCCAGCCCCATATACCAAGGGTGGCGGGTTCAAACCTGGCCCCGGACAAACTGCAACAAAAAAATGGCTGGGCGTTGTGGTGGGCACCTGTAGTCCCAGCTACTCGGGAGGCTGAGGCAAGAGAATCGCCTAAGCCCAAGAGCTGGAGGTTGCTGTGAGCTGTGACGCCACGCACTCTACCGAGGGTAACAAAATGAGACTCTATCTCTAAAAAAAAAAAAAAAAAAGGCACATAACTTAGCCCAGACACAGTGGATTATGCCTGTAATCCTTGCACTCTGGGAGGCCAAGGCTGGTGGATTGCCTGAACTCGGGAGTTCCAGACCAGCCTGAGCAAGAGAGACCCCCTCTCTAAAAATGGGTGCCCATAATCCCATACTCAGGAGGCTGAGGCAAGAGGATCTCTTGAGCCCAAGAGTTTGTGGTTGCTGTACACTATGATACCAGAGCACTCTAACTAGGGCAACAAAGTGTCTCCAAAAAAAAAAAAAAAAAAAGCACATAACAACATCCACCCTCCTAGAACGTTTCCAGATCTTCCAAGTAGTGCCCGGCATCATCCTGGCAGCCCCACTCCCCTCCCTGAGAGTGCAAAGCCCAAGCACCGCTGAGCCTTTACACTTGGTTAGTCCCTCTGCCTTCTATCCCTTTCTATCCCAGGACTCTTCTTTCTCCAAGGATCAATGAAGACAATCAATAAAGGGTCCTCGAAGCCAGAACGAACAGCCCGCTCCTACAGCAGGTTGCTTTGACCTATTTTTACAGCTAGCGATTGCTGTTTGCGTCTGAGTCCCCAGTCCAGACTTGATGAGGTTGGTCAGGCTTTGACCCTGCACAGACGCCCAGAAAATGTGTACTAAGTTAGTGACCAGGAGGGCTTGCCCCCACATCTCTGACTCCGACTCCGAGTCCAGGACTCTGTCCACTGCAGCAGGCAGCTCGAGCTCTGGAGCTGCATCCTCTCAGCACTTCGCGTTCGGCGCGCCCTGCCCCGCAGCCCTGTACCCCCGGAGTATGAAGGGCTGGAAAGCCAGAAGCAGCCGGCTAGGAGATTCCAGTTCACGTGACGAGGACCACCCTAGGAAACAGACTCCGTCACGTGATCGCAAGGCCTTGCAAGCGTCTTCTCACGTGACTGAGGCGCCTGCATGTGGACCAATAGAAAGGCGGGGGCGGGCTGCCGGCGGCGGTGCGCGCGAAGGGAACCTCGGGCGTTCAGGGCGGCCGCTGAGACCTGCAGGAGTTATGTGTAGCGGGCTAGCCTTCTCCCTCAGCCGAGTCTTAGGCTAGGCCCAGGTTCGGAGTTGGGTCAGCATGAAGTGTCTGGTCACCGGCGGCAACGTAAAGGGTGAGTTTGGGCTGGCCAGGCGGCGGGGGCACGTGAGTCGGCCGGAGGCGCCACCCTGACCCTTTCTGCTCTCCTCCCCGCAGTGCTCGGCAAGGCCGTCCACTCCCTGTCCCGTATCGGGGACGAGCTCTACCTGGAACCCTTGGAGTACGGGGTGAGGGGCTGGGGTACGGGGGAGGTGGGGTGCCAACCTGGCGCCGGTAACCCAGACTCCAGTCTTGCTTCCACCAGGCAGGATGACTGGGGCAGATTTGTCTGCTGAGTTGGGGCATCGGCTTGGGTTCCGTCATCTTTTCAGGCTGGTGTACGAATTGGGGGTGGTGGTGACGTGGACGTAGAGCTATCTGGGGGAAGAGCAGGGTGCGCGGACCCTCCACTGTGGAGGCAGTGCTGAGGCTCACTCTGCAGAATTCCTGAAAAGATGCTCGCTGACTCCTAGAAGGAGGGTTTCAACAGGTGTTGGTGGAGTGGGAGGATCATAGAGCGAGTGTGTGAGCAAAAGCAGGCTGCAGGGCTGAGCTTGACGCTGTGTCCTGACCACATCCCTCTCCCTGCTTTTCTTGGCCCAGCTCTCTCTCCGGACTGTGAATTCCTCCCGCTCTGCCTATGCCTGCTTCCTCTTTGCCCCCCTCTTCTTCCAGCAGTACCAGGCAGTCACCCCTGGTCAGGACCTGCTTCGCTGTAAGATCCTGATGAAGGTGAGGACCTTCCCTCTACAGTGGCCCCAGCTGTGGAACCCTATGCAAAATGCAGTGAGGGGCTGGGCACAGTGGCTCACACCTATAATTCCAGCACTTTGGAAGGGAGGATTGTTTGAGGCTAGGATTTCAATACCATCTTGAGGAACATAGCAAGACCCTGTCTCTACAAGAAGTAAACAATTAGCCAGGCATTGATGCACACATCTGTGGTCCCAGCTCCTTGGGAGGCTGAGGCAGGAGGATCGCTTGAGCTCAGGAGTTTGAGGTTGCTGTGAGCTAGGGTGCCACTGTATCTTGTTCAACAGAGTGGACCTTGTCTCAAAAATAAATAAATTGAGTAAATAGAAAGTACTGAGAGGCATAATAAAGACATCCAGGCTGGGTGCTGTGTCTCACACCTGTAATCCTAACACTCTAGGAGGCTGAGGTGGGTGTATTACCTGAGCTCAGGAGTTTGAGACCAGCCTGACCAAGAGTAAGACCCCCATCTCTACTAAAAGTAGAAAAATTAGTCAGGCATGGCAATTGCCTATAGTCTCACTTACTCAGGAGGTTAAAGCAAGAGGATCACTTGAGGCCTGGAGTTTGAGGTTGCTGTGAGCTATGCCGCCATGGCACTCTACCCAGGATGACAGAGTGAGACAGTCTTAAAAAAATTGTCCAAAGAGGAGACCTAAGAGAGTGGGGATATTCAGGTTGTCAAGAAAGATAAAAGCAGTTCTTTTAAGGCATTTCAGGCAGAGGGAACAACAGGAAGAAGGCCCAGAAGTTTGCAAATGTCCTGCATGTTATGGGAGTCCCTTTCTCAGTGTTACATAATGGGCCAGGGCTTACATGGGACTTGAGAGCTGGTTGGTGGAGGTGCAGCACGGGCTGATATGTATTCCCCAATACAGTCCTTCCTGTCCGTCTTCCGTTCACTGGCGATGCTGGAGAAGACTGTGGAAAAATGCTGCATTTCCTTGAATGGCAAGAGCAGCCGCCTGGTGGTCCAGTTGCACTGCAAGTATGGTGAGTGGGCAGCTGGTCAGCCAAAGGGTCCGTAAGTGGGAGGAGGTCAATAAGGCCCACTGAGACCCTGTCTGCTCATCCAGGGGTGCGGAAGACTCACAACTTGTCCTTCCAGGATTGTGAATCCCTGCAGGCCGTCTTTGACCCAGCCTCATGCCCCCACATGCTTCATGCCCCAGCACGGTAAGCACACCCAGCCACAAGCTCAGCCCTAAGTCTCTCACTTCCCTCTTAGGGTCTTGAGGGTCAATTTAAGAAGGCACTTCCTCTGTTTTTCCTACATAGTCTCTGGGAAACTCAAAGACATCATACATCCCAGTGTGTGTACAGGTCCTTATTTGTCTGTGTAGTGGCAGAGGCTGACGTGGAGGTGGGGCAGGTCCCCCCTGTTATCGTCTTTAGGGTCCTATAAAAATCATACCTATTTCAGTTCTTCCAGATAGCACGTCTCTAGACTGCCATCAAATTTCTTGTCTGGCCTGAGTAACCTTGTGGCTCAAAGGGTCAAACTCTTCCCTGGCCTAGTCCTCTTTCTAGAAATGGTTTCCTATTCAAGGGCTAGGATCTGTCTGGAATGTAGTAGCTTTGAGGAGTCCCTAGGCCAAGGCAGATGGCTGGGTGGTGGTGGGGTGTTGTGCACTAGGAAGGCTGCCTGGGCAGGCAGAGTACCATGGGCTGTCAGAGGCCAGAGAAATGGGTACTCCAGCAAAGGTCCCTGGCAAGGCCAGCTCAGAAAAAAGTAGGCTCTCGCCCTCCCAGTACTGGAGACTACCTGAGGTCCCATTCATTTCTCATGGTGACTAAAGGTCCCTTTGGACCCTGACATCTGCTGCTGTTGAGCTAACACCACTTGGGACTAAGGGAGTAAAAGAGGACAAGCTATCACCCTAGTTTGCACTATTTTTTTCTTTTTATAAATGAGCAAGTTTCTTTTTCATATAAACCATTTTTTAAATTTATTTATTTTAGAGAGAGTCTCACTTTGTCACCCTTGGTAGAGTGCCATGGCATCACAGCTCACAGCAACCTCCAGCTCCTGGGCTTAGGTGATTCTCTTGCCTCAGCCTCCCAAGTAGCTGGGACTATAGGC